>NC_091282.1:447275524-447584178 GCF_032444005.1 Ranitomeya imitator
TGATCGTTGGTCGCTGTCACACATATAGAGATCGTTAGCGGGATCGTTGCTACGTCACAAAAAGCGTGACGTTGCAACGATATCGTTAACGAAATTGTTATGTGTGAAAGTACATTTAGGGTCTTTCTTTTGTACCTACACCTAAATTTGACCTCTTTACCACTATCAAGGATCTACATATCTTTGCTAGGTCATTGCTGTTTAAAAGATATTTTAGCACTAACAACCTTAAATCACTTTTTCCTACAGAAGAGGAACAGGAGGCCCTGAGAATTCTTGAAGAGTTGTCCAGTGAACATATTGGCGATGGAGGTAAGATTCCACCCTCTATTCGCCCACGTTCTAGGAAGTTTCCTCCATTATCTACTTGTGCCAATATTGAGATGTTTGTCCAGGTAGTGATGGAGGAGCTTTATAAAGTTCCAAAATTTGTTGTTAATGACAATCTTACATTGGATACTTGCAGGGACTGCCAGATGTAATAGTTAAACCTGCTGACAAAGGTGGTAATGTCGTCCTGTGGCCTAGTAATATGTATGAGAAAGGCGTTCCGCCAGCTGGGTGATACAGCTTGCTACAAGAGACTTACATATAATCCTCTTGCGGCGTATTGTTCCCAGTTGGATAACATCTTGGACCGGGCCTTCCAGGACGGCATTATCACCAAGGAATTGGCATCGGCATTGGCAGTCTCTGAGCCGACTATCCCAACTCTGTATCTCCTTCCAAAGATACATAAGGACATCTCCTCACCACCTGGCAGACCAATTATTTCTGGCAGAGGTAACTTCCTTGAACATGTCAATAAATGAATTGACTATCATCTCCAACCTCTTGTCTCGGGCCTCCCTTCCTTTCTTAAGGATACAGGAGATTTGTTGTGCAGGGTCGATGGGTTGTGTTTGGAGGGTGATACTCTTCTACTTTCAGTGGATGTTTAGTCCCTCTATACCAATATCAAGCACCATAATGGCATTGCAGCCGTACGTTTCTTTCTGGGTACTTTTTCATTACCCGTAGATATGAGGGACCTCCTGCTGGAGCTATTGGAGTTCACCCTCACCCACAACTTCTTTGTGTTTAAGGGGTCTTTCTACCTACAGCTCCAGGGGACCGCCATGGGGGCGGCCTTTGCGCCGGCCTACGCTGGCCTTTTCCTGGGGCTTTGGGAGAGGGACCTCTTCCTGTCCGATGAACAGGGGTTGATGGAACGTGTCCCCTTTTGGACACGGTACATTGACGACATCTTTTTCATCTGGCAGGGCACACCCGTTGACCTTGGGCAACTTATTTGTACCTTAAACAGGAATGACCTTAATATACACTTGACGTTTTGTCATAGTAGTGTATCTTTGGATTTCCTAGATGTCACTATCAGGAGGGACCAATTTGGTGTCCTGCAAACTGATATCTGTAGGAAGGAGACATCTACTAACACCCTACTTTTTGCCTCGTCTGGACATCCCAGACACATGATCCGTTCTGTACCGATGGGCCAGTTCCTTCGGCTACGCCAGATCTGCTCCTCGGATGCTGATTTTGAGTTCAGGGCGGATGAATTGAGACAACGTTTTATAACACGCGGGTATAGTCGTAGGATGGTTAAGACTGCTTACCACCGAGCTAAACATGCTTCGAGGCATGATTTACTATATAATACTAAGTCCAACAGAAAATCAAAGATGGATGACCAAGTGAGGTTTGTCACAACGTTTAGCTCCCAGTCCAATAGGGTTCGCGCCATCTTAGAGCAGGCTTGGCCGATTCTTAGGGTGGATCCCGTCTTGAAGAAAATTGTACCCTCTAGACCCTCTATGTCTTTTAGACGGGCCAAAAATTTGAGGGACCACCTTGTCTCCAGCTACTACCCTGAACGCCCGCTGCCTACCTTTTTGGATAAATTTAAAATGAGAGATGGTTGTGTTCCGTGTGGCAGATGTGTCGCCTGCCCTAATATTGACCAGTGGAACAGATTTACCAACTCTGATGGCACAAGGTCCTTTGAAATTCGTCAACGCATTACATGTACCACTAGGTACGTGATATACTATGCCATGTGCCCATGCGGCCTTATTTATGTTGGACTGACAACACGCCAACTTAAGGTTTGCACTAGGGAGCACGTGTTAGGCATTCAGGCGGCGGCAGGCCACATGGACGCTTCCACCCTCAAGACGATACCACGGCACTTTAAAAATCTGCACAACTGTGACAGTACTCTGCTGAGGGTACGTGGTATTGATGCTTTGAAAATTAATATCATAGGTGGGGGCTTATCTAGGCGTTTAGCGAGGCTGGAGACAAGGTGGATCTGGACTTTGAATACGGTCCAGCCCTGTGGTCTTAACGAGTGCTTGTCTTTTGCCCCTTTTCTGGAGTCCCCTGTGTGATGTGAGCAATCTGTGCAGATTTTCCCATATGCATTTGGTTTTAATTATGTTTTAATTCTGTTTTTCTATCTATATTCTAGTGACATTATTTGCGTTTGTCAGGTGTGTTGAGCACGTTGTGGAGAAGAAGCGGTCCAAGTTATGCCACCTGTGTATATTTTATGTGTTTGTTTCGTCCTTGGTGTGGTCTCTACATTGCCCTCTAATATGTTATATTTATATAGTGTGCAGTGATGCAATAAAATTGGTGCAGTACGTACCCATTGGACTATGTTCTTTATTGGTACGGTGATGTATCTAACTACGTACCTGTGTACCTATATATGATATGTTTGGCAGCTTGTAGTTTGTGTCTTATTAACTGACACATAGTGCTCTGCATTTGTCTAACTATTTATACCTGTGCCACACATTTACTGTAATAGCGGAGTATATACTTATTGCCTGCATGTTCTTATTTGTACTGTGCCTATTATAATGTATAATTGATTTATGATGTCCGCACAATGGTGCTTGAATGTATTGGTATATATGCATACCTGGCTGTTTGCCCCTTACTAATATGGCCGCCGGTGTGCGTTGGTCTTTGGGCTGCGCTCTGCCTGACTCTCTGGCTCCGCCCACTGTCTGATGCGTTCGTCACGTGGGGCCCCATGTGATCTGGCATCGGCGGTCTGGGCGGCGTCTTTGGGTGGCCGTTGCTCCGCTTATCGGCCGGCGCATACTTCTGGCCTAGGGACCTATTTACATGCGTTCGTGTTTATCCATCCACGCCCCCTGAGGAAGGAAGTTTCACTTCCGAAACGCGCGTCGGGGAGGGCGGGAGATCGCATGTGCCCCTGCTGTGTACCACTAGGTATGTGAATGTATACGCTGCTACTGTGCATTATTGTTTTGGCAGTTACACACTTAGAATTATGGATTTGTCCAGGGGTATCATGCTTTCTCTTACCGCTGCTATGTATGTGGTATTGAAACAGGAACACATGGGCTACTTGCACAGTGAACAAGTCTGTATGATCATGTTCACACACCACCAAGAAACCTGAAGACACAAAAGAGAATAGTAAAACCAAAAACACTCAGTTTGAAAAAATGTTGCAGTAATCCGCAAGTGCTAGTAAAAGATGTAAAAAACAGGTGTTCTACCCTGTATGCACACATGGATTTTTCCTCTCTGAACCCTGTTCACACAGGTTATATACAGATGATCAGGTTTTTAAATACATCAGATAGGGATTGCATACATTAGTTAGGACTGCTCTGATAAGGGTATACCGTGAAGATTGGTAGAGCAGCTTAGTATACATTTTTTGCAAAAAACGTATCAACCAAATACCCTGTTTTTTACATCTTTTACTAGCACTTGCGGATTACTGCAACATTTTTTCAAACTGAGTGTTTTTGGTTTTACTATTCTCTTTTGTGTCTTTATGTATGTGGTATTGTCTGTCACTTTTTAAGCTATGTCCTCTGTCATCTGATCTTTTGTTTATTTAATAAATATTTTGCAATACATTTCTTATTGTATTGGACCTTTTTGCACTGAATATCGTCTGTGGTGATACCCCAAAGTGTGCTGCATATCCATGAGCAAGCCGGCATTGCTACAGCTCAAGTCTGCTGGAAAAATGGAGGAGCTTTTGAAGCAGTTCCAGCAGCAGCAGAAAGAGGCGCTGCAGCAAGAGGTGCTGCAGTTGCAGTGGCAGCAGCAGAAGCAAGAGGTGCTGCAGTTCCAGTGGCAGCAGCAAGAGGCACTGCAGTTGCAGTGGCAGCAGCAGCAAGAGACACTGCAGTTCCAGCGGTGGCAGCAAGAGGTGCTGCAATTGCAGTAGAAAGAGACCCCTAAGGAGAGGGGCGACCAGCATTGTAAAGAGGAGATCCCTAAGGAGAGGGGAAATCAGCGGTGTAAAGAGGAGACACCTAGTGTGAGATGCGACCAGCAGTGTCAAGAACAGACCCCTAAGGTAAGGGGTGATCAGAGGGTATACCAGTGGTCCTTTGTAGAGACTTGTCCCAACAGGTCTCAGGTGTATGACTTGGTACAGTTGGTAGAGGAGTGGCTCCAGCCTGAGACCTTGATCCCGACCGAGATAGTAGAGAGAGTGGTGGTCGACTGGCTGGTGAGGGCTCTGCCGGCTGCCATGAAGCGTTGGGTGGGGCAAAGGGACCTGGGCACCCTGAACCTGCTAATAGGATTGACTGAGCAATATACAGCCTCTCAGGACTTTGTGCCGGAGCATGAGAAAGGTTTACAAACCACTGTTGGGGCTAACCAGTACAGAGCCCATGATGAGGGGTAACCGGAGGTGGGGGTGATGTTGTGAATTCTGTGGCTGAATTCACTCCTGTGGTCACAAGTGGTACTGCAGCCTCTGGGCTTCCTCCCTCAGGTGTTCTGGTGAGCTCGTTGGCTGCCTTGTTATTTAACTCCGCCTGATTCTGTCTTCCTTGCTCCTTGTCAATGTTCCAGTGTTGGATCTGAGCTCCTGGATCTTTCCTGTGGCCTGCTGCTCTGCTTAGATAAGTGCTTCTTTGCTTTTCTTGCTGTTTTTTCTGTCCAGCTTGTCTATTCGTTTTTGCTGGAAGCTCTGAGACGCAAATGGTGTACCGCCGTGCCGTTAGTTCGGCACGGTGGGTCTTTTTGCCCCCTTTGTGTGGTTTTTGCTTTAGGGTTTTTTGTAGACTGCAAAGTTCTCTTTGCTATCCTCGCTCTATCTAGAATATCGGGCCTCACTTTGCTGAATCTATTTCATCCCTACGTTTTGTCTTTTCATCTTGCTAACAGTCATTATATGTGGGGGGCTGCCTTTTCCTTTGGGGTATTTCTCTGAGGCAAGTCAGGCTTGTATTTCTATCTTCAGGCTAGTCAGCTCCTCAGGCTGTGCCGAGTTGCATAGGTAGTTACAGGCGCAATCCACAGCTGCCTTTAGTTGTGTTAGGATAGGTTCAGGTATTGCGGTCTACAGAGATTCCACGTCTCAGAGCTCGTTCTATTGTTTTTGGGTTATTGTCAGATCACTGTATGTGCTCTGATTGCTGCACACTGTGTTACTGGATTGCCTACATAACAGTACAAGGAGCCAATCTAATGATTCTCAATAGAGGGAAAAAAGAAGTTCTGACATCATTTTTTTTTCTCAGCTCTGTGTTCAGTCTTTTTTTTCCCCTAGACATTAGGGTGCTTCAGGACACAGCTGTGGACATGGATATTCAGGCTCTGTGCTCTTCAATGGATAATCTCGTTATAAATGTACAAAAGATTCAGGATACAATTGATCAGAAATCTATGCTAGAACCAAGAATTCCTATTCCTGATTTGTTTTTTGGTGATAGAAATAAGTTTCTGAGCTTCAAAAATAATTGTAAGTTATTTCTGGCCTTGAAACCCCATTCTTCTGGTAATTCAGTTCAACAGGTTTTGATTATTATTTCTTTTTTGTGCGGCGACCCTCAGGACTGGGCATTTTCTCTTGCGCCAGGAGACCCTGCATTGAGTGGTGTCGATGCGTTTTTCCTGGCGCTCGGATTGCTGTACGATGAGCCTAATTCAGTGGATCAGGCTGAGAAAAATTTGCTGGCTTTGTGCCAGGGTCAGGATGATATAGAAGTATATTGTCAGAAATTTAGGAAGTGGTCAGTACTCACTCTGTGGAATGAATCTGCGCTGGCAGCTTTGTTCAGAAAGGGTCTCTCTGAGGCTCTTAAGGATGTCATGGTGGGTTTTCCTATGACTGCTGGTTTGAATGAGTCTATGTCTTTGGCCATTCAGATCGGTCGTCGCTTGTGCGAGCGTAAATCTGTGCACCATCTGGCGGTATTGTCTGAGATTAAACCTGAGCCTATGCAGTGCGATAGGACTATGACCAGAGTTGAACGGCAAGAACACAGACGTCTGAATGGGCTGTGTTTCTACTGTGGTGATTCCACTCATGCTATTTCTGATTGTCCTAAGCGCACTAAGCGGTTCGATAGGTCTGCCGTCATTGGTACTGTACAGTCCAAATTCCTTCTGTCCATTACCTTGATATGCTCTTTGTCATCGTATTCGGTCATGGCGTTTGTGGATTCAGGCGCTGCCCTGAATCTGATGGATTTGGATTATGCTAAACGTTGTGGCTTTTTCTTGGAGCCTTTGCGGTGTCCTATTCCGTTGAGAGGAATTGATGCTACACCTTTGGCCAAGAATAAACCTCAGTACTGGGCCCAGCTGACCATGTGCATGGCTCCTGCACATCAGGAAGTTATTCGCTTTCTGGTGCTGCATAATCTGCATGATGTGGTCGTGTTGGGGTTGCCATGGCTACAAACCCATAATCCAGTATTGGATTGGAACTCTATGTCGGTATCCAGCTGGGGTTGTCAGGGGGTACATGGTGATGTTCCATTTTTGTCCATTTCGTCATCCACTCCTTCTGAGGTCCCAGAGTTCTTGTCTGATTTTCAGGATGTATTTGAAGAGCCCAAGTCCGATGCCCTACCTCTGCATAGGGATTGTGATTGTGCTATCAATTTGATTCCTGGTAGTAAATTCCCTAAAGGTCGTTTATTTAATTTGTCCGTGCCTGAACACACCGCTATGCGCAGTTATGTGAAGGAATCCCTGGAGAAGGGACATATTCGCCCATCGTCATCACCACTGGGAGCAGGGTTCTTTTTTGTAGCCAAGAAGGATGGTTCGCTGAGACCGTGTATTGATTACCGCCTTCTTAATAAGATCACTGTTAAGTTTCAGTATCCCTTGCCATTGTTATCTGACTTGTTTGCTCGGATTAAGGGGGCTAGTTGGTTCACTAAGATAGATCTTCGTGGTGCGTATAATCTGGTGAGAATCAGGCAAGGAGATGAATGGAAAACGGCATTTAATACGCCCGAGGGTCATTTTGAGTATCTAGTGATGCCGTTCGGACTTGCCAATGCTCCATCTGTTTTTCAGTCTTTTATGCATGACATCTTCCGTGAGTATCTGGATAAATTCCTGATTGTTTACTTGGATGACATTTTGATCTTCTCTGATGATTGGGAGTCTCATGTGAAGCAGGTCAGAATGGTTTTCCAGGTACTGCGTGCTAATTCTTTGTTCGTGAAGGGATCAAAGTGTCTCTTCGGGGTGCAGAAAGTTTCATTTTTGGGGTTCATCTTTTCCCCTTCTACTATCGAGATGGATCCGGTTAAGGTCCAAGCCATCCAGGATTGGACTCAGCCGACATCTCTGAAAAGTCTGCAAAAGTTCCTGGGCTTTGCTAATTTTTATCGTCGCTTCATCTGTAATTTTTCTAGCATTGCCAAACCATTGACCGATTTGACCAAGAAGGGTGCTGATTTGGTTAATTGGTCTTCTGCTGCCGTGGAAGCTTTTCAGGAGTTGAAGCGTCGTTTTTGTTCTGCCCCTGTGTTGTGTCAACCAGATGTTTCTCTTCCGTTCCAGGTCGAGGTTGATGCTTCTGAGATTGGAGCAGGGGCGGTTTTGTCACAGAGAGGTTCTGGTTGCTCAGTGTTGAAACCATGTGCTTTCTTTTCCAGGAAGTTTTCTGCTGCTGAGCGTAATTATGATGTGGGCAACCGAGAGTTGCTGGCCATGAAGTGGGCATTCGAGGAATGGCGTCATTGGCTTGAAGGAGCTAAGCATCGCGTGGTGGTATTGACTGATCATAAGAACCTTACTTATCTCGAGTCTGCCAAGCGCTTGAATCCTAGACAGGCCCGTTGGTCGTTATTTTTTGCTCGCTTCGATTTTGTGATTTCGTACCTTCCGGGCTCTAAAAATGTGAAGGCGGATGCTCTGTCTAGGAGTTTTGTGCCCGACTCTCCGGGTTTATCTGAGCCGGCGAGTATCCTCAAGGAAGGAGTCATTGTGTCTGCCATCTCCCCTGATTTGCGGCGAGTGTTGCAAAAATTTCAGGCTAATAAACCTGATCGTTGTCCGGCCGAGAAACTGTTCGTCCCTGATAGGTGGACTAGTAAAGTTATCTCTGAACTTCATTGTTCGGTGTTGGCTGGTCATCCAGGAATCTTTGGTACCAGAGAGTTAGTGGCTAGATCCTTCTGGTGGCCATCTCTGTCACGGGATGTACGTACTTTTGTGCAGTCCTGTGGGATTTGTGCTAGGGCTAAGCCCTGCTGTTCACGTGCCAGTGGGTTGCTTTTGCCCTTGCCGGTCCCGAAGAGGCCTTGGACACATATTTCGATGGATTTCATTTCTGACCTTCCCGTTTCTCAAAAGATGTCAGTCATTTGGGTGGTCTGTGATCGCTTTTCTAAAATGGTCCATCTGGTGCCCTTGGCTAAATTGCCTTCCTCCTCTGATTTGGTGCCTTTGTTCTTCCAGCATGTGGTTCGTTTGCATGGCATTCCTGAGAATATTGTTTCTGACAGAGGTTCCCAGTTTGTTTCAAGGTTCTGGCGAGCCTTTTGTGGTAGGATGGGCATTGACCTATCTTTTTCCTCGGCTTTCCATCCTCAGACTAATGGCCAGACCGAACGAACCAATCAGACCTTGGAAACATATCTGAGATGTTTTGTTTCTGCAGACCAGGATGATTGGGTGTCCTTTTTGCCGTTGGCTGAGTTCGCCCTTAATAATCGGGCCAGCTCGGCTACCTTGGTCTCTCCATTTTTCTGCAATTCTGGGTTCCATCCTCGTTTCTCTTCAGGACAGGTTGAGTCTTCGGACTGTCCTGGTGTGGATTCTGTGGTGGACAGGTTGCAGCAGATCTGGACTCAGGTAGTGGACAATTTGACCTTGTCCCAGGAGAAGGCTCAACTTTTCGCTAATCGCAGACGCCGTGTGGGTCCCCGACTTCGTGTTGGGGATCTGGTTTGGTTATCTTCTCGTCATATTCCTATGAAGGTTTCCTCTCCTAAATTTAAACCTCGTTTTATTGGTCCGTATAGGATTTCTGAGATTCTCAATCCTGTGTCCTTTCGTCTGACCCTCCCGGACTCCTTTTCCATACATAATGTATTCCATAGGTCGTTGTTGCGGAGATACGTGGCACCTATGGTTCCATCTGTTGAGCCTCCTGCCCCTGTTTTGGTGGAAGGGGAATTGGAGTATATTGTGGAGAAAATTTTGGATTCTCGTGTCTCTAGACGGAAACTCCAGTATCTGGTTAAATGGAAGGGTTATGCTCAGGAAGATAATTCCTGGGTTTTTGCCTCTGATGTCCATGCTCCAGATCTTGTTCGTGCCTTTCATGTGGCTCATCCTGGTCGGCCTGGGGGCTCTGGTGAGGGTTCGGTGACCCCTCTTCAAGGGGGGGGTACTGTTGTGAATTCTGTGGCTGAATTCACTCCTGTGGTCACAAGTGGTACTGCAGCCTCTGGGCTTCCTCCCTCAGGTGTTCTGGTGAGCTCGTTGGCTGCCTTGTTATTTAACTCCGCCTGATTCTGTCTTCCTTGCTCCTTGTCAATGTTCCAGTGTTGGATCTGAGCTCCTGGATCTTTCCTGTGGCCTGCTGCTCTGCTTAGATAAGTGCTTCTTTGCTTTTCTTGCTGTTTTTTCTGTCCAGCTTGTCTATTCGTTTTTGCTGGAAGCTCTGAGACGCAAATGGTGTACCGCCGTGCCGTTAGTTCGGCACGGTGGGTCTTTTTGCCCCCTTTGTGTGGTTTTTGCTTTAGGGTTTTTTGTAGACTGCAAAGTTCTCTTTGCTATCCTCGCTCTATCTAGAATATCGGGCCTCACTTTGCTGAATCTATTTCATCCCTACGTTTTGTCTTTTCATCTTGCTAACAGTCATTATATGTGGGGGGCTGCCTTTTCCTTTGGGGTATTTCTCTGAGGCAAGTCAGGCTTGTATTTCTATCTTCAGGCTAGTCAGCTCCTCAGGCTGTGCCGAGTTGCATAGGTAGTTACAGGCGCAATCCACAGCTGCCTTTAGTTGTGTTAGGATAGGTTCAGGTATTGCGGTCTACAGAGATTCCACGTCTCAGAGCTCGTTCTATTGTTTTTGGGTTATTGTCAGATCACTGTATGTGCTCTGATTGCTGCACACTGTGTTACTGGATTGCCTACATAACAGGGTGACAAAAGTCCTGTTTCCGCTAAAGCAGCTCCAAGGTATAGCCGTGCCACAGCGATTAAGTGTTGGCGCTGTCAATTGCCCCCTGATATCTGAACCCATGGATTGTGGGTATACCCGCTGAGTGTCAATGTATGCCCAGCCAGTCTGTTCCGCCTACAGCGAGTCCCAGCTTTGCCAGGTACTAGTGAATGGATACCAAACAGAGGCTCTCCTGGGCACGGGAAGCAGAGTGACTTTGGTTCATGGGCCCCTTGCTGCCGGGGACAACCCCAAAGGATGGAAAGTGGAGGTGGTGGGTATCCATGGGGAAATCCGTGAGTAACCGACTGTGGAAGTTAATTTTTCCATGGCATGTGGGGACTTTAAACATGTGGTGGGAGTGATGAAGAGTGAAGACCCTTCCATACGAGACTGTGTTGGGGAGAGACTTGCCCCTGTTCTGGTCCCTGTGGGA
Organism: Ranitomeya imitator; assembly: GCF_032444005.1. NCBI lineage: Eukaryota > Metazoa > Chordata > Amphibia > Anura > Dendrobatidae > Ranitomeya > Ranitomeya imitator. Next base: position 447,286,393 of record NC_091282.1, read on the forward strand.
GACCAGGGTCAACCCTCCCAAGGTAAATGTTGTACCGGGTGTAGAACCAAAAGTTCCCAAGTCAGGGATACCTGCCATAGGCTCGCCAACCTAGGAACAGAGTGTAACCCCAATAGGTTCCCCCTAGAGGTAATGGCAGGAGAGGTCAAAGATATTGTTCTCTGCGTAGAACCTGAAGATCCTGAGTCAGGGATACCCTCCATAGGGGTCGCCAACCTAGGGACAAAGCGTAACCCCAATAGGTTCCCCCTAGAGGTTGTGGCAGGAGAGGTCATGGGGACCCCACTGAACACCGAGCTGGAAATGTCCCGTTAAGTTTGGGACAGCTCAGTTCCGGGGCCCCATGCAGAAAAAACACACATATAAAAAGAAAGCCTGGAGGAACCGGGAGTGTGTGGTGGACTAGGGACATACGCACAAGGATCCCTCTGGCACCGGTCAAGGATGTGGCCAGGGTAAAAGGGATAGAGTTCTTGCTAGACAGCAGCATTGGGTGCGATGTAAGATGGATGTATGCCCAGAGTTGCCGGGGCAGCCGCTGCGTTTTAGCATGACATAGTCATCGAGGCATGGGTAAGGCATGGTGACTTAGGTGACAGGATGAGCTGCAGGGTTAGTGAACCAAAAAGGTTGAGACCACCCAAAACTGGCCCAAACCTATGGTTAATCAGGAAAGTGGGCATGTCGTCTGCAAAGGACAACAGGGTGATGGGTGGTCCCATAATGAAGTAGGGATGAGAAACAAGGGGAGTGATGCTTGCATCAACTGATGGTTCCAGTCCCTATGTTTCTCAGTACAGTGTCAGGCGGGGATGTCACAGGGTCATGCCCTGTCACGTGCCCATGTGGGGTAACAAGTGTTCAACCCCACAGGTTTGAACAGAGGGGGGAGATATGAGGCAGTGACCGGTGTTACAGGTAGGTGTCGCTGTATGTTTCCCCCAGGATACATATTGAGGCAATGAGAGGTCATTGCAGTCAGAGGCATAACTGTAGTTGCAGTCCGGTTCATTCCTGGCCGGGTTTTCCATGTGGTCTAAGGCCACAGGCTTGTTTGTAAAATGCAGCAGAGCATTGGGTGTGTCTGTATCAGAGTGGAGTTTGCATGGTGTACAGCAGACAGCTGTGCAAGAGCCCAGCCTGTGTGAGGGTAACACAGAGCCCAGCAGAGTGAACTCCTCGCACCCACAGCTTAAACAGCAGTGCAGTCGCCCACGGCAACTAGTCTCAGAGGTGGATGGTCTTGCGCCCAGCGGTGAACCGGAGGTAGACTGTCCTGTGTCCGAAGGAGGACTAGCGTGTTTAGTGGCTGTATCCAGAGGATATGTGCCCGGCTGCCATCTGGAGGACATCGGGTGCTGTGTTTATGTGAGTTGGACATTTCATGCTGTGAAGTAAACACATTAAAGAGACTTTTGTTTGGAACTTTGCTTGGCCACTGCCTCATCACTGCGTCAGTGTGCTACCGCTGCATCACACTTTCAAAAGTACAACTTGTCCCACAAATAAAAGCCCTCACATGGCCATTTTGACCAAAAAAATTAAAAAAAAGTTATGGCTCTGGGAAAAAGGGGAGCAAAAAATGAAAATGCAAACCAAAAATACCTCTGGTCATTGAGGGGTTAAAATGCACAGGAGTCCTCTTTATGCCCAGGTGACTGAAGGAGAATGTGTATTGTGCATAGACAGAGAGACAGGAAAAGGCTTATTAGGTTTTGAGTGGATAAGGCTATGTTCACACGTTCCTGATTTCCCTCCTTTTTTTCAGGACTAAAAACCGCAGCTCTTGGTAGAAAACGCAGGTCCTTTTTTTGGTGCTTTTTTTTTATGCGTTTTTGATGCGTTTTTTTATGCAGTTTTCTATGCAGAGTCTGTGTGTTTTCTAGGAAGTTTTTTAGGGTTAAAATGGCTGAAAATACCCTAACCCTACCCCTAACCCTAACCCTACCCCTAACCCTACCCCTACCACTACCCCTACCCCTAACCCTACCCCTAACCCTAACCCTATTCTAACCTTAGTGGAAAAAAAAAAATTCTTAATTTTTTTATTGTCCCTACCTATGGGGGTGACAAAGGGGGGGGGTCATTTACTATTTTTTTTATTTTGATCACTGAGATAGGTTATATCTCAGTGATCAAAATGCACTTTGGAACGAATCTGCCAGCCGGCAGATTCGGCGGGCGCACTGCGCATGCGCCCGCCATTTTGCAAGATGGCGGCGCCCAGGGAGAAGACGGCCGGACGGACACCGGGAGGCCGGGTAAGTATAAGGGGGGGAGATGAGGGCACGGGGGGGGCGTCGGAGCACGGGGGGGTGGCATCGGAGCATGGGGGGGTGGGATTGGGGCACGGGGGGCAGCCACACTGCAGCGGTTCTGCACCACAAACCGCAGAAAACCCGCAGATATTTTTTTCATCTGCGGGTTTTACTGCGGGTTTGACCTCACAATGGAGGTCTATGGGTGCAGAACCGCTGCAGTTCCGCAAAAAGAAGTGACATGGTACTTCTTTTTTACCGCGGCTATTCAGCGCGGCTTTTTTCGCGATTTTCCGCAATGTGGGCACAGCAGTTCCTGTTTTCCATAGGGTACATTGTAATGTACCCTGCATGGAAAACAGCTGCGGAACCGCAGCGGGAAAATCGCGGCGATTCCGCATGAAAAAAAGGATGGTGTGAACATGGCCTTAAAGGAAGATCTCACACCCTTTAGAAATAGTCATGTCACTGAGCTTACCCATAAACAAGACAGTGGAAGTTGTCTAGAGAATTGCATGTTGAAGTCAGGTGATGCTAAGTCACTGCAGTTCCAATAAGCCAGCTTAGACAGTATATCTCCGAAAGAAAACATAGAATATTGGAAAGTCTATGCATCCGATATTAATGAGACATACATTGTCGGCACTGGGGTTAACCAAGGAAACAGATATATATTTTCTCATAATTATAACCCCTACAAAAGGCCCCAAAACCATAGCGGCCATACAACCCCCAACAGCTAGGCCATGTTTAGTCTCTAAGTATAGATAAAATCCCGATGCAAAATATGACATCACTCACAAACTTCTGCGGTTGTCCTGAGAGGAGTTACTGCATAAGTTGTGATTTCCTAAAGTCATGAAGGGCTGACACCAGCCCACAACCCTGCCCATGTGAGGTCATCACAGGGGGGGGTAGGGGGTGAGACTCAGTCTAATAAAATATCAAGCTCAATTATGATCTGTGTTCGTGCAGAGAGATACAGTACATACATAGTGTATGGAGGGACCACGTTTATTGACGGCCAAATCAAAGCGCTCTCCTTTGGCTAAACTGAATCGTCTCTGCGATCGGTGTAATAAGTTCTTCTGTTAATCCCTTTTATTTTCTGTAACTGTTTATGCTGTATTATGCGTTCACCGGAGGTCACAGTGACTCCAAGGCACCTGTGCAGAAGATCCCTGAATACAGCGCCCATAGAAGGGAGGATGAGGTATGTATTTCTGATGGAGTGCAGGCACAGGATTCCGGGGCCATAAGTGACGCTGATGGGATGTGTAAATATTAAAGACAGGAGGCAGGGATTTCTTCCAGACACCGCACGCCTCAAAGCCTGGGAGAAATCATTAACATAAAGACAGAATATAACATTTCTCAGCAACAAGACCATTAATATGAGGCATACAGGTAGGACTCGTGTAACATTTCTATTACCTGTATGCCCATAATAATAGGTCACTCTGGGGGTGACAGATTCCCTTTAACTAAGCTTGACGTCGCGGCTTGTGATTGGTCGCATGAGCGGTCACATGGGCGTCACGCGACCAATCACAAGCCGCGACGTCATCTAAGGTCCTTCAGGCGCTGATTCTTAGGAAGGAAGGCTGCGGGTTAGAACCAGGGCGCGTCCGAGGGTGAGTATATACCTATTAGGAATATACTCACCCTCGGACGTGCCCTTGGATGCTTCCTTCCTAAGAATTAACACCTGAAGGACCTTAGATGACGTCGCGGTTTGTGATTGGTCGCGTGACGCCCATGTGACCGCTCACGCGACCAATCACAAGCCGCGACGTCATCGAAGGCCCTTCAGGCACTCATTCTTAGGAAGGAAGGCTGCCGGTGAGAACCAGGGCGCATCCGAGGGTGAGTACATCAATATTTTTTTATTTTTATTCTTTATTTTACACTTAAATATGAATTCATATACCGATTCCCGATATCTTAAACATATCGGAACTCGGTATCGGAATTCCGATTCCAGATCAGAAGATCGCCGACCTCATGGCCGACCCCACACAGGGGTCGGGTCGGGTTTCATGAAACCCGACTTTGCCAAAAGTCGGCGACTTCTGAATCTGGCCAACCCGTTTCGCTCAACCCTAGTCAACATCATGCAGAGGAAAAAGTAACAAACCTAAGAACTAATCTCTCTACTAACGCCCCCTGGTTATAGTCAAATTAGCATATAAACTTTAAAAGACTATTCTCTTTGCACCAGAGATAAGAACATTTTTTTAAATTTAGCTTTGCAGTCACCATTCCGTTATATAGCCAGTTTAACATGCGAAAACTGGTGAAAGGTCTTCTTTATTGCAAGTACAATTGACTGAAAATGTTAGTCATACACCTGAATGGGTTTTTGCAGTATGTGCATGCATTTTTGGAAGCCCACTTCACGGCCAAGCTGCAGAACTTTCCAAAACAACGCTTTTGTGTGTGAGAGTCCATAGGCTGCACATCCATCACACTTTACAAAAGTATTCCTATGTCTGACGAAAGAATTGGCTGTACAATTCTTTTACTTCCTACACTGTTATTTTAGGTAAATTAAAAAATGTACTTTCAGAAGGTTATGATTTAACCTCTCATTGAAAGACACCCACACATGATGCAAAATGGACTTGCTAATTTGTTTTGCTTTTACCAGTATATTGCATGAGTCACTGGGAACTGAAGATTTGCAAAACAATGCTCCATATATTTTCACATTCACGATTATGCTATTGTCGGGGCAAAAACTTTCTAAATTCAGCTGTGCTAGATAGTGGGGGGGGGGAGGGACACACATAGGGGAGACATTTAGATATATTTATATTGATATAATTTATTTATGCAGCCTTTACATATTATGCAGAAAAAGTAGTTATTTATTTTAATTCTAGGATGCAGACCCTAATGAAATTGGTAAGAAATGAGTCTTTGAAAAGTTTGATCTCCATCATTGTACTGCTCACTTTTGCACATAAGCACAATGCACTTACAGATCATGTAGGTGACTCCCTGTGTGATCTTTATTCGGTCAATACAGGTTACCATGAAAGGTGCCTACTAGGGTTGAGCGAAACGGGTCGGCCAGATTCAGAAGTCGCCGACTTTTGGCAAAGTCGGGTTTCATGAAACCCGACCCTGTGAGGGTCGGCCATGAGGTCGGCGATCTTCTGATCTGGAATCGGAATTCCGATACCAAGTTCCGATATGTTTAAGATATCGGGAATCGGTATCGGAATTCATATTTAAGTGTAAAATAAAGAATAAAAATAAAAAAATATTGATATACTCACCCTCGGACGCGCCCTTCCTTCCTAAGAATGAGCGCCTGAAGGGCCTTCGATGACGTCGTGGCTTGTGATTGGTCGCGTGAGCGGTCACATGGGCGTCACGCGACCAATCACAAGCCGCGACGTCATCTAAGGTCCTTCAGGCGCTAATTCTTAGGAAGTAAGCGTCCGAGGGCGCGTCTGAGGGTGAGTATATTCCTAATAGGTATATACTCACCCTCGGACGCGCCCTGGTTCTAACCCGCAGCCTTCCTTCCTAAGAATCAGCGCCTGAAGGACCTTAGATGACGTCGCGGCTTGTGATTGGTTGCGTGACGCCCATGTGACCGCTCACGCGACCAATCACAAGCCGCGACGTCATCGAAGGTCCTTCAGGCGCTCATTCTTAGGAAGGAAGGCTGCCGGTGAGAACCAGGGCGCGTCCGAGGATAAGTATATCAATATTTTTTATTTTGATTCTTTATTTTACACTTAAATATGGATCCCAGGGCCTGAAGGAGAGTTTCCTCTCCTCTCCCAGGTACTGCAGCTCACCTCCTATTGAAGTGTTGGATTGGTCTGATATTGATGGCCTATTTTCAGGATAGGTAATTAATATCACAATCAACACAGTTCTTTTAAAGGGATCTTGTCTCCATAATCATGCTGCCCAAATCATGGCACCATGAACTAGAGTCTAGCTATGGACTAGCAGCCATGTATTTTTTACTCTTAAATGCCACAGCCTGTCAGAGAAAACATAGTTTGAAAAGATAGCCAGGGACTGGGTATCCCTAGGTGACAGCCCACCCCCCCACACCCCCCTGCAGTGCTCAAGGTCATTTCATATGAGAGACCTGTCAATCACCTGGAGCTAGGTGGTGAGAAGCTGTCTGGGTGGGGAGAAGCTGCCTAGGGGCTGCACCCGATGTGTCCCAAGCAGCCCCCATCCGGTTTGTCAAACTTCTGGTACCCAATACAAAATATGAAACAAGGCCCCACCTATCAACTACCATTCATGATACTGGTGTTTTATGTGACAAAAAGAACTTTTCCACCCCTCGTAGGCACCAAGGCCCAGTGAAGAGTTCTACAAGGTTGATACATAAAATGAGAATAATGGGGATAGGGGAAAATATGTGTAAGTGGGTTGAGAGCTGGCTCAGGGATAGGAAACAACGGGTGGTTATTAATGGAGCACACTCGGACTGGGTAGCGGTTAGCAGTGGGGTACCACAGGGGTCAGTATTGGGCCCTCTTCTTTTTAACATATTTATCAATGACCTTGTAGGGGGCATTCAGAGTAGAATTTCAATATTTGCAGATGACACTAAACTCTGCAGGGTAATCAATACAGAGGAGGACAATTTTATATTACAGGATGATTTATGTAAACTAGAAGCTTGGGCTGATAAATGGCAATTGAGCTTTAATGGGGATAAATGTAAGGTCATGCACTTGGGTAGAAATAATAAGATGTATAATTATGTGCTTAATTCTAAAACTCTGGGGAAAAACCGTCAATGAAAAAGACCTGGGTGTATGGGTGGATGACAAACTCATATTCAGTGGCCAGTGTCAGGCAGCTGCTACAAAGGCAAATAAAATAATGGGATGAAAAGAGGCATAGATGCTCATGAGGAGAACATAATTTTACCTCTATACAAGTCACTAGTTCGACCACACTTAGAATACTGTGCACAATTCTGGTCTCCGGTGTATAAGAAAGACATAGCTGAACTAGAGCGGGTGCAGAGAAGAGCGACCAAGGTTATTAGAGGACTGGGGGGGGGGTCTGCAATACCAAGATAGGTTATTACACTTGGGGCTATTTAGTTTGGAAAAACGAAGACTAAGGGGTGATCTTATTTTAATGTATAAATATATGAGGGGACAGTACAAAAACCTTTCTGATGATCTTTTTAATCATATACCTGAAACAGGGACAAGGGGGCATCCTCTGCTTTTGGAGGAAAAAAGGTTTAAGCATAATAACAGACGCGGATTCTTTACTGTAAGAGCAGTGAGACTATGGAACTCTCTGCCGTATGATGTTGTAATGAGTGATTCATTACTTAAATTTAAGAGGGGACTGGATACCTTTCTGGAAAAGTATAATGTTGCAGGGTATATACACTAGATTCCTTGATAGGGCGTTGATCCAGGGAACTAGTCTGATTGCCGTATGTGGAGTCGGGAAGGAATTTTTTTCCCCAATGTGGAGTTTACTCTTTGCCACATGGTTTTTTTTGCCTTCCTCTGGATCAACATGTTAGGGCATGTTAGGTTAGGCTACGGGTTGAACTAGATGGACTTATAGTCTTCCTTCAACCTTAATAACTATGTAACTATATGTAACTTCTGCCAGCCACATAGCTATGCATCTGGGAATGGCTCTGATGTCCCTTTTACCCTTTTTAGCTCTTATTTGTGAAATGAGCCATTAGGATAGCAGATACTAAGAAACTACTGATAAGGCTACTACTATTTCATTGGTGATGATGATAACATTGGAGATTTTTTTTAATCTTTCAACATTTGTTACCTCATTAAAGATATTCAACACCAATTCACAGGATAGGTGATGAATGACTTGTAGCTGGGAACTTCTCCACTGCGTTCTGGAATGAGCATGAGAACTGTTATTGATGGCATATATTTGTGATCATACAATCATACTGATCGTTAAAGAGTTTGCCCAGGCTTGAGGTTAAAGTTTAAAGTTTATGTGACTTCAGACGACTTCTGAATCCTCACATTGCGCACTGTCAGGATTCTGCAGTGCCAGAGCTGGGAGAGGCTGTCACGTGACCACAAGTATGGGATCTCCATACCTCTGGCCACATTCCGACTAAACATGCACTTGATCACATGAATTCAAATTGCACACAAGTGGTCACATGATCACCCACTCCCGACACTGGAGAAGTCTCACAGGGCACGATGCAAACAGTCACAGCAGACTTTAACTTCAACCTCGACAACCCTTTTAAGTGAAACAACTGTACATGATTTCACCACCAGTGACCATATAATGGTCAATATCAGGTGTCCACAAGTGCTCTTCAAAACATGTATTGTGTACTGTGCAGGTTCTCACCAGTGACATTCGCTGATTATTGTCCCTCATTTTCTTTTTTCCTTTGCATTTGGCCCAGAGTGCCATGACCTCTTCTTCGTTCTTCCGTCCATAATTCGCCCCTGTAAAATATAACACAGAGACATCTTTACTGCTTTTCCAAGACCCTCCTTACATTCTACCACCTCTACACAAACCACAACTTGTGCTACCTTATAATTCCCCTGTACCTCCTTACAGTAATACAGCACCATACAGTAACAATGTTCCCTTGTGCTACCTTATAATTCCCCTCTGCCCCTTTTAATAATACTTAACTCCTTATAATAATGACCCTGTACCACATTATAATAATAAAAACACACCCCACACCCCGTGCTTTCTTACAATAATAGTAATGCCTCCTTGCTTCCCTATAAAGATAACAATCCCCCATTGTGCCTCCTTATAATAATGACCTTCTCTTTATTAGAATAATGCTCCTGAGCAGGGGCATACATAGAAATAACAGGCACCCCGTAGAAAAAGTCCTATCACGTTACATACAAAGAAAGGTATATCTCCCAACTTTTAAAAAAACGGAATATATGTATTGCAGCACTCAGATTTTTTTTCCCCTACGTGGTCTCACCCACTATGATACATCTTTCATGATCCCTGTAAAGTATGATGACCCCACAAACCCTACACAAAGTATGATGCCCCACAGCAAGACTGTCACCACGGCCCTCCGCATATTATGCTATTCACCACAGACTGCAATATATAATATGAGGTGCACCACAGACCCCTATGTAAAGTATGATGTCTCCCATAACCACCCCATTAGGTTTGATGACCTCAATCATCCCATACAGTATGGTCACCACAGACCCCCCCCCCCCCCACATAGTACAATGTATACCATAGACCCCACACAAAGTATGTCTACCACAGCCCCCACACACTATGAAGATACCCCACACACCCATATATAGTATGATGGTCCCCCCATACAGTATGATGGTTCTCACCAACAGGCCCCCATATAGTAAAATAGTCAGAAAAACACCCTATAAAGTATGGTGGTCCACCCAACAGCTCCTCACATAGTATGATGTCCTGCCAAAAACCACCCTAAATAATATGGTGGTCCACCCCACATCCCCAATATAGTATGATGGTTCCCCCAAACAGCCCCCATTTAGTATTATGGTCCTCTCAAACAGCTCCCCATAAAGTATGAAGGTCCCCACAAATAATAAAAATCCTTATATTCACCTAATCCTGGCTCCTCGCCCTTCGCAGTGTCCTTCTCCTCTTCTGTCCAGTCTGTCAGTGGACGCTGGCGGTGCGATACAGTTATGTCATCTGTGTGCGCTGGCCTCCGGCAGGCCCCTGGGGGATGCCCACAACCTGCTTGAATAAGGAACGGAGCCTGCTGCTCTGTTCTCCATCACAATTGTTAATGGTATCAGTGCCATAAGGATGCCAATACTATTAGCAGTGCAGCAGACAATTCAGCTCACCAGGCATTTGCCAGCACTGCCAGATGGCCAGTCAGGTCCTGACAGGAGGACATAATGCTATAAAGAGAGGACAGTCAGTGGTATTTTATAATAATGCAGGGGTGATGTCAGGACACGATGTGTATAATTGGGTGTCATTGAGGGGGGGACCTAAGACTGAACCTTTGGGCCCCCTAACAGGAAGGGGAAAAGTAGGGGAAGAAGTTACACTGAATAAGCAGTTAGAGAGGTAGGAGGAGAACCCAGAGAGAGAGATCTTCTTGAGACTAATAGAGCAGATCATAGTGAGAAGTTAGTGATCCAGTGTCAAATGCTGCGGAGAGACCTGGGAGTATTGGAAGAGAGTAGTGACTATTAGATTTTATTACAAACAGCAGAAAGTTTCTAGATATTACTAATAAACCTAATTTGCGATACAGTTTAACATCCTTCGGCTGAACTTGATGGGCATTTGTATGTTTCCAACAATACCGTGTCAAAAGTGATCAAAGAGTTACATGTACCAAAATGGTAACAACAAAAACTACAGCTTCTCCCACAAAAAAACAAAGCCCAATACACTCCTATTAGACAAAAAATAAAATTGTTGAATCTCAGACTAAGGCAACACAACAAAAAAGTATAGCATTATATTGCACAAAAGTAATAAAACATAAGTTTACATGATTTAAATCTCTTCTTCTCTCTGAACGTGATCATGTCATTTCTCCTGCCCAGTGAAAGTTGGGAAAAAAAAAGACAAATTAGTTTTAAAGGGAACCTGACACCCCCAAAATGGAAGGTGAGCTAAGCCCACCAGCATCAGGGGCTTATCTACAGCATTATGGAATGCTGTAGATAAGCCCCCGATGTTTCCTAAAAGATGAGAAAAGCCGGATTACTTACCGGTAATGCTCTTTTAATGAGTCCATGACAGCACCCACTGGAGAGAGAGGGATCCGCCTCAAGGAACAGGAAACCTACAGAAGAGAATAAAAGGGGCGGTCCGCCTCTCCTCCTCAGTTTAATTTTCAGAGTGTGAAGGGTTAAACTAAGAAAAATGAAAGCAGGCTTCATTTTGTGCTTTTCCATTCCATCTTGCTGTTTTAAGATAAATTTTGTTACTAGGTAAAGTCACAGCTGTTATGAGACCTTGATTGTTTCAACTTGGACAGGACATGAGACTGAGGGTGTATTGTTCTACGAGACTTTGACGTACAGACTGTTCCTGCATTCTTATAGGTTAAGAACTGTGAGCGTTTTCTTATGCTGATTGGTTGAAGTATAATTTCTATGATTATGAAAAGTGATACACAATAAACGGGGGCCAGAGATCTGCTCGATCCTCCCAAACAGAGACACATGTCTCCATCTGGTCATTTTCAGTTGCTGGCAATGCCCTGTTAATTAATTTGAAAATCACTAGGTCAACCGTGAAGGGTCACATTAGATCCTCCCTCAACAGCTTGGTGCCAGAACGTGGGGCCCCAAACAGGAACGCTTCTGCCCCGGAGGACAAGTCAAAGGACCCTCGGACCGGACACAAGCACTGGAAAATTGGGACTGATCATCCCCCACAACAACCACAGTAAGTTGGCAGTTATACTGTCCAGACTGACCATTTGGTGTGGTTTTCCTGTGTTTGTGCTGCAAAGAGGATCCGAGGTTTGTCCTCGATGGTGTGGTGATTTTTGGGTGGAATCATATACAGGTATAGTTCCATTGGGAGCCCAGTGCTCGAACCATACCTCATAAGGGACAGACACCCCGGATTGACCAGTCATTGTAATTCTCTTTTTAGTCAAAATATCCCGAAATCCTGATCACTGTTAGTATCAGGCGTGGTGAGGTGATCGAAGATGGGTAGGATGCGTAACTCAGGAATATATAGATATATATATGTCCAGAGGTGTCCGGAGGGTTATTCTGAGATGCCCTTCTTTCACTGAGTACCGCGTTTTTGGGTTGTCCCAGTGGGGGACAGGTAGACCCGGTGGAACAAACTATATGGCCGTTCTAGTATTGTGCACAACTGAAGTAAGGATATTTAGCTCAAAAGGTGAATCATGTTTCCATGGAAGAGAAAGACTTTGAATTTGTGTGATGGATCTGATACTGTTAGCCCAAAGACGGGGAAAGAAATCTGTTAAGAATGCAGGAAAGATATTCTCAATCATGGGTTTTTCTAAGGTGGTCTGGCACATGAATTGTGTGATGAAGGTTTTGTAGGAATTAATTAAGTCTGAGAACTGCTGTATTCTGTTTCTGTGTGAAAGACACTATGTTCTTATCTCCGTTGAATACCTGATGGGAGGGGGGAGTCAAACAGCTGCGGGATTTGCTTGTGATTTTCTCCTCTCTGTTCTTATCTCTGAGTCTCTAGTATGGAGGGGGCATGTGGCTGCTCTCAAGATTCTCTGTATTTTCTGTCCTTGGTGTAGTACGCGCTGGGAGATCTGTGTTTTGTTTAAAGCAACAGTATTGTATTGCAGTAGAAAGAAATATTGTAAGTTGAAATTGGAACCTGAAAGTAAAATATGGTGCCTATTTTTATTGGAAATTTGTGAAAGATGTGGGAACAATATTGAAAAAAGGCAAACATGCCAGAGTGTGGATGTTTGGATGTACAAAAAAGGCACAAACAAGGGAGGAAAATAGCAAGTGAATAAATGGTGTATATGGCAAGAGTAGTGAAAGTAACATCTGACACCAGAATGTCTGAGGACAGGGAAATGAGTCAGGTGCCAGACACTGTTTGGGCAAGGGGAAAAACTGATGTGGGTCGGCTGCCCATTCCCCCTGTCCATGATAAAAATTAAAATAAGGAACTACTCCTGACAGGCCAAAGTATACCCCCTTTTCTCCATCCCAAATAAACATGCTTTGTAACCAGTTACCTGATCCAGAAACCTCCCCATGGCCTTCTATAGGCAAATGGCAGCAAATCGAGAGATTTATTCCACTCCCTGAAGAGATTTATTACACTTAAAAGCTGGGGAGGGATATTTTCCAATTATTGAGGGTGGCATAACGTATAATGTGAATTTGGACGGGGGAACCTATGAGAGTGGTGTTGATTTCTGCAATGCTTTAAAAGTTTGGGCACAAGATAGACTAGCGGACCAAGCTACCTCCCTCACAGACGTCACACAAGGGGGAGAGTGCCGAGAAGTTCTATGGGCATCTATGGTAGTGTTTAAAGATTTGGGGTTCTCACTGTATAATAAAGCCCATTCACACCTTTTTGTGGCAGCTTTAATGTCCGGCCTTAAATCTGAATTGAAAGAGGCAATAATGTCAGTTAGACCTGACATCGAGACTTCCACTCCAGATGATGCATTGAAGATAGTAAAGAGTTTTCAAAAGAACTTAGCCCATTCTGCATCAGCAGGAAAAGCAGAGGTAAAACCAGAAGCCACAGCGATTCCCCTCCAACCTCAGCCCCCAACAGAGCTACAAGGACACAGCTCTGTTCCTTATCAGTGGCCCACACAACAGACTCCAGCTCCTGCCCTCCCACCTTACACAAATCCAGTCCCATACTCCAATATCCCTTTTAACCCTATGTCTGGGAACCCCCCTCCCCAGCCCTGCCATGTCAATTCTCAGACCAAGAGCTTGTTTTAATTGGTGTAGATGACAGACCCAATAAACATACTCTTACAAAACCCATCCCTGTGGGACCTTTCCCTGAAGATACGGCCCAGTTCCTAATCTCTCCCACATGTCTGGTAAATTTACAGGGGGCAGATTTATTATCAGAGTTCCGCTCCAGAATACAATTCCAAGATGATGGTCAGATGGTTCTTACGTTACATAACCCCTATGCAGATGAAGACAATGAGGAGATGTGTATCCTACATGCCCTTCCCACAGTTATGATGGCCCTGATAGGCCCAGATCCACCCCCCATAATGCCTGTAGAACCAGTAAAAGTGTTTCTCAAACCTGGTGCCCCTTTTCCCAAAGTCCATCAATACCCTTTGAAACATGATCAGGAGCGGGGCCTCAAGGGGCAAATACAAACGTTACTCGATAATGGTGCCCTGCTACCCTGTGTTTTCCCATGTAACACGCCCTTGTTTCTCATTAAGAAAAATACCCCACCCGGCCAACCCCCTGTGTAGCAGCTGGTACAAGATCTACGGGCAGTTAATGCAGCTGTTCTAGAAACTCCGGTGGCGCCTAATCCACATACTCTTTTCTCCCAGATACCTCAAGACACTGCTTGGTTCACAGTCATCGATCTTGCCAATGCCTTCTTCAGCATTCTATTACACCCAGATTGCCAGTTTCTGTTTGCATTAACTTATCAGGGATGACAGTTAACGTGGACAGTTATGCCACAAGGGGCCCAAAACAGTCCCAATCACTTTGCAAAAAATATGGGCCAGTGTCTCTTACCCTGGCAGTTAAATCACCCCTATGTCACGCTGCTTCAGTATGTGGATGATCTTTTGTTGTGTGCATGAACAGAGCAGGAAGCCATTGCTGCCATTGTTAGCCTCCTCAAGTATCTGGCAGATCTGAACTGTCGGGTTTTGGCCTCGAAACTTCAGTTCTGCCTTGGTCAAGTGACATTTTTGGGTCACTGTCTCCTTCAGGGTGTCAGACACCTCATAAAAGAAAGAAAAATATCTGTCAGTTCCCTTCCTTTTTTGAAAGATGAGACTGAACTCCAGCGTTTTCTTGGACTATGTATTTATTGTCGTCAGTGGATAACGGAAGCATCCCATATAATGCAACCTCTCTACAATGCCCTAAAAGACGGTTCAAGATATGCTGATGAGTTTGGCAGATTCCACACTGGATACACTGTTACTATGGAAGACACTGTAGTGCACGCAGCTACACTCCCTCCCTCACAGTCAGCACAAGAAGAAGAACTACAGGCTCTGTCTACTGCATGTGTTCTGGCCAAAGACAGGTGGGCTAATATATTCACAAACTCACAGTATGCATTTGGTATTGCTCAGGATTTCGGA
This sequence comes from Ranitomeya imitator, assembly GCF_032444005.1. Taxonomy (NCBI): domain Eukaryota; kingdom Metazoa; phylum Chordata; class Amphibia; order Anura; family Dendrobatidae; genus Ranitomeya; species Ranitomeya imitator. The sequence continues at coordinate 447,301,462 of NC_091282.1, forward strand.
GCCCTATGGGCCAATCGAGGGTTTATTACCACCGCCGGGACTCCAGTGAAGAATGCTGAAGCTGTTAAAACCCTCATGGACTCAATCAAATTACCTACCCAGGTGGCCATTATCAAGGTCAAGGCGCACAGTCCTAGGAACAGTCCACAGACTGTTGGTAACGCCTTTGCAGATATGCAAGCAAAAGCTGCTGCTCTCCTACCTGTTCAACTGACCATACCAACTATGGTGACCACACGCTCTCAGCATAAACAGTTACAAGAAACACTGACGCTACAGGAACCTGATGATCTGCACCAGACTGAGTTTTTCTGCCGGGCCCCGCTTAATGATGATGCAGAGAATGTCCGCAAAGGAAGAAGTGAAGCAGTGGAAGGCTGATGGTACACCTACAATGAGACAATGGTCTCTGGAAAAAGGACCAACTTCTGTGTCTCCCTAAGCGGATGTACCCTGCTATTGCCACGTGGACACATGGGCCCACACATCGAGGAAAAAAAACAGGCCCTAGGCCTGGTACAAAAATTCTACTGGGCTCCAGGTATTTCCACATTCCTGACAGCACTCAACTGTGCATGTAATATCTGTCAGACCTGCAATCCCAGTCAACTTCAACGTGTACCCCCAAAGCACCTTGCTAAGCCCGACTATCCTTTCCAAAGGCTCCAGGTGGACCACATCACGTTGCCTAAATCTGGAAGGTATGAATATTGTCTGGTGGTTGTCGACATGTTTTCTAGTTGGCCAGAAGCATTCCCCATCACCAACATGACTGCAAAGACTACAGCAAAGAAACTGGTGATGGAAGTCATATGCAGATATAGTGTTCCAGAAGTCGTCGAAAGTCACCAAGGTCCGGCCTTTTCTTCTCATGTTTATCAGCAGGTTTTGACAATGCTTGGATACACTGTAGCCCTCCATACTCCGTACCATCCACAATCCAGTGGGAAAGTTGAGAGGCTGAACAGCACACTGAAAGGACAATTGACCAAAATGATGCAGGAGACTACGGCTCCATGGCCAGAGCTCCTACCCATTGTACTGTACCACATTCGTACTACCCCTATTGCAAAACATGGCCTGTCCCCATATGAGATATTGTTTGGTGCTAGGCCCCCAGTTGCAAATTTCCAGCCTCAGCAGTTGTCAGAGGAAACTGACCGTGCTGTTCAATATGTTATTCAGTTTAGTAAAAACACCCATGCTCTAATTTTTTCTTCCCTTCCAGATTCAGCAGAAACCGATATTTGTCACAACCTGAAGTCTGGTGATTTTGTGGTCGTGAAAAGGCATGTCAGAAAACACGGACTAGAACTCTTGTATGACGGTCCCTATCAGGTCCTCCTTATCATCCTACATCAGTGAAACTGGAAGGAAGGCCGACGTGGATCCACGCATCGCACTGCAAGCTGGTTAAACAGACTAGTGGCAGATAAAGGGGCATGTTTTGGTTTTTCGTATTTCCATGTAATAACATTGGTAACAGCCTAAATTCCCCAATATCCTTGAATAATAAGTTTGTACAATATCATGAAAGATTAGTAGTACAGAAGGGGTTAGCCAATAAAATTGTCAGTTCTATTTTAATTTACCCTATGATTACACAAATGTGGGATAAATTGGTTAGGGCCACAGACTATCTAGATGATCAAATTTGGGATATATTGGATATACTTAATACTACTGTTGCTGTCCAAAACCAAATTATCATAGTCTCTAATCAACATACTAGTACTGGATTACTTAACAGCAGCACAGGGTGGTATGTGGCAGGTTACTGGACCTGCTTGCTGTCATTATATAGATCCCAATAGCACTAGGAAGTTAAAGGACATTCAAAGACTCAGAGATCAATATGATAAAGACAATGACCGTAATAAGGACAGTTGGTGGGCAGACACCTTCTCCTTTCTTAATCCAGCCAATTGGTTTAAGGGACTTGGGGGCTGGATAGCTGGAATCTTGCAAAGTTTGTTACACATCGCTGCCTTTATCCTTGTCATGTATGTAATACTAAAACTTGTTCTTTGGTGTATTTCTGTATGTATTAGGAAATTCTGCACTAAGACACCTAATGATGATACCAAAAGTGTTGCCACCCCTGCTCTTCTCTACACCAATTTCACAAAGTTACCTGATGAAGATGTTGAAGCCAAGCGCATGGCTACCTTCAAAAGACCTCCTCCACTGTCATCAAAAATAGTTATCTGTAAATTGTAGCATACAGGGGGGACGGGTGCACCGCAACAGCCATGGCTGGTAACATGGTACCAGTCATGTGAAGACCGTATCCCTCAAGCTTATAGCTCAGGATAGTACCTCTAATGCTGCAAATTAGTTAACAAAATTTATCTAGGGGGGAATGTGAAGGGTTAAACTAAGAAAAATGAAAGCAGGCTTCATTTTGTGCTTTTCCACTCCATCTTGCTGTTTTAAGATAAATTTTGTTTCTAGGTAAAGTTCACAGCTGTTATGAGACCTTGATTGTTTCAACTTTGACAGGACATGTGACTGACGGTGTATTGTTCTACGAGACTTTGACGTAGACTGTTTCTGCATTCTTATAGGTTAAGAACTGTGAGCGTTTTCTTATGCTGATTGGTTGAAGTATAATTTCTATGATTATGAAAAGTGATACACAACAAACGGGGGCCAGAGATCTGCTCGATCCTGCCAGAGACACACGTCTCCATCTGGTCATTTTCAGTTGATGGCAATGCCCTATTAATTAATTTGAAAATCACTAGGTAAACCATGAAGGGTCACTTTAGATCCTCCCTCAACAAGAGTACAAAGAGGAGCGCCAGTATTAGGCCAAGTATTTATCCTTTTATGTTTAAAAACTTATTTACTTTACAAGGGAAATAAATCAATTGATATATACTGTACTATACTAATCATTAGGGAGGGATGTGACTGGGTGCTGTCGTGGACTCATTAAAAGAGCATTACCGGTAAGTAATCCGGCTTTTTACCCTTCACCACGTCAGCACCCACTGGAGAGATTTCCAGAGACCATCGCCTAGGGGGGGACCACCGTGCTGTGCTGAGGACAGTCCTGCCAAAGTTTAGGTCAGAAGTTGATGAAAGATCAAGGCTATACAGTAGTGGTTATACAAGGTAGAAGGAGCAAACCATGTTGCTGGCTTACATATGTCCTCAACGTTTCCCCTTTCGGCCCAGGAAGATGCCATAGCTCTGGTGGAATGTGCTTTAATGCCCTCCGGAGGTTCCTTATTCTTGACAGAGTAGGCCAGCCGGATAGCGTCTCTAATCCACTGGGATAAGGTGCCCCTCGTGACTCCATACTCCTTTTTTCCCTGGAAGGATATGAACAGAGCCCTACACTGCCTCCAACTTCTAGTACTTTCAATATACTGTAAAACTACTATCCTGACGTCTAGAGTGTGAAACTTTTGTTCTTCAGGAGTGGAGGGGTCTTTAAAGAAAGTGGGGAGATGTATTTCTTGTGATCTATGGAATTTTCCTGCTCCTTAGGGAGGTATAAGGGGTCCGGTTTTAAAACTAACCTATCCTGAAATATCAGAAGGAAGGGTGGATCTATTGATAAGGCCTGAATGTCGCTGACTCTCCTTGCCGATGTTAGTGCCACTAAGAAAGCCGTTTTTAGCGATAGGTGTTTCAGAGATGCTGTATCTATAGGCTCAAATGGAGGTTCTGTTAGAGAATCTAGGACTAGGTTTAAATCCCAGGGAAATACTCTAGGTATGTGAACAGGACTAACTCATTCACAGGACGTGATGAAACGGAACACCCATTTATTCCCTGCCACATTATGGCCATAGAGAGCGCCTAGAGCGGATACGTGGACCTTTAGTGTATTTACAGAAAGACCTAACTCTTTTCCCTTTTGTAGGAATTCTAAGATACAGTCATGGCCAAAAGTATTAACACCCCTGCAATTCTGTTAGATAATACTCAGTTTCTTCCTGAAAATGATTGCAATCACAAATTCTTTGGTATTATTATCTTCATTTAATTTGTCTTAAATGAAAAAACACAAAAGAGAATGAAGCAAAAAGCAAAACATTGATCATTTCACACAAAACTCCAAAAATGGGCCAGACAAAAGAATTGGCACCCTCAGCCTAATACTTGGTTGCACAACCTTTAGCCAAAATAACTGCGACCAACCGCTTCCGGCAACCATCAATGAGTTTCTTACAATGCTCTGCTGGAATTTTAGACCATTCTTCTTTGGCAAACTGCTCCAGGTCCCTGATATTTGAAGGGTGCCTTCTCCAAACTGCCATTTTTAGATCTCTCCACAGGTGTTTCATGGGATTCAGGTCTGAACTCATTGCTGGCCACCTTAGAAGTCTCCAGTGCTTTCTCTCAAACCATTTTCTAGTGCTTTTTGAAGTGTGTTTTGGGTCATCGTCCTGCTGGAAGACCCATGACCTCTGAGGGAGACGCAGCTTTCTCACACTGGGCCCTACATTATGCTGCAAAATTTGTTGGTAGTCTTCAGACTTCATAATGCCATGCACATGGTCAAGCAGTCCAGTGCCAGAGGCAGCAAAGCAACCCCAAAACATCAGGGAACCTCTGCCATGTTTGACTGTAGGGACCGTGTTCTTTTCTTTGAATGCCTCTTTTTTTCTCCTGTAAACTCTATGTTGATGCCTTTGCCCAAAAAGCTCTACTTTTGTCTCATCTGACCAGAGAACATTCTTCCAAAACATTTTAGGCATTTTCAGGTAAGTTTTGGCAAACTCCAGCCTGGCTTTTTTATGTCTTGGGGTAAGAAGTGCGGTCTTCCTGGGTCTCCTACCATACAGTCCCTTTTCATTCAGACGCCAACGGATAGTACGGGTTGACACTGTTGTACCCTCGGACTGCAGGGCAGCTTGAACTTGTTTGGATGTTAGTCGAGGTTCTTTATCCAACATCCGCACAATCTTGCGTTGAAATCTCTTGTCAATTTTTCATTTCCATTAATATCTAGGGAAGTTAGCCACAGTGCCATGGGCTTTAAAGTTCTTGATGACACTGCGCACTGTAGACACAGGAACATTCAGGTCTTTGGAGATGGACTTGTAGCCTTGAGATTGCTCATGCTTCCTCACAATTTAGTTTCTCAAGTCCTCAGACAATTCTTTGGTCTTCTTTCTTTTCTCCATGCTCAATGTGGTACACACAAGGACACAGGACAGAGGTTGAGTCAACTTTAATCCATGTCAACTGGCTGCAAGTGTGATTTAGTTATTGCCAACACCTGTTAGGTGCCACAGGTAAGTTACAGGTGCTTTTAATTGCACAAATTAGAGAAGCATCACATGATTTTTTGAACGGTGCTAATACTTTTGTCCACCCCCTTTTTTATGTTTGGTGTGGAATTATATCCAATTTGGCTTTAGGACAATTCTTTTTGTGTTTTTTCATTTAAGACAAATTAAAGGAAGATAATAATACCAAATAATTTGTGATTGCAATCATTTTCAGTGAGAAACTGAGTATTATCTGACAGAATTGCAGGGGTGTTAATACTTTTGGCCATGACTGTAGGTCCTATTGGGATTTCTGAGGAGTCAGAATTAGTATGGAATTGGAAGAAAATTTTTCCAGATTTTGGCGTAAATCTTTGTAGTAGACTGTTTCCTGCTATGCAGGAGTGTATCGATTAGCCCTTTTGAGAAACCCCTAGAATTTAATATCTGCCTTTCAAATTCCAGGCCGTCAAGTAGAGGTTGTCCACTTGGGGGTGGAAGAAAGGTCCCTGACAGAGTAGGTCTGGGATTGAGGGAAGGACCCATGGGTCTGTCACTGACATTGTTTGCAGGCACGAGAACCACGGTCTCTTGGGCCAAAATGGTGCTATTAATATTATCCGTACCTGTTCTCTGATTTTCCGTATGACTTGAGGAAGTAGAATTATCGGAAGGAAGGCATATGCTAGATTGAATTGCCAAGATATTTGAAGAGCATCTACAATGTCCGGGTGGTCTGCACGGGATCGAGATGCAAACTTCTGTACTTGTCTGTTCTGTCTCGTAGCGAACAGGTCTATCTGAGGATGGCCCCATAGTAACGCTATCTTGTGGAAAATGACAGGATTTATGCACCATTCTCCCTGTTGTAGAGTGTATCGTCTTAGGAAGTCCGCCTGTTGATTGTTCTCTCCCTTGATGTGAAGGGCAGAGAGAGATAGCAGGTGTTTTTCGGCCAGGTTCAAGATCTTTTCTGCGGAAGACATTAGAGCGTCTGATCGTGTACCCCCTTGTTTGTTTAGGTATGCCACTGTCGTAGTGTTGTCTGAAAAAACTCTGACGTGTTTTCCTCGAAGCTGTGGACGAAATTGACATAATGCATAGTTTACTGCATGCAGTGGCGTAGGAAGAGGGGTGCGGGGGGGCGGGCCGCCCCAGGCGGGACAATGCGGGGGGCGGGGGGCGGCCGGCGCTGCAGGAGGAGAAAGAAAAAAAAAAGACGCCCCTTTAAATCTTCGGGCGGCGCCGTCCGCCGCCACGACCAGGCTCCCCCCCCCCCCCGGGCCCCCGCCCCCCGCTCTAATACTCACCTCTCCTGGTTCCTGCGGCAGCTGCAGCGTCCTCTGACTCTGCAACGTCTCAGAGCAGAGGGCGCGATGACGTCACTACTGTGCGCGCCGCTCAGCCTCTCTGTCCTGAGCGTCGCAGAGCCGGAGAGACGCTGACTGCAGCGGACCTGCGCTAGGAACGGGAGAGGTGAGGATTTTACTTTTTTTTTTTTTCTTTATGTCTGACTCTGTCTGGGGGCTTGCTGGACACACTGGGGCAATACTGGAGACCATGGGGCAGATTGCTGGACACACTGGGGCAATACTGGAGACCATGGGGCAGAATGCTGGACACACTGGGGCAATACTGGAGACCATGTGGCAGATTGCTGGACACACTGGGGCAATACTGGAGACCATGGGGCAGAATGCTGGACACACTGGGGCAATACAGGAGACTATGGGGCAGATTGCCGGACACACTGGGGCAATACTGGAGACCATGGGGCAGAATGCTGGACACACTGGGGCAATACTGGAGACCATGGGGCAGAATGCTGGACACACTGGGGCAATACAGGAGACTATGGGGCAGATTTCTGGACACACTGAATACTGGAGACCATGGGGCAGATTTCAGGACACATTGAGGCAATGCTGGAGACCCTGGGGCAGACTTCTGGACATACTGGGGCAATACTGGAGACCATGGGGCAGATTGCTGGACACACCGGGGCAATACTGGAGACCATGGGGCAGATTGCTGGACACACTGGGGCAATACTGGAGACCATGGGGCAGATTGCTGGACACACTGGGGCAATACTGGAGACCATGGGGCAGAATGCTGGACACACTGGGGCAATACTGGAGACCATGGGGCAGAATGCTGGACACACTGGGGCAATACTGGAGACCATGGGGCAGAATGCTGGACACACTGGGGCAATACAGGAGACCATGGGGCAGATTGCTGGACACACTGGGGCAATACTGGAGACCCTGGGGCAGATTTCTAGACACATTGAGGCAATGCTGGAGACCCTGGAGCAGACTTCTTGACATACTGGGGCAATGCTGGACACTGGGGCAGATTGCTGGACACACTGGGGGTAATATGCTGGACACACTGGGGCAATGCTGGACACTGGGGGTAATATGCTGGACACACTGGGGGTAATATGCTGGACACACTGGGGCAGACTGCTGGACACACTGGGGCAATGCTGGACACTGGGGCAGATTGCTGGACACACTGGGGGTAATATGCTGGACACACTGGGGGCAGTGCTGGACATACTGGGGCAGATTGCTGGACACACTGGGGGTAATATGCTGGACACACTGGGGCAGATTGCTGGACAACATGGAGGTAATATGCTGGACACACTGGGGCAGATTGCTGGACACACTGGGGGCAGGACTTGAGGCATGGGCAGAATGTAGATACGGGGCATGATTGGAGACACGGGGCAGGATTGGATCATGGGGCAGGACGGATACGATGGAGGCTGGTGGGGCAGGATGGGGAGATCATATGAGGTAGAATGGATACTCATGAGGGCAGGATACGAGAACATATGGCTGGAGCCAGTAATGAGATAAACGGGGCCAGGGTGGGGAATAGTGTTACCATAGGGGCTAATTAAGGGATATTATTACTGCAGTGATGTATTTATTTTATTTTTTGAGTATACTGTTTTAAATGGGGGGGCGGTCCTGTTACTGTGCAGAGTGACACTATATCACCTTTTTTCCTTCATGTGATGTAATGTAGAAGTTGTGAAAAATTAAGTAATGTGTTCTGCAAGCGGAGCTCGAGATAACTGTGTTATTTCCTGCAGAAACGAGTCCTGGCTGGAAGGAATGATGGCGGTCTGTGCTGGATGAAAGATGAAGGACTTCACCTAGAGACGTCACTGGTGAGTCAGTGTTACCTATACACTGACACTATACACTGTATACTATATAGAGGTCCTGTGTATAATGTCACCAGTGATCTCTGTATTACCTCTACACAGACACTGCATACTAAGTACAGATCTCCTGTGAATACTGGCACTTATGGTGATAGTATTGTGTTTTTTTTTTTTTATTACTGATCAGTATTGTAGTATTCAGTCACTATGTGGTGGTAATATGTGGTCTGGAAATGGTGTTGTGGTATTTGTCCCTTGTATGTAGTATTATTCGGTCACTATGTGGCCTGGTCATGATGTGGTGGTATTAAGTCACAGGTTTGGCATGTGGGGGTGACACCATTAGGCCCAGTTTAAGTTCTACAAAACAGGAAAACCATTTTTGGTAACCTTTGTGTGTATTGAGCCGGGGGAGGGGGAGGTAGGCGCCAAACTCGGGAACAGCCCCGGGCGGCAAAAGCTCTAGCTACGCCTCTGACTGCATGTAGTTCTTTTAGGTTAGATGAATATCGGATTTCCTCTTTATTCCATATCCCCTGACAGAAACTATCTCCCATATGTGCGCCCCATCTGTGGGACTAGCATCAGTAGTTAAAGTATGGGATGGTGTTATTACCCAAGGGACACCCCCCGCTAAGGCTATGTGCACACATTCAGGATTTCTTGCAGAAAATTCCTGAGAAAAACCTGAAATTTTCTGCAAGAAATCTGCATGCGTTTTTTGCGCGTTTTTGTTGCGTTTTTTTCCGGACATTTCCCAATGCATTTTAAGTGGGAAATCCGCAAAAAACCCCGCAAAATTAATGAACATGCTGCGTTTTTTACCGCGATGCGTTTTTTTTTTTTGCGGAAAAAAACGCATCATGTGCACAAAACATGCGGAATTCATTCTAAATGATGGGATGCATATTGTATGCTGTTTTTTTGCGGTTTTATAGCATTTATATCGCGAAAAAAAAACGCGAAAAATCAGCAACGTGTGCACACAGCCTACATGTTTACTATCTAACCACCATATTAAGGAAGCTAGGACTTTCTGCGACAAGGTTATCTTTGATTCGAGGTGGCCAAGAAGTTGTTTCGCCTCCTGAAGAATTTGATGTTGCAGTGTCTGGGTATGGTATTGTGCCCACTGGACAGCTGAAGTACAGGAAGAAAGGGATCCTAACAAGGACATTTCTTCTCTCAGGGACATTCGAGGTTTATCAATCGCAGCAGTTACTTTATTTTTTTATCAGCGACGTCATTCTCAGGCCCTAAACTCCTCATTCTAGGAATTTAGGACCTGAGAATGACGTCACGGCTTGTGATTGGTCGCGTGGCGGTCACATGAGCGGCACGCGACCAATCAGAAGCCGTGACGTCATGGAAGGCCCTAGACGCACTCATTTTAAGCAAAGAAGGCTGCCGGTTACCAGCGGTGATGTCCAGGGGCCTCCGGAGAGGTGAGCATATCAATATTTTTTATTTTAATTCTTTATTTTACACAATAATATGGATCCCAGGGCCTGAAGGAGAGTTTCCTCTCCTTCAGACCCTGGGAACCATCAGGATACCTTCCGATACTTGGTGTCCCATTGACTTGTATTGGTATCGGGTATCGGTATCGGCGATATCCGATACTTTTCGGGTATCGGCCGATACTATCCGATACCGATACTTTCAAGCATCGGACGGTATCGCTCAACACTATTTATAATTGTTCTAAATGAACCATCGGGCTTAGGGATTAGAAATAATGGAGAGTAGAACCCGCCACCTTCTTGTCCCTTTGGAACTAAGACTTTTTTATCTACTAGACTTTGAATTTCAAGTTCAAGGGCTCTTTGCTGTATCGGTGAGCTGAGGTTTGTTATAATAAATGAGTCGTGGGGAATTTGGAGGAATTTTATCTTAATTCCTTCTTTGATAATATTCAAAATCCATGAACTTGATGTTATTTTGTACCATTGTGGGAAGATTAATTGTAGTCTACCCCCTACTGGGGCGACCGGTGTTTCAATATTTATTATCTCTGCGGAAGGTGGGTCCCTTAAACATAGTACCCCTCTGCTTTTCTTCTTTCGTGGCCCACCGCGTTGGTCTCCTTTTCCCGAATGGTCTCCTTCTGAAAGTCTTCCTATAGAAAGGAATTGATGGGTCAGGGTACACTTTTTTCCTTTCTTTTGCCTTTTTGAGGATATCATCTAGGGCTTTTCCAAAGAGAAACTCACCCTTGCATGGGATAGCGCAGATCTTCGTTTTCGACTGCGTGTCCCCTTTCCAACTCTTCATCCATAAGGCTCGTCTGGCATTATTCACAAGACCCGCTGATCTTGCTGCAAGGCATAGTGTTTCAGCTGATGCGTCAGCCATAAAAGATGCTGCCCCTCTAATTTTTGTCTAGAGATCCTCTGCTCAATTTGTTGATCTAATTGATCAATCCAGATGAGCATGGATCTAGCGGTGCATGTACTTGCAATTGCCGGCTTAAATATACCTGTGGAAGCTTCCCATGATCTCTTTAATGATGACTCTGCTTTCCGGTCAAGAGGATCAGAAAGTAGGCCTGCATCCTCAACCGGTAAAGTAGATTGTTTTGAAGTGGAAGCGACCGCTGCGTCCACTTTTGGGATTTTAGTCCAGGTTATTAGTTCATCATCACTAAAAGGGATCAGGTGGCCGAAGCGCAGTCCTGGATCTAGAGTCTGCTGTATCACTTTTACGGCTGACATCTGAGAACCTCCTGCTGGCTGAGTCTCCTGCTGGGTCCCCCGTCTTGCCTGGGGATGACATGTAGCATCGCCGTGTGCCCGCAACAATTCCCCTTTTATAGGTCACTTCTGCCAGATCCGGGTTTTTTTTTTATCGCGGTATACTGCGCATGTGCCTACCGCGCTTTACCCAACCGCAGTTTGTATGCCCCGGAAGTTGTACGATCACTTCCGGGGCAGGAAAGGACCTTGCGCCGTTCTGTGCATGCGCAGCTGCGCTTCCTACCTCGGCCGGCGTAATGGCACGCCGCTTTTACCCGGCGTGTCTGCTGGATCCTGTGGGCTGTGCAGCGGACGCCCGGACCTTCTCCGGAAACCCAGGTATCATTCTTCAGCCCGCACTTCCTGCAGAGCGTCAGTGAGACCGGGCGGCCTCCCCCGGACCGGGTCCTCACTGTATCCGACAGACGAGGGGGGAGCCGTCTAACGGAAACTCCCCCGACCCTGCATCTGGACTGCAACCCCTGCTGTTCCCGCAGAGACCGCACAGGCGGATGCCCTGGCCCAGGTATATGACTTCTGAGATTATCCTGAGGTTTCCCTAGGAACAGGAAACCTGAACTAAGGAGAGGCGGACCGCCCCTTTTATTCTCTTCTGTAGGTTTCCTGTAAAAAATGTATTGCTCTAAATAAATGTAATGTTGTTTATACTGCATGGTTAATAGCAACAAATATATTAATCCTAAAATTAAAATTTTACTTTAACAGAGCAAAAATGTGAAAGCGGCACTGATTGATTAAAACTAATAAATGGAGGCATACTGAACTTCCAGGGATCCTGTAGATCCAGAGCTGGCTGCTCAATACACTAAATGAATGACTTGGGTGGTGTAGTATCCAAAACTGGGCACGGTAATTTCCGGGAGACTTCCAATGTACTAATTCAGGGCTCTGCTTTTGTGATATGTTGACCAAAAACCCTTCCTGCAAAGTTGCGCTTTGGTGTGTACAACTCCAGAAACACTTAGGGTATGTGTCCATGTTCAGGATTGCATTAGGATTTGGTCAGGATTTTACGCAGGTAAAATTTGCACCTGAGGTCACTGGCAGGTCACCTGTTTGAGCATTGTAAGGACATGCTGCGTTCTGAAAAGACGCGCAGTGTCCGTTTCCGTGGGTATGCCGCATGCATCTTTTAATGCATAGTGGAGACGGGATTTCATGAAATCCCCTCCACTATGCTGTAACATCTGGACGCTGCGTGTTTGACGCTGCGGCTCTACGCAGCGTCAAACACGCAGCGTTTCCTGAACGTGAAAACATACCCTGTGTTAAATGAGGGTGTTAAATGAGTTGTCTATTACTAGAAAGATCCATTCTTAAGTACTACATTCCCCATGTAAAATATCAACCCCTTACACTTGCTTCCCTTACTGGCAGCTCTTCACATGATATACTTATGCCACACGAGCCCTTCCGCCAATCAGTGGCTGATAATGGGCTGCAGTGCTCACACCTCCCCCCAGAGATTTGTCCTAAGGAACTGACAGCAGAGCAGCCCAATAGCAGCCGCTGATTGGCTGCAGGGCTCACATGGCATAACAATATCACGTAAATTCATATGCCAACATTGCTAGGTGTTGTGTATGAGGTGTCTTTATTTTACATTGGGTAACGTAGTGAACAATCCCTTTAAACCCCGTCAGTCCATACAGGTATAAATATCATTACTAATTGATAAATATCAAATAATATCCCTAAATATTGGACTGTCACTGTGCATACGATATTCATGACTTAGGATAGGTCATCAATGTCAGATCAGTACAGGTCCAACATCAACCGCTCACACAACCGGCTGTCATTAGCTCTGGCGGCTGGATGGAAACAGTGAACGGAGCTGCATTGTGCAGATCCATTAAATCTGCAGCAGCCAAACAGCAGGACAGTTTCCATTCTACCACACTTTTGTATCCGCCTATAAAAAAGACATGAAAAATAAAAACAAGCGCTCCCTATGTGTTATCGCTGATATTAAGTGAGGGTGAACTAACAATTGTCGCTCATCTGGATGGGTTGTATGCGGCACAACTCCGATAAGCGTGATACTGGTTCCAATGTGCGGCTGCTGCTCTGGCCGCTGGACTCCTACAGGGTGGGTGGAGAAGGAGGGTATGGAAAAAAGGGAAAGGAGTGGGCGTTAGATACTGGGCGCTGCTAAAGGAATCGCAAGTCGAGAGGAGAAAACATGCAAATTCATGCAATGCATTTCAGAGTTTATTTAACTCCTACTTCAAGCTTAATACAAGAACAATTCTTCCTCCCTTACATAGGGGTTATCAATTATCAACAAAACTTAAAATAAAAACAAAAAATAAAATACATGTATAAAAAATAGAATAAAAAAAGATATAAAATATAACTGCATTATAAAATCATTATCAAATAGACACTGATCTATCATGTAATTTTATCTATAAGCTACCGTATATAGAAATATATAAAAAATATTGATTTATGATATCTATAAAATATATTTTTTTAGATAGAATTACATGATAGATCAGTGACTTTTTGATAATTTTATAATGTACTTATTTTATATATATTTATTCTATTTCTTTTTTTACTATATATATATATATATATAGAGAGAGAGAGAAGACACAAAAGAGCATAGTAAAACCAAAAACACTCAGCTTAAAAAAATCACAGTAATCCGCAAGTTCTAGTAAAAAGATGTAAAAAACAGGGTATTTGGTTGATACGTTTTTTGCAAAAAATGTATACTAAGCTGCTCCACCAAACGTCAAGGTATACCCATATCAGAGCAGTCAGGTTTTTAAATACATCAGATAGGGATTGCATACATCAGATAGGACTGCTCTGATATGGGTATACCTTGACGTTTGGTGGAGCAGCTTAGTGTACATTTTTTGCAAAAAACTTATCAACCAAATACCCTGTTTTTTACATCTTTTTACTAGCACTTGCGGATTAGGCTGGTTTCACATTTGTGTTTTTTGCCGCTGCGTTTGTAACGCATATAAACACATGCGTCTTGTTTTCCTATATTTAACATTAAAAACGCATGCTTTTTTTTGTACGCATTTGACGACGCATGCGTTCGATTGCGTCAAAAAAACGTATTGCTGTCTATGTAAACGCATGCGTTTTTTAGCACATGCGTTTGGTTGCGTTTTTGAACACATGCGTTTCAATTATGATAACAATGTCTAGACACTGATAAGCCACCCCTGTTGTGAATTCTGTTATCGAACTCACTCCTGTGGTCATGAATGGTACTTCGGCGAGTTCTGTCCATGGACTCCCTCTGGTGGCTGTGAGTGGAGCTGCTGCTTCTGAGGTTCCTTCCACAGGTGACGTAGTTTATTATTTGGCTGGCTGCTCTATTTAACTCCACTCAGATCGTTACTCCATGCCAGCTGTCAATGTTCTTGTACTGGTTCAGTTCGCTCTTGGATCTTTCTGGTGACCTGTCTACTCCAGCAGAAGCTAAGTCCCTGCTAGTTAATTATTTGTTCATTGTTTCCTTGTCCAGCTTGCTATCATGATTTTGTCTTGCTAGCTGGAAGCTCTGGGATGCAGAGTGGCACCTCCGCACCGTGAGTCGGTGCGGAGGTCTTTTTGCACACTCTGCGTGGTCTTTTTGTAGTTTTTTTGTGCTGACCGCAAAGATACCTTTCCTATCCTCAGTCTGTTTATTAAGTCTGGCCTCCCTTTGCTGAAACCTATTTCATTTCTGTGTTTGTGACTTTCATCTTAACTCACAGTCAATATATGTGGGGGGCTGCCTTTTCCTTTGGGGAATTTCTCTGAGGCAAGGTAGGCTTTATTTTCTATCTCTAGGGCTAGTTGGCGCTTAGGCTGTGAAGAGGCGTCTAGGGAGTGTTAGGTACGCTCCACGGCTATTTCTAGTTGTGTGATAGGATTAGGGGTTGCGGTCAGCAGAGCTCCCACTTCCCAGAGCTTGTCCTGTGTGAGTTTAACCATCAGGTCGTTCCGGGTGCTCCTAACCACCAGGTCCATAACAGTACAGCTGGCCCAAAGTATTAATGCATCTCAATAGAGGGATAAGAGAAGTTCTGAGACCATTTTTTTTCTCTGCAGTGTGTTTTGTCTTTCTTTTCCCCTTAACCTCTGGGTGGTTCAGGACACAGGTGTAGATATGGACATTCAAGGTCTGTCCTCTTGTGTGGATCATCTCACTGCAAGGGTACAAAACATTCAAGATTTTGTGGTTCAGAATCCGATGTTAGAGCCTAGAATTCCAATTCCTGATTTGTTTTCTGGGGATAGATCTAAGTTCCTGAATTTCAAAAATAATTGTAAACTGTTTCTAGCTTTGAAACCCCGCTCCTCTGGTGACCCCGTTCAACAAATAAAAATCATTATTTCTTTGTTGCGTGGTGACCCTCAAGACTGGGCATTTTCCCTTGCGCCAGGAGATCCTGCATTGCGTGATGTAGATGCGTTTTTTCTGGCGCTTGGATTGCTTTATGATGAACCAAATTCAGTGGATCAGGCAGAGAAAATCTTGCTGGCTTTGTGTCAGGGTCAGGATGAAGCGGAGGTGTATTGTCAGAAGTTTAGAAAGTGGTCTGTGCTTACTCAGTGGAATGAGTGTGCCCTGGTGGCAATTTTCAGAAAGGGTCTTTCTGAAGCCCTTAAGGATGTCATGGTGGGATTTCCCACGCCTGCTGGTCTGAATGAGTCTATGTCCTTGGCCATTCAGATCGATCGGCGCTTGCGTGAGCGCAAAGCTGTGCACCATTTGGCGGTATTATCTGAGCATAGGCCTGAGCCTATGTAATGTGATAGGACTTTGACCAAAGCTGAACGGCAAGAACACAGATGTCGGAAAGGGCTGTGTTTTTACTGTGGTGATTCCACTCATGCTATCTCCGATTGTCCTAAGCGCACTAAGCGGTTCGCTAGGTCTGCCACCATTGGTACGGTACAGTCTAAATTTCTTTTGTCCGTTACTCTGATTTGCTCTTTGTTGTCCTATTCTGTTATGGCATTTGTGGATTCAGGCGCTGCCCTGAATTTGATGGACTTGGAGTTTGCCAGGCGCTGTGGTTTTTTCTTGGAGCCCTTGCAGTATCCTATTCCATTGAGAGGAATTGATGCTACGCCTTTGGCCAAGAATAAGCCTCAGTACTGGACTCAATTGACCATGTGCATGGCTCCTGCACATCAGGAGGATATTCGCTTTTTGGTGTTGCATAATCTGCATGATGTGGTCGTTTTGGGGTTGCCATGGCTACAGGTCCATAATCCAGTATTGGATTGGAAATCTATGTCTGTGTCCGGCTGGGGTTGTCAGGGGGTACATGGTGATGTTCCATTGCTGTCAATTTCGCCTTCCACTCCTTCTGAAGTCCCTGAGTTTTTGTCAGATTACCGGGATGTATTTGATGAGCCCAAATCCGGTGCCCTACCTCCTCATAGGGATTGCGATTGTGCTATTAATTTGATTCCTGGTAGTAAGTTTCCTAAGGGCCGACTGTTTAATTTATCTGTGCCAGAGCACGCCGCTATGCGGAGTTATATAAAGGAATCCTTGGAGAAAGGTCATATTCGCCCGTCGTCATCACCGTTGGGAGCAGGGTTCTTTTTTGTGGCCAAGAAGGATGGTTCTTTGAGACCTTGTATTGATTACCGCCTTCTTAATAAGATCACAGTCAAATTTCAGTACCCTTTGCCGCTGCTGTCTGATTTGTTTGCTCGGATTAAGGGGGCTAGTTGGTTCACCAAGATAGATCTTCGAGGGGCGTATAATCTTGTGCGAATTAAACAGGGCGATGAATGGAAAACAGCATTTAATACGCCCGAGGGCCATTTTGAGTACCTGGTTATGCCATTCGGGCTTTCTAATGCTCCATTTGTGTTTCAGTCCTTTATGCATGACATCTTCCGAGAGTAACTGGATAGATTCATGATTGTATATTTGGATGATATTCTGGTCTTTTCGGATGATTGGGAGTCTCATGTGAAGCAGGTCAGAATGGTGATCCAGGTCCTTCGTGCGAATTCCTTGTTTGTGAAGGGGTCAAAATGTCTCTTTGGAGTTCAGAAGGTTTCATTTTTGGGTTTCATTTTTTCCCCTTCTACTATCGAGATGGACCCTGTTAAAGTTCAGGCCATTTATGATTGGACTCAGCCGACATCTGTGAAGAGCCTGCAGAAGTTCCTGGGCTTTGCTAAATTTTACCGTCGCTTCATTGCTAATTTTTCTAGTGTTGCTAAACCGTTGACTGGTTTGACCAAGAAAGGTGCTGATGTGGTCAATTGGTCCTCTGCGGCTGTAGAGGCTTTTCAGGAGTTGAAGCGTCGTTTTTCTTCTGCCCCTGTGTTGTGCCAGCCAGATGTTTCGCTCCCGTTTCAGGTCGAGGTTGATGCTTCTGAGATTGGAGCAGGGGCTGTTTTGTCGCAAAGAAGTTCTGATGGCTCAGTGATGAAACCATGTGCCTTCTTTTCTATAAAATTCTCGCCTGCTGAGCGCAATTATGATGTTGGCAATCGAGAGTTGTTGGCCATGAAGTGGGCATTCGAGGAGTGGCGACATTGGCTTGAAGGAGCCAAGCATCGCGTGGTGGTCTTGACGGATCACAAGAATTTGACTTATCTCGAGTCTGCCAAACGGTTGAATCCTACACAGGCTCGATGGTCGCTGTTTTTCTCCCGTTTTGATTTTGTGGTTTCGTACCTTCCGGGCTCTAAGAATGTGAAGGCTGATGCCCTGTCAAGGAGTTTTGTGCCTGACTTTCCGGGTGTTCCTGAGCCGGCGGGTATTCTCAAAGAGGGGGTAATTTTTTCTGCCATCTCCCCTGATTTGTGGCAGGTGCTGCAGAAGTTTCAGGCTGATAGACCTGACCGTTGTCCAGCAGAGAAGCTGTTTGTCCCTGATAGATGGACTTGTAGAGTTATCTCTGAGGTTCATTGTTCGGTGTTGGCGGGTCATCCTGGAATCTTTGGTACCAGAGATTTGGTGGCTAGATCCTTTTGGTGGCCTTCTTTGTCACGGGATGTGCGTTCTTTTGTGCAGTCCTGTGGGACTTGTGCTCGGGCTAAGCCCTGCTGTTCTCGTGCCAGTGGGTTGCTTTTGCCCTTGCCGGTCCCGAAGAGGCCCTGGACGCATATTTCCATGGATTTTATTTCAGATCTCCCTGTCTCTCAAAGGATGTCGGTCATTTGGGTGGTTTGTGATCGCTTCTCTAAGATGGTCCATTTGGTACCCTTGTCTAAATTGCCTTCCTCCTCTGATTTGGTGCCATTGTTTTTCCAGCATGTGGTTCGTTTGCATGGCATTCCGGAGAACATCGTCTCGGACAGAGGTTCCCAGTTTGTTTCGAGGTTTTGGCGGTCCTTTTTTGCTAAGATGGGCATTGATTTGTCTTTTTCTTCGGCTTTCCATCCTCAGACAAATGGCCAAACCGAACGAACTAATCAGACTTTGGAAACATATCTGAGATGCTTTGTTTCTGCTGATCAGGATGATTGGGTGTCCTTCTTGCCTTTGGCTGAGTTCGCCCTTAATAATCGGGCCAGCTTGGCTACTTTGGTTTCGCCTTTTTTCTGTAATTCTGGTTTCCATCCTCGTTTCTCTTCAGGGCAGGTTGAGCCTTCGGACTGTCCTGGTGTGGATACGGTGGTGGACAGGTTGCAGCAGATTTGGACTCATGTGGTGGACAATTTGACATTGTCCCAGGAGAAGGCTCAACGTTTCGCTAACCACCGGCGCTGTGTTGGTCCCCGACTTCGTGTTGGGGATTTGGTTTGGTTGTCGTCTCGTTATGTTCCTATGAAGGTTTCCTCTCCTAAGTTTAAGCCTCATTTCATTGGTCCGTATAAGATTTCTGAAGTTCTCAATCCTGTGTCATTTCGTTTGGCCCTTCCAGCTTCTTTTGCCATCCATAATGTGTTCCATAGGTCGTTATTGCGGAGATACGTGGCGCCTATGGTTCCCTCCGTTGATCCTCCTGCCCCGGTGTTGGTCGAGGGGGAGTTGGAGTATGTGGTGGAGAAGATTTTGGATTCTCGTATTTCGAGACGGAAACTCCAGTACCTGGTCAAGTGGAAGGGTTATGGTCAGGAAGATAATTCCTGGGTTTTTGCCTCTGATGTTCATGCTGCCGATCTAGTTCATGCCTTTCATTTGGCTCATCCTGATCGGCCTGGGGGCTCTGGTGAGGGTTCGGTGACCCCTCCTCAAGGGGGGGGGGGGTACTGTTGTGAATTCTGTTATCGAACTCCCTCCTGTGGTCATGAATGGTACTTCGGCGAGTTCTGTCCATGGACTCCCTCTGGTGGCTGTGAGAGGAGCTGCTGCTTCTGAGGTTCCTTCCACAGGTGACGTAGTTTATTCTTTGGCTGGCTGCTCTATTTAACTCCACTCAGATCGTTACTCCATGCCAGCTGTCAATGTTCTTGTACTGGTTCAGTTCGCTCTTGGATCTTTCTGGTGACCTGTCTACTCCAGCAGAAGCTAAGTCCCTGCTAGTTAATTATTTGTTCATTGTTTCCTTGTCCAGCTTGCTATCATGATTTTGTCTTGCTAGCTGGAAGCTCTGGGATGCAGAGTGGCACCTCCGCACTGTGAGTCGGTGCGGAGGTCTTTTTGCACACTCTGCGTGGTCTTTTTATAGTTTTTTGTGCTGACCGCAAAGATACCTTTCCTATCCTCAGTCTGTTTAGTAAGTCTGGCCTCCCTTTGCTGAAACCTGTTTCATTTCTGTGTTTGTGACTTTCATCTTAACTCACAGTCAATATATGTGGGGGGCTGCCTTTTCCTTTGGGGAATTTCTCTGAGGCAAGGTAGGCTTTATTTTCTATCTCTAGGGCTAGTTAGCTCTTAGGCTGTGAAGAGGCGTCTAGGGAGTGTTAGGTACGCTCCACGGCTATTTCTAGTTGTGTGATAGGATTAGGGGTTGCGGTCAGCAGAGCTCCCACTTCCCAGAGCTTGTCCTGTGTGAGTTTAACCATCAGGTCGTTCCGGGTGCTCCTAACCACCAGGTCCATAACACCCCCCCCCCACCATCAAGGTGATAAAAGGGAGGTTGTGGACA
The DNA here is from genome assembly GCF_032444005.1 of Ranitomeya imitator. NCBI lineage: Eukaryota > Metazoa > Chordata > Amphibia > Anura > Dendrobatidae > Ranitomeya > Ranitomeya imitator. The sequence continues at coordinate 447,321,665 of NC_091282.1, forward strand.
GTTGCAGGTCACTTCTCATCAGACTCTGAAGCCGAAGAGACACGCACAGGCCACATTAATAATAATTTATAATAATAATTTTTATTTATATAGCGCCAACAAATTCCGCAGCACTTTACAATTAAGCGGGGACATGTACAGACAATAAATTCAGTACAAGTTAAGACAATTTAAACAGTGACATTAGGGGTGAGGTCCCTGCTCGCAAGCTTACAATCTACAAGGAAATGGGGGGACACAATAGGTGAAAAGTGCCATATTTTGGAGGACAAGACCCTGAACAATGTGAGTATATCGTAGCCAATGCCTTTATTTTCTATTTTCTGTCTCTACATGTCCTAATTTCTGCCATTTTTTTCTTTCTACATGCATCAGAATGTCATCTTCGGATTCTTCATCTGGTGAGGAATTTCAGCCACGACAGTCGGAAGTGGAGCATGTCAGTGAGGTGAGTATTTGCCTCATCAGATTGGTAAGTATTCACTGTCACATCGACACATGTGACAATTTGATTTTTCCTTTTTTTTAGAGCTCTTCTACTGAGGCACAGACATGGCAGGAGCAGCGGAGTCAAGGTCCGGTGGAAAGACGGCAGCGGGTACGTATACAAGGCTTACTGTGTGTAATATTCTTGAATCTTCCTTTCTTTCCACTCATATTTCTAAACTTTTTCCTTCTGGAATCCTTTTGTATCTTGACTTTCCTATTCATGCCATTTCTCAGCATCTTTTTTCTTTCTTTTCCTTATGTAATTGAGCAAACTTTAATGACTTTCTTTAATTTTTAGGTTTCACAACGGGACGACCAGATCGACAACGACCTACTGATCATCCTGGTCCAGGAGCGAGTCCCGTTGTGGGACAGCCGGGATCCACTGCACTCGAACAACACCACGATTCGGCGGTTGTGGAATGAGGTGGCCCAAGCGATGTGGGATGGCTGGGACAACGCCACGACAGGGGTCCGAAGTGCATTTGGTAAGTATTGCACTGCAGTGTGAAGCAGCAGAGACCTTGGCCGTGCTCACTCGACTGTGTGTGATGAAAGAAACTCTTTGGAGTTTCTCTCATCACACACAGTTGGCTGAGCATGGCAAAAAGTCAATTTTCTGACCATAATGTTTTTTTTTTTTAACAGTGGACAAAGTAAAAACACGTTGGCGTTCGATGAAAGACCGCTTCAACAAGGACCTGTGTCAAGAGTGTCGTGTTCCCAGTGGTTCAGGAGCAAGGATCCGAACATACAAGTACCATCGTGTTCTGGCATTTTTAAGACCGGTCCTTGACCAGAGAACGTAAGTATTTATCACATGCTTTAGGTTGTATTGTATTGACATAATCTGTATTTTTAAATTCCACAGGATTTTGCGTCTGGTTAATTTTTGGTATTTATTTTCTTTTTCCTTTTTTTCACAGCACATACAGCACGACTGTCGGCCCAGGTTCTGGAGCGATCCTTCATCCGACAGCCACGGACCCATCCCAGCCATCCAGCAGCGCAGCAGCAGGTGGGCCTTCCACACTAACTGGAGACCAGGGAGCTGGTCCATCAGGTCTTCCCCTTTCGCAGTCCTCTTCCACTTCCCCCTTTTTTTGGGGTTCATCCCGGCAGCGACAGAGGGCTTCGGACAGGTCACTCATGCCCGAGTTTTTGCACTTGAGCTGGGTTTTACACGAAGCAATCAAGGCTTTAGGTGACCGAATGGATGTTTCACATAACCTCTATCCAGGAGGTCACCAAAAGCCTTGATCAAGTGAAAGCCAACCTCCAGAGGCCAGCTCATCATTTTTTTAACCAAATTGAGCAGGGCATGTCGGAACACCTTACTCCTGATCTCCAGCTCAGTGTGATGCAGGCCTGCAATGCTGCTTACGTGCAGGCTATGCAGCAGAGTCGGTATTTTCCAGCAGACAGTGGCGGCATATCCAACTGTGCCTTCACTGTCATGACTAACCTCAATGCCGACCTCTGCTGCATACCACTGCACGGCCACCTCAATTCCTTCCACAGGCGGACTCCACTACAGCGCCAGCACCATGACGAGTGCAGTTGGACATCCCACCGCCACCACCGTGACAACTGCTGCTCCTGCTTGGACCTCCTCCACTGACACCACGATGCAGCAGGACCCTGGCATGGCTTTCCGGACCGCCCCAACCACGATGCAGCAGGACCCTGGCATGGCTTTCCGGACCGCCCCCACCATGATGCAGCAGGACCCTGGCATGGTTTCCGGACCGCCCCCACCACGATGCAGAAGGACCCTGGCATGGCTTTCCGGACCGCCCCCACCACGATGCAGAAGGACCCTGGCATGGCTTTACGTACCGCCCCACCACGATGCAGCAGGACCCTGGCATGGCCATCCGTTCGACAAGCGCTATGGACTGTGACACAGTGCAGCCCGACCCTGACAGGTCACCCGCCACCACGCCACGGCATATGAGCCCACCAAGACGTCCCCCAACCAGGCAAACCAAGAAAAACCCCAGAAAAAAAAGAGGACTCTTAGGGTGGTTTCACACTTGCGTTTTTGTCTGCAGCGTTTTCTGCATAAAAAAACGCATGCGTTTTTTTCCCTATATTTAACATTGAAAACGCATGCGTTTTTTGTTGTACGCGTTTGGTCGCGTTTTGAAATGCATGCGTTTTTTTGCTGCATGCGTTCTTTTTCAGAAATGCAACTTGTAGTATTTTTGAGAGGCGTTTTTTTGACACATAAAAACGCATGCGTTTTCATGCGTTTTTTGTGTGTCAAAAAATACATTGGAGTCAATGGAAACGCATGCGTTTTTAAGCACATGCGTTTGTTTGCTTTAAAAACGCATGCGTTTTTATTAAAAAAGAAAGAAAACACACTGATATTCCACCCCCCACCATAAAGGTGATAAAGGGATCCTAACCCTAACCCTAAAAGGATCCTAACCCTAAAGGGATCCTAACCCTAACCCTAACGGGATCCTAACCCTATCCCTAACTCTACCCCTAAAGGGATCCTAACCCTAACCCTACCCCTAAAGGGATCCTAACCCTACCCTAACCCCTTTAGGGTTAGGATCCCTTTAGGGTTAGGGGTAGGGTTAGGATCCCTTTAGGGTTAGGGTTATGATCCCTACCCCTAACCCTACCCCTAACTATTTCTGTTTATAGTGGGTTTTTTACTTTATTTTGATGATTGGCAGCTGTCACACATTTCTCAGCATGCGTTTAAAAAACGCAAACACATGAAAAAACGCATGTAAAACGCGTGAAAACAATGCGTTTTTTCACCACATGCAAAAACACATGCGTCAAAAAAACGCAGCGTTTGCACGCGTTTACATGCGTTTTTTCACCATGCGTTTTTTTAAAAAACGCATGCGTTTTGAAACGCAACTGTGAAACCAGCCTTAGCATTCCTCCCCCTTCACCTTTTAATGTGTCTGTAATGTCAGTTTTGTCTCACCCTTCCAGTGCGTCTCAAGCCTCTCATGTGTCAAGCCCCATTCCCGAACTTCCAGACCCTTCTAGTTTCATTGGCCCTTCTCCTGCCACCTCTGCGTTGTCCACGGTTAGCCAGGCGCAGTAAAAAATAATTTTTTTCAGTTGTTAACAAAATAAAAAAAAGTTTGGTTTGCCACAATTATGTTTGGTGTATTGTGTCTATCGCCGCTGGCGACACACCGTGCGCCAAGAAACGTCGCCACACACTTACTTTTTGGCCCACATCATATCTCCAGTAGTTAAAAATAAAAAGACTGCAGCTTTGTGTGTCTTTAGTATACTGATATGAGGTGGGCCAAACAATATTACATGTATCTCCATAATCTCTTTTTGTTTGGGCCTAGTGTGGCAGTCTGAAGAGAAAATGGTGGAAATACAGTGCAGACCTCTACTGAACAGGTCAGGTGTCAAAAAACTCATTAGTTATGACACCTGACCTGTTGAGTAGATAACTACCTTGTATAACCACCATTTTCTCTTCTTTATACATAATCTATTACACACAAATTGAGGGGACAATGGTTGTCGCACGCTATATATCTATGCTCACCTGCCCAGGTGTCAGAAATAGTGAATTCATGAGCCTGTATATGTTTATCATGAATTCATTATTTCTGACACCTGACTTGATGAGTATAGATAGTGTGACAGTGATTGTCTCTTCAGTTTGTGTCCAATGGATATAGGAGAAGACAATGATGATGCAATGACGTCAACAAGCTTACCAATAAAGCAACATGGCTGCCATTACGAGCAGTATGTGGCCAGTGTTTTATATCAGTATTTGTAAACCAAAACAAGGAGTGGAACAATGAGAGGTAAATTATGATATTAACATAATAACTAGCACCTTTGCCTTTATCACCCATTCCTGGTTTTGGATTACAAAAGCTGATATGAAATACAGGCCAAATACTGCTAGTTTTAGGACAGCCTTGGTTTTTAGAGGAAAAACATAGGAGACATGGTCAACACAACCAAAACTAAAGTTTATTAATGAGAAATATTATTATCATTGTAGAAAATTACTGGTACAGATATAATTACAACAGGACATTTACACAACATTGTCCAGCCCTGACACACGGCCAATATCTGAATAAAAAAGGCAGCAAATTGGTCCCGCATGTGACCAACGGCTGCAGTTGACTGAAGCGGGTGATGCTGGAAATCGGGCAGTGGGTGTGCAACTGGTTCATCCAGTTCAATGTGGGGTCGCTCTTTAGTTTATGTTTAGTTTATGTAATTGTGGAGAACCACAAAGGCTTTGACCATCTCGTCGACTGTTTCCACTTTTAGATTTATGGCTGATGCAAGAATGCGCCATTTAGCGACCAGAATGCCAAAGGTACACTCTACTGTTCTTTGGGCCCTGTCAGTCTGTAGTTAAAGATCCTTCTAGTGTGGTTCAAGTCCCGACTAGAATAGGGCTTCAGTAGGTTTTCACACATCTGGAAGACCTCATCCCCAACCATATCAAATGGCAGCGGTGGACCTTGAGTGTTTGGAAGAGGTTGTGGCGGGGGTAAATTGTAATTTTTGCCATACACACGCCGGCCCATATCTGAGTTCTTGAAAGTCTGGGAATCGTTGCCATGGCCAAAAGCTCCAATGTCCACGGCGATGAAGCGACAGTCCGCATCAGCTATTGCCATGAGCACAACAGAAAAATATTTTTTTATAGTTAAAAAACTCCGATCCTGTTCTGGCAGGTTTGATAATGCGGATGTGCTTTCCATCCACCGCTCCTAAACAGTTGGGGAAATCACACACACTCCACAATTTTTTAGCTATTTCAAGCCACATGTCCGCGGTGGGTACGGGCATAAACTCATCCCGGAGTATATTCCACAAAGCCCGGCAGGTGTCCGCAACTATTCCGGACAGGGTGGATATTCCAAGCCGGTATTGGAAGTGGAGGGATGATAAACTCTCTCCGGTTGCCAGAAATCTGTAGAAAAACAGAAACAAAAAAAATTACAATCTATTCTATTTATGGTGTGTTTACGCTAAAGAAAGATAGGTAAATAGCCAAAACATACATGTCTGAAAACAAAAAATTTGGACTGTCATTGGGTTTAGATTTGTAACGTACCTTAATGTAACCAACAGATGTTGCTCCGGTGGAATCGCTCTACGGAGCTGGGTGTCCTGTCTCCGTATGGCTCCTTGGACACGAGCAAGCAAATCCCGGAACGAGTCTTGCGACATCCTTATATACTCATGGAATTTCTCCGGGTTGGCATTCAGCTCGGCATAGAGCGTGTGATAGGCTCCACGGCTCTCATGTACTTTGATAATGGGGTGCCTCCAAAAACGCCTACGTTGTCTCCTTCTCCATCTTTCGCGATTTCTGTCTTGCTCCCAAGCAAAAGCACAGGCAAGAAACAGCTTGAAGCTGAAATCCAGGTTGAAATAAAAGCTCTCCATGCGAAGATCTATCATGACACAGGATACAGTAGCAAACTGTTAAAATTTCAGTAGCTCTAGGGTCTATATATAGAGATCCCATCATACACGCCCTCTGTAGTCCCATTGGCGGTGTCTGGTTATCTTGATTTTTCTCTTGTGAAATTTCTCATCATGCGCACCAAAAACGCAAACGCAGGAAAAAGCGCATGTAAACGCGGCGTTTTTTTTTAACCGCGTGCGTCAACGCATGCGTCTAAAAAACGCTGCGTTTGTATGTGTTTATATGCGTTTTTTCCACCACTTGCGGATGCGTTTAAAAGGCTGCGGATTTAAACGCAAATGTGAAACCAGCCTTACTGATTTTTTGAAACTGAGTGTTTTTGGTTTTACTATGCTCTTTTGTGTCTTCAAGTTTCTTGGTGGTGTGTGAGCATGTTCCTACAGACTTGTTCACCGTGCAAGTAGCTCATGTGTTCCTGTTATATATATACCATATATACTTGAGTATAAGCCGACCCCCCTAATTTTGCCACAAAAAACTGGGAAAACTTATTGACTCGAGTATAAGCCTAGGGTGGAAAATGCAGCAGCTACCGGTGAATTTCAAAAATAAAAATAGATGCTCCATACCGTTCATTATGGCCCCCTAGCTGTGCCACATAGTGCTCTGCACCGTTCATTATTGCCCCATAGATCTACCATAGAAAGCTGTGCCATATAGTGCTCTGCACTGTTCATTATTGCCCCATAGCTGTGCCATATAGTGCTCTGCACCGTTTATTATTGCCCCATAGATGTACGATAGAAAGCTGTGCCATATAGTGATCTGCACCGTTCATTATTGCCCCATAGCTGTGCCATATAGTGCTCTGCACCGTTCATTATTGCCCCATAGCTGTGCCATATAGTGCTCTGCACCGTTCATTATTGCCCCATAGCTGTGCCATATAGTGCTCTGCACCGTTCATTTTTGCCCCATAGCTGTGCCATATAGTGCTCTGCACCGTTCATTATTGCCCCATAGCTGTGCCTTATAGTGCTCTGCACCGTTCATTATTGCCCCATAGCTGTGCCATATAGTGCTCTGCACCGTTCATTATTGTCCCATAGATGTACCATAGAAAGCTGTGCCATTGCTGCTGCTGCAATAAAAAAAAATGCCATACTCACCTCTCTTGCTTGCACCTCCTCAGCGTTCCGTCCCGGCGTCTCTCCGCACTGACTGATCAGGCAGAGGGCGGCACGCACACTATATGCGTCATCGCGCCCTCTGACCTGCACAGTCAGTGCGGAGAGACGCCGGGAAGATGGAGCGGCGCCCGGCGTATGGAACGCGGACAGGTGAATATGACACTTACCTCCTCCCGGCGTCCCGCTCCTTCCCCCGAACAGCTGGTCTTCGGTGCCGCAGCCTCTTCCTCGGTCACTGGCACCGCTCATTAGAGAAATGAATATGCGGCTCCACCCCTATGGGAGTGGAGTCCATATTCATTTCTCTAATGAGTGGTTCCATGTGACAGCTGAACAGGGGAAGAGCAGCAGCACCCGGAGACAGTGTGACAGGCAGGGGGAGCGTCAGGACCGCCGGGACTAGGTGAGTATGCCTCAGCGCCCTCTCCCCCTCACCCGCCGACCCTGTCGCCCACCGTGACTTGAGTATAAGCCGAGAGGGGCACTTTCAGCCCAAAAATTTGGGCTGAAAATCTCGGCTTATACTCGAGTATATACGGTATATATAATTCGCTTTTACTCAACTTGATAGTGCGAATACGTTACCTCCAACCCCATTATAGGGGCGTAAGAACCATTCTTTTATTATGCCTGAAGGAGTTAAATCAACTCCGAAACACTTTGTATGAATAACCCGTCTTCTCCTTTGGACTGAAACACATGTATGTGTGAATGTGGCGTCATTGTCAATGATCCCTTTTTACAAAACCATTTGTGCCTTTTTTGCCTGTTTCCCATTTGCAGCCATTTTCCTCCTGTTTTAGGCTGGTTTCACCCTTGCGTTTTAAACGCATCAGCAAGTGGTGGAAAAAACGCATGTAAACGCAGCGTTTTTTAGACGCATGCGTTAACGCATGCAGCTTAAAAAACGCTGCGTTTTTACGCGTTTACATGCGTTTTTTCCTGCGTTTGCGTTTTTGGTGCCCAAGAAGAGAAATTTCACAAGAGAAAAATCAAGATAACCAGACACCACCAATGGGACTAGAGAGGGCGTATATGATGGGATCTCTATATATAGACCCTAGGGCTACTGAAATTTTAACAGTTTGCTACTGTATCCTGTGTCATGATAGATCTTCGCATGGAGAGCTTTTATTTCAACCTGGATTTCAGCTTCAAGCTGTTTCTTGCCTGTGCTTTTGCTTGGGAGCAAGACCGAAATCGCGAAAGATGGAGGAGACAACGTAGGCGTTTTTAGAGGCACCCCATTATTGAACTACGTGAGAGCCGTGGAGCCTATCACACGCTCTATGCCGAGCTGAATGCCAACCCGGAGAAATTCCAGGAGTACACGCGAATGTCGCAAGAATCGTTCCGGGATTTGCTTTCTCGTGTCCAAGGAGCCATACGGCGACAGGACACCCAGCTCCGTAGAGCGATTCCACCCGAGGAACGTCTGCTGGTGACATTAAGGTACGTTCAAAATTTAAACCAATGACAGTCCAAATTTAGTGATATATATATAAACTCACAGAAAAGAACATGGGTCCCATATAGTGATCAATTATAGTCGAATTTGACTAGATGTATATACCCATATATTTAAAGGACTAGTAGGTGTATACTCCCAAAACATGTATGAACACAAAGAGAAATGGAGTTCCATACACAGATATAATAAAAAGTAAGTAAACTTTATTGAAACATACAAAAGACATACAACAATATAAATGAAGAAAGGACAAAAAAACCTAGTTGGAAGACAAGTAAAGCCTCAGCACAACAATAAATATGTATATTCGCACCCAGGTACAAAATGTATACTGCTCAATAATAGTCATATAGCACCCAGTAAGTAAATCAACGTGTGTATAGGAGATCACTGAATGCCTGCATATAAACATGTGCCCTAGTAATTGTCATGGTGACCGGCACATAAAGCGAAACAGAGCAGTCTAACTTAATCTAATAAAAAGTTGTCTTACCCATGGTGGAAAAAAGTAAGGTGCCGAGGTACCAAGTCAACCCCCCTGGCGCGCGTTTCGCGTAGGCTTGTTCACAAAGAGAGAAGTAAAGTGAGCCTCTAACAGACAGGTCCCCCTTTAAATAGTGGCATTCATATGCGGCCCGTCTCATGTCACAGTCCAAATTTAGGTTATTCTGACATGTATTTTTTGTGTATTTTCCTTTTTTTTTTTATTGTAACCACACCATAAAAAGAATAGATTGTAATGTTTTTTTTGTTTGTGTTTTTCTTCTAGATTTCCTGCCACAGGAGAGAGTTTATCATCCCTCCACTTCCAATACCAGCTTGGAATATCCACCCTGTCCGGAATAGTTGTGGACACCTGTCGGGCATTGTGGAATGTACTCCGCGATGAGTTTATACCCCTACCCACCGCGGCCATGTGTCGTGAAATTGCAGAAAAATTCTGGAATGTGTGTGATTTCCCCAACTGTTTAGGAGCGGTGGATGGAAAGCACATCCGCATTATCAAACCTGCCAGAACCGGATTGGAGTTTTTTAACTATAAGAAATATTTTTCTGTAGTGCTCATGGCAATAGCTGATGCGGACTGTCGCTTCATCGCCGTGGACATTGGAGCTTTTGGCCGTGGCAACGATTCCCAGACTTTCAAAAACTCGGATATGGGCTGGTGTGTGTATGGCAACAATTTCAATTTTCCCCCGCCACAGCCTCTCCCCAACACTCAAGGTCCACCGATGCCATTTGTTATGGTTGGGGATGAGGCCTTCCAGATGTGTGAAAATCTACTGAAGCCCTATTCCAGTCGGGACTTGAACCACACTAGAAGGATCTTTAACTACAGACTGACCAGGGCCCGAAGAACAGTAGAGTGTACCTTTGGCATTCTGGTCGCTAAATGGCGCATTCTTACATCAGTCATAAATCTAAAAGTGGAAACAGTTGACGAGGTGGTCAAAGCCTGTGTGGTTCTCCACAATTACATAATGACTAAGGAGCGACCCAACATTGAACTGGATGAACCAGTTGCACACCCACTGCCTGATTTCCAGCATCACCCGCTGCGGTCAACTGCAGCCGTTGGTCTCATGCGGGACCAATTTGCTGCCTTTTTTGATTCAGATATTGGCCGGGTGTCATGGCAGGACAATGTAGTGTAAATGTCCTGTTGTAACTTTATCTGTACCAGTAATTTTCTACAATGAAAATATTTCACATTAATAAACTTTAGTGTTGGTTGTGTTGACCGTGTCTCCTATCTTTTTCCTCTCCAAACCAAGGTTGTCCAAAAACTGGTAGTATTTGATCTGTATTTAATATCATTTTTTGTAATCCAAAACCAGGAGTGGGTGATACAGGCAGAGGTGCTAGTTATTATGTTGTCATAATTTACCTCTAATTGTTCCACTCCTTGTTTTGGTTTACAAATACTGATATAAAACACTGGCCACATACTGCTAGTAATGGCAGCCATGTTGCTTTATTGGTAAGCTTGTTGACGTCATTGCGTCACGATTGTCTTCTCCTGTATCCATTGGACACAAACTGAAGAGACAATCACTGTCACACTATCTATACTCATCAAGTCAGGTGTCAGAAATAATGAATTCATGATAAACATATACAGGCTCATGAATTCACTATTTCTGACACCTGGGCAGGTGAGCATAGATATGTAGCGTGCGGCAACCATTGTCCCCTCAATTTGTGTGTAATAGATTATGTATAAAGAAGAGAAAATGGTGGTTATACAAGGCAGTTATCTACTCAACAGGTCAGGTGTCATAACTAATGAGTTTTTTGACACCTAACCTGTTCAGTAGAGGACTGCACTGTATTTCCACCATTTTCTCTTCATACTGCCACACTAGGCATAGACAAAAAGAGATTATGGAAATACATGTTATATTTTTGGGCCCACCTCATATCTGTATACTAAAGACACACATATAGCTGCAGTCTTGTATTTTTAACTACTGGAGATATGTTGTGGCCCAAAAAATAAGTGTGTGGCGACGTTTCTTGGCGCACGGTGTGTGTTGCCGGCGGCAATAGACACAATAAACCAAACATAATTGTGGCAGATAAAACTTGTTTTATTTTGTTAACAAAGTCAAAAAATTATTTTTTACTGCGCCGGCTTGGGGTAGAGTGATGTAAACAGGGGGTGTGAAGAACTGAGGCCTGGCTAACCGTGGACGACGCAGAGGTGGCAGGAGAAGGGGCAATGAAACTAGAAGGGTCTGGAAGTTCGGGGATGGGGCTTGACACATGAGAGGCTTGAGACGCACTGGAAGGGTGAGACAAAACTGACATTACAGCCACATCGGTAGGTGAAGGGGGAGGAATACTAAGAGTTTTTTTTTTTTTTCCCTGAGTTTTTTTTTGGGTTTGCCTGATAGGGGGACGTCTTGGTGGGCTCATATGCCGTGGCGTGGTGGCGGGTGACCTGTCAGGGTCCGGCTGCACTGTCTCACAGTCCATAGCGCTTGTCGAGCGAACGGCCATGCCAGTGTCCTGCTGCGTCGTGGTGGGGGCGGTACATAAAGCCATGCCAGGGTCCTGCTGTGTCATTGTGGTGGCGGTCTGGAAAGCCCTGCCAGGGTCCTGCTGCATCGTGGCGGGGGCGGTCTGGAAAGGCATGCCAGGGTCCTGCTGCATCGTGGTGGGGGCGGTCCTGAAAGCCATGCCAGGGTCCTGTTGCATCGTGGTGGGGGCGGTCCAGAAAGCCATGCCAGGGTCCTGCTGCATCGTGGTGGGGGCGGTCCTGAAAGCCATGCCAGGGTCCTGCTGCATCGTGGTGGGGGCGGTCCTGAAAGCCATGCCAGGGTCCTGCTGCATCGTGGTGGGGCCGGTCCGAAAAGCCACGCCAGGGTCCTGCTGCATTGTGGTGTCAGTGGAGGAGGTCCAAGCAGGAGCAGCGGTTGTCACGGTGGTGGCGGTGGGATGTCCAACTGCACTTGTCTTGGTGTTGGCGCTGTAGTTGAGTCCGCCGGTGGAAGGAATTGAGGTGGCTGTGCAGTGGTATGCAGCAGAGGTCTTAATTGAGGTTAATCGTGACAGTGACGGCACAGATGGATATGCCGCCACTGTCTGCTGGAAATACCGACTCTGCTGCATAGCCTGCACGTAAGCAGCATTGCAGGCCTGCATCACACTGAGCTGGAGATCAGGGGTAAGGTGTTCCGACATGCCCTGCTCAATTTGGTTAAAAAAAAAAAAAAAAAAAAAAATAATAGATGAGCTGGCCTCTGGAGGTCAGCTTTCACTTGATCAAGGCTTTTGGTGACCTCCTGGATACGGGCATTCAAGAGGTTATGAGAAACATTCATCCAGTCACCTAAAGCCTTGATTGCTTTGTGTAAAACTGAGCTCAAGTGCAAAAACTCGGGAATGAGTGACCTGTCCGAAGCCCTCTGCCGCTGCCGGGATGAGCCCAAAAATAAAAAAAAAAATTGGGAAGTGGAAGAGGACTGCGAAAGGGGAAGACCTGATGGGCCAGCTTCCTGGTCTCCAGTTAGTGTGGAAGGCCCATCTGCTGCTGCACTGCTGGATGGCTGGGACGGGTCCGTGGCTGTCGGATGAAAGACCGCTCCAGAACCTGGGCCGACAGTCGTGCTGTATGTGCTGTGAAAAAAGGAAACAGAAAATTAATACCAAAAATTAACCAGACGCTAAATCCTGTGGAATTTAAAAATACAGATTATGTCAATACAACCGAAAGCATGTGAGAAATACTTACGTTCTCTGGGCAAGGACCGGTCTTAAAAATGACAGAACGCGATGATACTTGTAAGTTCGGATCCTTGCTCCTGAACCACTGGCAACACGGCTCTCTTGGAGCAAGTCCTTGTTGAAGCGGTCTTTCATCGAACGCCAACGTATTTTTACTTTGTCCACTGTTAAAAAAACAAAACACATTATGGTCAGGAAATGGACTTTTTGCCGTGCTCACACAACTGTGTGTGATTAGAGAAACTCCTGAGTTTCTTTCATCACACACAGTCAAGTGAGCACGGCCAAGATCTCTGCTGCTTCACACTGCATTGGAATACTTACCAAATGCAGTTCGGACCTGTGTCGGGGCGTTGTCCCAGCCATCCCACATCGCTTGGGCCACCTCATTCCATAAACGCCAGAGTGTGGTGTTGATCGAATGCAGTGGATCCCAGCTGTCCCACAACGGGACTCGCTCCTGGACCAGGGTGATTAGGAGGTCATTGTTGATCAGGTCATCGTCCCGTTGTGAAACCTAAAAATTAAAGAAAGTCATTAAAGTTTGGTCAATTACATAAGGAAAAAAAAAGACAACAGATGCTGAGAAATGGCATGAATAGGAAAGTCAACATACAAAAGGATTCCAGAAGAAAAAATTAAAGAAATACGAGTGTAAAAAAGGAAGATTCAAGAATATTACAATGAGAACAGTCTGCCTTGTATACGTACCCGCTGCCGTCTTCCCACCGGATCTTGACTCCGCTGCTCCTGCCCGGTCTGTGCCTCAGTAGAAGTGCTCTAAAAAAAAGGAAAAATCAAATTGTCACATGTGTCGATGTGACAGTGAATACTTACCAAGCTGAAGAGGCAAATACTCACCTCACTGACATGCTCCACTTCCGACTGACGTGGCTGATATTCCTCATCAGATGAAGACTCCAAAGACGACTTTCTGACGCATGTAGAAAGAAAGAAATTGAAGAAATTAGGACATGTAGAGCCAAAAAATAGAAAATAAAGGCATTGGCTAGGATATACTCACATTGATCTGGGTCTTGTCCTCCAAAATGCGGCCTGCCAGTATCTTGTCTTCTTGAGAGTCTGGTGAGAAGTGTCCTGAAACTGTCCCCAACCTCCCTTTTATCACCTTGATGGTAGGGGGTGGTTTATCAGTGTCTAGACATGGTTATCTCAATTGAAACGCATGCGTTCAAAAACGCAACCAAACGCATGTGCGCAAAAACGCATGCGTTTACATAGACAGCAATGTATTTTTTGGACGCAAATCAAACGCAAATGAATGCATGCTGCGTTTTCATGCGCCAAATAGACGCCTCTGAAAATTACATGTTGCATTTCCGCGGCAGGACGCATGCATCGAAAAAACGAATGCATCGTCAAACGCGTACAAAAAAAAGCATGCATTTTTAGTGTTAAACATAGGAAAACATGACGCATGCGTTTATATGCGGTACAAACGCAGTGTTACTAAACGCAAGTGTGAAACCAGCTTTATGGGCTCAATTATATTTTAGCTGTAATACTTGCGTCAATGTATTTTGCATAAATTTTCTGATATTTTAGCAGAACGCGCCATTTTTTTTTTGAATATATGAAACACGTGCCCCATTTTGAAGAGTGTGGAGCAAACGACATCAAAGGATACAAGACAATAAAAAGTGACAAAAGTCTTGTAAATGACGCATGGGGCCCCATGGCTGCCTAATGTGTAGTTAGGGGCCACATTGTGAGGCAGCATCACTCTAATAACACACACACGGATAAAGAAGGTAGCTCGAGGAAAAGAATGCAAACTAATCAATATGGCATGTGAAGCTGGCAATGAGGTTGCACTCGCATGCCCGAGCCAGTAGTAGCCTGCCCGAGACGCTAGTAGTCTGCCCCGAGTGAGCACTATTCTGCTCCGAGTCGGCAGTAGTCAGCTCCGAGCCGGCAGCAGCCTGTCCAGAGCCGGCAGCAGTCAGCCCCGAGCCGGCAGCAGTCTGTCCAGAGCCGGCAGCAGTCTGTCCAGAGCCGGCAGCAGTCTGTCCAGAGCCGGCAGCAGTCTGTCCAGAGCCGGCAGCAGTCTGTCCAGAGCCGGCAGTAGTATGTCCCCGAGCCGGCAGTAGTATGTCCCCGAGCCGGCAGTAGTCTGTCCAGATCCGGCAGTAGTCTGTCCCCGAGCCGGCAGTAGTCTGTCCCCGAGCCGGCAGTAGTCTGTCCAGAGCCGGCAGCAGTCTGTCCAGAGCCGGCAGTAGTCTGTTCCAGAGCCGGCAGTAGTCTGTTCCAGAGCCGGCAGTAGTCTGTCCCAGAGCCGGCAGTAGTCTGTCCCCGAGCCGGCAGTAGTCTGTCCAGAGCCGGCAGTAACCTGTCCCCGAGCCGGCAGTAGTCTGTCCAGAGCCGGCAGTAACCTGTCCCCGAGCCGGCAGTAGTCTGTCCCAGAGCCGGCAGTAGTCTGTCCCAGAGCCGGCAGTAGTCTGTCCCAGAGCCGGCAGTAGTCTGTCCCAGAGCCGGCAGTAGTCTGTCCCAGAGCCGGCAGTAGTCTGTCCCAGAGCCGGCAGTAGTCTGTCCCAGAGCCGGCAGTAGTCTGTCCCAGAGCCGGCAGTAGTCTGTCCCAGAGCCGGCAGTAACCTGTCCCCGAGCCGGCAGTAGTCTGTCCAGAGCCGGCAGTAACCTGTCCCCGAGCCGGCAGTAGTCTGTCCCCGGGCCGGCAGTAGTCTGTCCCCGGGCCGGCAGTAGTCTGTCCTGTGATTATTGACGCTCGCCGTGTTCCTCAGCTCGGACACTCCAGTGGAACGCACAGCCCGCGCAGAAGTCCGATCACGTGACTTTAGTAGTCACATGGGCGTGTCACGTGGGGTGCGACGTCAGAAGGTCCTTTCGGTGAAGGGGGAACTAGCCGCTACCCTGTCACCACAGAGGAAGAGCCGGGGAATAACTGACCCTCAACTGGCAGGAGAGCACAGCCAGGAGAATGCCCGGCGGAGGGATGGAGGCGCTGGGACCGGTGTGACTGACCGGGAAGTGCCTCGGCTTTCCCCATGGTGAGGAATTTGCATATATTTCCTATGGCAGAGCTGCGGTACACGGGGCCAGTATAATGGGGCAGGCTGCGCTTGTCTGCTGCTCGGCTGCCCTGCAGGACGTGCACGGGGAGCAGTCAGCAGCACCAGTGTTTACTAACAGTGCTGTCCTGGGAGCCATTGATGGCTGCAGTGTGGAGACAGGGACCCAGCAGTTCCCAGGGACTGGGGGAGCCTGCATGGGCATTGTGGGCACACTGTGCCCTCTCCTCTGGAGTGCCTTGGCCAGGCTAAGTGCCCTATTCTGTACTATCTGCCACACTCCTGTATCATTTATGTGGTGTGATGTGTCACTGACTGCCATGGGAAGCAGCGGGCACGTATACCTTATATGAGGGGAAGCTGCCAGCGGGCACCTATACTTTATATGAGGGGAAGCTGCCAGCGGGCACGTATTCTTTATATGAGGGGAAGCTGCCAGCGGGCATGTATACAATACAAGAGGGGAAGCTGCAGGCGGGCACGTATACAATACAAGAGGGGAAACTGCAGGTGGGCACGTTTACAATACAAGAGGGGAAGCTGCAGGCGGGCACGTATACAATACAAGAGGGGAAGCTGCAGGCGGGCACGTATACAATATAAGAGGGGAAGCTGCAGGCTGGCGCGTATACAAGGAAGCTGCAGGTGGGCACGTATACAGTACAAGAGGGGAAGCTGCAGGTGGGCACGTATACAGTACAAGAGGGGAAGCTACAGGAGGGCACGTATACAATACAAGAGGGGAAGCTGCAGGCGGGCGCGTATACGTACACAAGAGGGGAAGCTGCAGGCGGGCGTGTATACGTATACAATACAAGAGGGGAAGCTACAGGAGGGCACGTATACAATACAAGAGGGGAAGCTGCAGGCGGGCACGTATACAATACAAGAGGGGAAGCTGCAGGCGGGCGTGTATACGTATACAATACAAGAGGGGAAGCTGCAGGCGGGCACATATAAAATACAAGAGGGGAAGCTGCAAGCGGGCACATATAAAATACAAGAGGGGAAGCTGAAGGCAGGCGTGTATACAAAAGGGAAAGCTGCAGGCAAGCACGTGTGCAATACAAGAGGGGAAGCTGCAGGCTGGCTCATATACAAGGAAGCTGCAGGTGGGCACGTATACAGTACAAGAGGGGAAGCTGCAGGCGGGCACATATAAAATACAAGAGGGGAAGCTACAGGCAGGCGTGTATACAAAAGGGAAAGCTGCAGGCAAGCACGTGTGCAATACAAGAGGGGAAGCTGCAGGCTGGCTCATATACAAGGAAGCTGCAGGTGGGCACGTATACAGTACAAGAGGGGAAGCTGCAGGCGGGCACATATAAAATGCAAGAGGGGAAGCTGCAGGCAGGCATGTGTTCAAGAGGGAAAGCTGCAGGCAAGCACGTATACAATATAAGAGGGGAAGCTGCAGGCGGGCGTGTATACGTATACAATACAAGAGGGGAAGATGCAGGCGGGCACGTATACAATACAAGAGGGGAAGCTGCAGGCGGGCACGTATACAATACAAGAGGGGAAGCTGCAGGCGGGCACATATACAATACAAGAGGGGAAGCTGCAGGCAGGCGCGTATACAATACAAGAGGGGAAGCTGCAGGCAGGCGCGTATACAAGAGGGAAAGCTGCAGGTGGATACGTATACAATACAAGAGGGGAAGCTGCAGGCGGGCACCTATACAATACATGAGGGGAAGCTGCAGGCGGGCACCTATACAATACATGAGGGGAAGCTGCAGGCGGGCGCGTATACAAGAAGGAAAGCTGCAGGCGGGCACGTATACAATACAAGAGGGGAAGCTACAGGCGGGCGCATATACAAGAGGGGAAGCTGCAGGCGGGCACGTATACAATACAAGAGGGGAAGCTGCAGGCGGGCACGTATACAATACAAGAGGGGAAGCTGCAGGCGGGTATGTATACAATACAAGAGGGGAAGCTGCAGGCGGGCACGTATACAAGAGGGGAAGCTGCAGGCGGGCGCGTATACAAGAGGGAAAGCTGCAGGCGGGCACGTATACAATACAAGAGGGGAAGCTGCAGGCGGGCAAGTATACAATACAAGAGGGGAAGCTGCAGGCGGGCAAGTATACAATACAAGAAGGGAAGCTGCAGGCGGGCGCGTATACAATACAAGAGGGGAAGCTGCAGGCGGGCACGTATACAATACAAGAGGGGAAGCTGCAGGCGGGCGCGTATACAAGAAGGAAAGCTGCAGGCGGGCACGTATACAATACAAGAGGGGAAGCTACAGGCGGGCACATATACAAGAGGGGAAGCTGCAGGCGGGCACGTATACAATACAAGAGGGGAAGCTGCAGGCAGGCACGTATACAATACAAGAGGGGAAGCTGCAGGCGGGCACGTATACAATACAAGAGGGGAAGCTGCAGGCGGATATGTATACAATACAAGAGGGGAAGCTGCAGGCGGGCACGTATACAAGAGGGGAAGCTGCAGGCGGGCGCGTATACAAGAGGGGAAGCTGCAGGCGGGCACGTATACAATACAAGAGGGGAAGCTGCAGGCGGGCAAGTATACAATACAAGAGGGGAAGCTGCAGGCGGGCGCGTATACAATACAAGAAGGGAAGCTACAGGCGGGCGCGTATACAATACAAGAGGGGAAGCTGCAGGCGGGCACGTATACAATACAAGAGGGGAAGCTGCAGGCGGACACGTATACAATACAAGAGGGGAAGCTGCAGGCGGGCACGTATACAATACTAGAGGGGTAGGTGCAGGTGGGCATGTATACAAGAGGGGGAAGCTGCAGGCGGGCACGTATACAATACAAGAGGGGAAGCTGCAGGCGGGCAAGTATACAATACAAGAGGGGAAGCTGCAGGCGGGCGCGTATACAATACAAGAAGGGAAGCTACAGGCGGGCGCGTATACAATACAAGAGGGGAAGCTGCAGGCGGGCACGTATACAATACAAGAGGGGAAGCTGCAGGCGGACACGTATACACGTATACAATACAAGAGGGGAAGCTGCAGGCGGGCACGTATACAATACTAGAGGGGTAGGTGCAGGTGGGCATGTATACAAGAGGGGAAGCTGCAGGCGGGCACGTATACAATACAAGAGGGGAAGCTGCAGGCGGGCACGTATACAATACTAGCGGGAAGCTGCAGGCGGGCACGTATACAATACTAGAGGGGTAGGTGCAGGTGGGCTGTATACAAGAGGGGAAGCTGCAGGCGGGCACGTATACAATACAAGAGTGGAAGCTGCAGGCGGGCACGTATACAATACAAGAGGGGAAGCTGCAGGCGGGCACGTATACAATACTAGCGGGAAGCTGCAGGCGGGCACGTATACAATACAAGAGGGGAAGCTGCAGGCGGGCACGTATACAATACAAGAGGGGAAGCTGCAGGCGGGCACGTATACAATACTAAAGGGGTAGGTGCAGGTGGGCATGTATACAAGAGGGGAAGCTGCAGGCGGGCGCGTATACAATACAAGAAGGGAAGCTACAGGCGGGCACGTATACAATACAAGAGGGGAAGCTGCAGGCGGGCACGTATACAATACAAGAGGGGAAGCTGCAGGCGGGCACATATACAATACAAGAGGGGAAGCTGCAGGCGGGCGCGTATACAATACAAGAGGGGAAGCTGCAGGCGGGCACGTATACAATACAAGAGGGGAAGCTGCAGGCCCATGTATAGTACACATGGGGGGTGCTGCAGACAGGCTTGTATACTTTAGGTGCATATACAGTAAAAGTAGGGATTCTGTGTTAATTTGCGTATACAGTACAGGTAGGTATTGTGAGGGCAGGCACATGCAATACAAGAAGGGATGCACGTATATTACAAGAAGGACTGCTGTAAGCACCTACACTATAAGAGAAGGGATGCTGCGGGCATACGTATTTTATAAAAACCATGCAGGAGGCATCACTTCTTGTAAAGTATAGGTACCTGCAAGTGTACTTTACAAGAAGAGATGTTGCAGGGCAAAATTAATATTTTTACACTCATTGAAATCAGTGTGCCACTGTTGTATAATGCTATTGCTTGCCCGCTACTTTATAGGATGCCAAGCACAGAATGATGCCCTTGTATGCAAATGGAGCATATTATCTGGGTTTGTCCTGATGGCGCAATCCGTTTTATTGTAGAGAATCTACAATGTGATGTGTAGGCAGTGGATCTATTGCCCATCTGGCATCTTTGATGGCATTTTGACGTATAGGTCTTATTGGGATCTAAACGGAAAATCAGTCTAGTATTATAACTATACTTGAAGTTGCTTTTCTGTGTGGATTTTTGCAATGTGGATTTGAAGCCAAGACTAGTTGTGTATTTTAAAAATATATATTTTCTATATGATTTCCCTCAATTTGCTGTATAAAATGGCATCAATGCAGCCCATGTAAAATTGCCCCAATCCTGTGCCTTCAGTGCTGAACACATTGACATGACGGCAGTGGTCCACAAGTGGACGACCAGCACTGGAGCATTGCTTATGTAAAAAAGGAGTATGAGCTTTTCTTTTGCTTCCGTTTACACATTTTCAACTCACAGATGGTTTTTACAAAAAAAAAAAAAAATAAAAAAAATATCCATTGCAGAATCTGTCACAAATTTGATGTCTGACATGCCTTAGATCCAGATATTGCCTATTCCCCCCCCCATACACTGGGACTCATCCACCTACTGCTGCTCAATGCAGTTTCAGCACTGAATCCACGCCAAGAATTGACATGTCAAATTTTTTTTTGTCCCCTCCTGTAGCGCAGATTTTATGTACGCCACATATGAACTATGGCTCAGATTACCGTAATTGGTAGTGGCAAACAAGTAGATTTTGATGCGGCCCCAGTCTAAAATTTTCATTTTGAGAACATGCTTTCAAAGAGATTTGTTTTTCTTTTATGGTGTTACCGTTTTTGGTGTGTGTGTGTGTGTGTGTGTATGGTTTTTGTTTTTTTTTTTGGGGGGGGGGGAGGAGGGGGTAAAATAACCTGGCTCTTTTTTTTTCTGTTCTGCTCTAATCGTTTTCCAATACCTGCTAATATACTGAACCAGAAGTTTTGTCTTCGTCTATCGCTGCTTTGATCAGTAGGTTCCATTGTATAGTATACGTGTACTGTATAAATAACATTTGTATGAACCACTATGATTGGATTTCTACAGACATGACCTGAGCTGCCTGCAGTCCTGTAGAACTACAGGAATGGGGCTCACTGGGGTAATGCAGTCACTAGAGGGCAGGGTTGTATATGTGTGAGACATAATGACTATAAAGCAGAATTTCCCAAGAGGAACTATAAATATACCAAAGAGCCCCTTTATTCTAACAGGACATGTTTGGCAGTCCAGCTATTTATGCAGTGTTTGGCTGAATAGATGTGTTATACCATGTTGTTTTATAAAGGTGTTTTTGCGTTATTTCTGCTATTCATGTGTATTATATGATATTATTGATCGAAAGTATTTTGGCAATATTCAGTGGTCAGCCTTATAAGTGAACCGATATTCCCACTATAACCAATCCGTCTAACCTTTTTTAGAATGAACTGCAAGATGTGGTTAAGAAGTCTTTTATTAGGTTTTCTTCCTGGTGACAAGTCAACATAATGTAACTGTTACCTAGGACACAAGTGAGTCATACCAGTTACTCTCTGTTAAATGTTTTTGCGGCACAGTTCTGGATTGATGGGTTGTTCTAATGTTCTATCTTCAGGAGCGCACCGATCCCTGGCTTCCTGCTTTGCCACGGGGAGTTTGCTCCTGAAGATTGACAGTTTGGCAGCAGCATGGCTACGCCATAGGTTCTACCCGCTCTCTCTCCCAGGCTCCTAGCAGAGGCAGCATGAGAGAAGCTCAGGGGCGCTGAGGTTGGTCAGATCCAGCTTATGGGTAGAGCAGTGCAAATATACCAATGATGGGGGTCATGTTGGTTGTCTCCTTGGGTATTCCTTTCATGTGAGGTGTCTTGGGCTCTATGCTCTGAAAGTTCACCAGCCACCCTTAACCCCTTTACCCCCAAGGGTGGTTTGCACGTTAATGACCAGGCCAATTTTTACAATTCTGACCACTGTCCCTTTATGAGGTTATAACTCCGAAACGCTTCAACGGATCCTGGTGATTCTGACATTGTTTTCTCGTGACATATTGTACTTCATGATAGTGGTAAAATTTCTTTGATAGTACCTGCGTTTATTTGTGAAAAAAACGGAAATTTGGCGAAAATTTTGAAAATTTCGCAATTTTCAAACTTTGAATTTTTATGCAATTAAATCACAGAGATATGTCACACAAAATACTTAATAAGTAACATTTCCCACATGTCTCCTTTACATCAGCATAATTTTGGAACCAATTTTTTTTTTTGTTAGGGAGTTATAAGGGTTAAAAGTTGACCAGCAATTTCTCATTTTTACAACACCATTTTTTTTTAGGGACCACGTCTCATTTGAAGTCATTTTGAGGGGTCTATATGATAGAAAATGCCCAAGTGTGACACCATTCTAAAAACTGCACCCCTCAAGGTGCTCAAAACCACATTCAAGAAGTTTATTAACCCTTCAGGTGTTTAATAGGAATTTTTGGAATGTTTAAATAAAAATGAACATTTAACTTTTTTACACAAAAAATTTACTTCAGCTCCAATTTGTTTTATTTTACCAAGGGTAACAGGAGAAATTGGACCCAAAAAGTTGTTGTCCAATTTGTCCTGAGTACGCTGATACCCCATATGTGGCAGTAAACCACTGTTTGGGCGCATGGGAGAGCTCGGAAGGGAAGGAGCGCTATTTGACTTTTCAATGCAAACTTGACAGGAATTGAGATGGGACGCCATGTTGCGTTTGGAGAGCCACTGATGTGCCTAAACATTGAAACCCCCCACAAGTGACACCATTTTGGAAAGTAGACCCCCTAAGGAACTTATCTGGATGTGTGGTGAGCACTTTGACCCACCAAGTGCTTCACAGAAGTTTATAATGCAGAACCGTAAAAATAAAAAATCATATTTTTTCACAAAAATTATATTTTTGCCCCCAATTTTTTATTTTTCCAAGGGTAAGAGAAGAAATTGGACCTCAAAAGTTGTTGTCCAATTTGTCCTGAGTACGCTGATACCCCATATGTGGCAGTAAACCACTGTTTGGGCGCATGGGAGAGCTCGGAAGGGAAGGAGCGCAGTTTGACTTTTCAATGCAAAATTGACAGAAATTGAGATGGGACGCCATGTTGCGTTTGGAGAGCCACTGATGTGCCTAAACATTGAAACCCCCCACAAGTGACACCATTTTGGAAAGTAGACCCCCTAAGGAACTTATCTAGAGGTGTGGTGAGCACTTTGACCCACCAAGTGCTTCACAGAAGTTTATAATGCAGAACCGTAAAAATAAAAAATCATATTTTTTCACAAAAATTATATTTTTGCCCCCAATTTTTTATTTTTCCAAGGGTAAGAGAAGAAATTGGACCTCAAAAGTTGTTGTCCAATTTGTCCCGAGTACGCTGATACCCCATATGTGGCAGTAAACCACTGTTTGGGCGCATGGGAGAGCTCGGAAGGGAAGGAGCGCCGTTTGACTTTTCAATGCAAAATTGACAGGAATTGAGATGGGACGCCATGTTGCGTTTGGAGAGCCACTGATGTGCCTAAACATTGAAACCCCCCACAAGTGACACCATTTTGGAAAGTAGACCCCCTAAGGAACTTATCTGGATGTGTGGTGAGCACTTTGACCCACCAAGGGCTTCACAGAAGTTTATAATGCAGAGCCATAAAAATAAAACAAAATTTTTTTCCCACAAAAATTATTTTTTAGCCCCCAGTTTTGTATTTTCCCTAGGGTAAGAGGAGAAATTGGACCACAAAAGTTGTTGTCCAATTTGTCCTGAGTACGCTGATACCCCATATGTGGGGGGGAACCACCGTTTGGGCGCATGGGAGGGTTCGGAAGGGAAGGAGCGCCATTTGGAATGCAGACTTAGATGGAATGGTCTGCAGGCGTCACATTGCGTTTGCAGAGCCCCTAATGTACCTAAACAGTAGAAACCCCCCACAAGTGACACCATTTTGGAAAGTAGACCCCCTAAGGAACTCATCTTGATGTGTTGTGAGAGCTTTGAACCCCCAAGTATTTCACTACAGTTTATAACGCAGAGCCATGCAAATAAAAAATATTTTTTTTTCCACAAAAATTATATTTTAGCCCCCAGTTTTGTATTTTTCCAAGGTTAGCAGGAGAAATTGGACCCTAAATGTTGTTGTCCAATTTGTCCTGAGTACGCTGATACCCGATATGTGGGGGGGAACCACCGTTTGGGCGCATGGGAGGGCTCGGAAGGGAAGGAGCATCATTTGGAATGCAGACTTAGATGGATTGGTCTGCAGGCGTCACATTGCGTTTGCAGAGCCCCTAATGTACCTAAACAGTAGAAACCCCCCACAAGTGACCCCATATTGGAAACTAGACCCCTCAATGAACTTATCTAGATGTGTTGTGAGAACTTTGAACCCCCAAGTGTTTCACTACAGTTTATAACGCAGAGCCGTGAAAATAAAAAATCTTTTTGTTTTCCCACAAAAATTATTTTTTAGCCCCCAGTTTTGTATTTTCCCAAGGGTAACAGGAGAAATTGGTCCACAAAAGTTGTTGTCCAATTTGTCCTGAGTACGCTGATACCCGATATGTGGGGGGGAACCACCGTTTGGGCGCATGGGAGGGCTCGGAAGGGAAGGAGCATCATTTGGAATGCAGACTTAGATGGATTGGTCTGCAGGCGTCACATTGCGTTTGCAGAGCCCCTAATGTACCTAAACAGTAGAAACCCCCCACAAGTGACCCCATATTGGAAACTAGACCCCTCAATGAACTTATCTAGATGTGTTGTGAGAACTTTGAACCCCCAAGTGTTTCACTACAGTTTATAACGCAGAGCCGTGAAAATAAAAAATCTTTTTGTTTTCCCACAAAAATTATTTTTTAGCCCCCAGTTTTGTATTTTCCCAAGGGTAACAGGAGAAATTGGTCCACAAAAGTTGTTGTCCAATTTGTCCTGAGTACGCTGATACCCGATATGTGGGGGGGAACCACCGTTTGGGCGCATGGGAGGGCTCGGAAGGGAAGGAGCATCATTTGGAATGCAGACTTAGATGGATTGGTCTGCAGGCGTCACATTGCGTTTGCAGAGCCCCTAATGTACCTAAACAGTAGAAACCCCCCACAAGTGACCCCATATTGGAAACTAGACCCCTCAATGAACTTATCTAGATGTGTTGTGAGAACTTTGAACCCCCAAGTGTTTCACTACAGTTTATAACGCAGAGCCGTGAAAATAAAAAATCTTTTTGTTTTCCCACAAAAATTATTTTTTAGCCCCCAGTTTTGTATTTTCCCAAGGGTAACAGGAGAAATTGGTCCACAAAAGTTGTTGTCCAATTTGTCCTGAGTACGCTGATACCCCATATGTTGGGGTAAACCCCTGTTTGGGCACACAGGAGAGCTCGGAAGGGAAGGAGCACTGTTTTACTTTTTCAACGCAGAATTGGCTGGAATTGAGATCGGACGCCATGTCGTGTTTGGAGAGCCCCTGATGTGCCGAAACAGTGGAAACCCCCCAATTATAACTGAAACTCTAATCTAAACACACCCCTAACCCTAATTCCAACGGTAACCCTAACCACACCTCTAACCCTGACACACCCCTAACCCTAATCCCAACCCTATTCCCAACTGTAAATGTAATCTAAACCCTAACCCTAACTTTAGCCCCAACCCTAACTGTAGCCCCAACCCTAACCCTAACCCTAATCCTAGCCCTAACCCTAGCCCTAACCCTAACCCTAGCCCTAACCCTAGCCCTAACCCTAGCCCTAACCCTAGCCCTAACCCTAGCCCTAGCCCTAGCCCTAACCCTAGCCCTAACCCTAGCCCTAACCCTAGCCCTAACCCTAGCCCTAACCCTAACCCTAGCCCTAACCCTAGCCCTAACCCTAGCCCTAACCCTAGCCCTAGCCCTAACCCTAGCCCTAACCCTAGCCCTAATGGGAAAATGGAAATAAATACATTTTTTTTTATTTTTCCCTAACTAAGGGGGTGATGAAGGGGGGTTTGATTTACTTTTATAGCGAGTTTTTTAGCGGATTTTTATGATTGGCAGCCGTCACACACTGAAAGACCCTTTTTATTGCAAAAAATATTTTTTGCAATACCACATTTTGAGAGCTATAATTTTTTCATATTTTGGTCTACAGAGTCATGTGAGGTCTTGTTTTTTGCGGGACGAGTTGACGTTTTTATTGAAAACATTTTTGGGCACGTGACATTTTTTTATCGCTTTTTATTCCGATTTTTGTGAGGAAGAATGACCAAAAGCCAGCTATTCATGAATTTCTATTGGGGGAGGCGTTTATACCGTTCCGCGTTTGGTAAAATTGATAAATCAGTTTTATTCTTCGGGTCAGTACGATTACAGCGATACCTCATTTATATCATTTTTTTATGGTTTGGTGCTTTTATACGATAAAAACTATTTTACAGAAAAAATAATTATTTTTGCATCGCTTTATTCTCAGGACTATAACTTTTTTATTTTTTTGCTGATGATGCTGTATGGCGGCTCTTTTTTTGCGGGACAATATGACGCTTTCAGCGGTACCATGGTTATTTATATCTGTCCTTTTGATCGCGTGTTATTCCACTTTTTGTTCGGCGGTATGATAATAAAGCGTTGTTTTTTGCCTCGTTTTTTTTTTTTTTTTCTTACGGTGTTTACTGAAGGGGTTAACTAGTGGGCCAGTTTTATAGGTCGGGCCGTTACGGACGCGGCGATACTAAATATGTGTACTTTTATTGGTTTTTTTTTTTTATTTAGATGAAGAAATGTATTTATGGGAATAATATTTTTTTTTTTTTTCATTATTTTGGAATATTTTTTTTAATTTTTTTTACACATTTGGAAATTTTTTTTTTTACTTTTTTACTTTGTCCCAGGGGGGGACATCACAGATCAGTGATCTGACAGTTTGCACAGCACTCTGTCAGATCACTGATCTGATAGGAGTGCAGGCTGCTTCACAGTGCCTGCTCTGAGCAGGCTCTGTGAAGCCACCTCCCTCCCTGCAGGACCCGGATCCGCGGCCATCTTGGATCCGGGGCTCGAGCAGGGAGGGAGGTGAGGAGACCCTCGCAGCAACGCGATCACATCGCGTTGCTGCGGGGGGCTCAGGGAAGCCCGCAGGGAGCCCCCTCCCTGCGCGGTGCTTCCCTGTACCGCCGGCACATCGCGATCATCTTTGATCGCGGTGTGCCAGGGGTTAATGTGCCGGGGGCGGTCCGTGACCGCTCCTGGCACATAGTGCCGGATGTCAGCTGCGATAAGCAGCTGACACCCGGCCGCGATCGGCCGCGCTCCCCCCGTGAGCGCGGCCGATCGGCTATGACGTACTATCCCGTCCAGGGTCAGATAAGCCCAGGGCACCTCGACGGGATAGTACGTCTAAGGTCACAGAGGGGTTAATATAGATTAGTCAGTAGATCATAGAGCAGTTCCACGAAGATTTAATGAACCCTTTATGGATGCATTCATATTTTATTTTTTTAAACATGGTCCGAGTTCCATCAGTGCGGTGAATAAAATTTTCATCAATGTTTGGTCAGTATGTTAGTTTTTACCATCAGCGTTTCATCAGAGGTTTCTCAAGCTTGTCCTGTCAGGCAGTGAAAAACAGACAGCAGATGTCTATATCTGCTTCTTCCGCCTAGATGGAATGAAATGGTTTTGGACAACTCCTTTTTTGATGGCTGTACTGTGAACAACAACATGTCATACTTGCACAGCTGTCCGTTGCTTGCTGTCCCTGTGTCTGTCAGCAATCACGTCTCCTAAAAATGTATAGCATATTTTTATTTTCTGATGGGCAGTGGAGCTATCAAAGATGACCTGTCACTTGCTAAAGAATGAGTTTGAATGCCTTGTGAAAAAAAATAAATCTCAGAGCTCCCCAGATTCTGCTGCTCTCTTCTGTGTTTTTTTTTTTTTTTTTTTTGTACTGTGCCACTTAATTGCAGAGATATTCACATTTGTTGCTTTTGGAGCGCAACATGTGAAATTTTTGCCTGCAGACCAACTGCACATTTCTTCAGAATCTTCTCTGGGAACTTGTGCCTTTAACCCCTCTCTTCCAGATTCTGCCAATCACTGATTGTCAGCATCTGAGTCAGCCAGATTAGCTACTGAGCTGTGATGTATTACATTTTATATTTTGCCACAAACTTTAATATAACATCTTGCTGAAGTGTGTGTGTGTAAAATAAATTAATAAAATAACAAAATACACAACTGCCACAAACAAAAGCAAATTCATTGAGGCTCACAGCTCTTAATGAAGTTGGCTCATTTGTGTTTCCTCTGCCCTAGAGTCAGAAACTGTATTTATGAGCTTAAAGCTCTTATTTTCACCTCTTTCTGGTGTAGATAATTGTGAATCTATCAGACCACATTAGGCCTTTCCATTAATTCACTCACCTTTCAGAAAAGTGCCGCAGCTGGAGTAAAAACACCAAAACTTTTTTAATTCTTCCATGTGTTTAATACCAGGCTTATGGAGACACAAAGCCCCCAATTGGATTATCGGTCATCCCAGATCTTAAAGGAAAGAGCTACTCCTCCAGAACTCTGTGGCTCAGGCCTGCTTTTTATTTTCCTCTTTTCTTTATGCCATATTCACACATTATGAGTTACAGTCCATGCACGGACTTTGATTCGTGGACTGGCCGTGGAACTCCTGACCCTCACAACTTTTTAGGCATGTATGGAGCTGTCCACTTTGGGTCGGGAGACCTATGGACAGTCTTTGTACAATGTCCGTGAAAGTACTGGCATTTTTGGTTATGCAGCACCTTTCTTTTCTCCCTTACCTGAAATCAGTCATGGAGATGTGCTTCTGCACACAGGGCAGCACAAATGTGTCAGCTGTCCATTGCTCAGCAGGTATCGCGCACATGCTCCATAAGATAGTCAGCTGTGTGCATATACAGTGAAGGAAATAATTACGGTATTTGATCCCTTGCTAATTTTGTAAGTTTACCCACTGACAAAGACATGAACAGTCTATAATTTTAAGGGTAGGTTAAATTTAATATTGAGAGAGAGAATATCAAAAATAAAATCCAGAAAATCACATTGTATAAATTATATAGATTTATTTGCATTTTGCAGTGAGAAATAAGTATTTGATCCCCTACCAGCCATTAAGAGTTCTGGCTCCTACACACCAGTTAGATAACTCATTAACCTGCATTAAAGGTAACTTTCTTACATGTTCAACTTTTATAAAAGACTCCTGTCCTCAAACTAAATTAATCAGCGAGACTCTAAGCTCTACAACATGGGCAAGACCAAAGAGCTTTATAAGGATGCACAAAGTTGGAATGGGCTGCAAAACCATAAGTAAGATGCTGGGTGAGAAGGAGACATCTGTTGGTGCAATAGTAAGAACATGGAAGAAATACAAAATGATTGTCAGTCAACATCGATCTGGGGCACCATGCAAAGTCTCACCTTGTGGGGTATCCTTGATCATGAGGAAGGTGAGAGATCAGCCTAAAACTACGCGGGGGAGGGGGGAACTTGTTAATGATTTCAAGGCAGCTGGAACCACAGTCACCAAGAAAACCATTGGTAACACATTACGCTGTAAAGGTTTAAAATCCTGCAGTGTCCGCAAGGTCCCCCTGCTCAAGAAGTTACATGTGCAGGCCCATCTGAAGTTTGCCAATGAACACCTGGATGATTCTGTGTGTGATTGGGAGAAGGTGTTGTGATCAGAGGAAAGAAAAATTGAGGTCTTTGGCATTAACTCAACTCGCTGTGTTTGACCCAAAGAACACCGTCCCCACTGTCAAGCATGAAGGTCGAAACATTATATTTTGGGGGTGTTTCTCTGCTAAGACCACAGGACTACTTCACTGCATCAGTAGGAGAATGGATGGAGCCATGTATCGTAAAATCCTAAGTGACCACCTCCTTCCCTCCGCCAGGACATTAAAAACGGGTTGTAGTTGGGTCTTCCAGCAAGACAATGAACCAAAACATACAGCCAAGGCAACAAAGGAGTGGCTCAAATTGAAGCACAGTATGGTCATGGAGTGGCCTAGCCAGTCTCCAAACATTAATCCCATAGAAAACTTATGGAGGGAGTTGAAGCTGAGTTGCCAAGCGACAGCCTCAAAATCTTAATGATTTCGAGATGATCTGCAAAGAGGAGTAGATCAAAATTCCTCCTGACATGTGCACAAACCTCATCATCAACTACAAAAAACATCTTACTGCTGTGCTTGCCAACAAGGGTTTTGTCACCAAGTATTAAGTCTTGTTTGCCAGAGGGATCAAATACTGTACTTAGTTCTCACTGAGAAATGCAAATAAATGTATATAATTTATACAATGTGATTTTCTGGATTTTATTTTTGATATTCTATCTTTCAATGTTAAAATTAACTTACCCTTAAAATTTTAGACTGTTCATGTCTTTTCAGTGGGCAAACTTACAAAATCAGCAAGGGATCAAATACTGTACTTATTTCCTTCACTGTACCAGTCTTTGGACGGTTCCCTCGTTTATTCTGCCCAGTTTGCTGCATTGTTCCTCTGCACCCCCTGTCAGATTAGTCCAATTAGGCCACTGCAAAGCTACTTATGACACCAGGTATACTTTTTTGTGATCTGGTCGTGTTGGGCAATACAAGCATTTCTGCATATAGTGAAGAGCAGGCATGCCAGCCAATTCCCACCCATTGCTGCTTCCGGTCTTTGGCATTCTGCACACTGGCTCATTTAGGAAAATGAAATTTTGTTACCGTACTTGATTGTTAGTAGAGCAAATAGCTTATCAGTCTCTATATCTCTTTCTCTCTGTAATTTAAATCAGCGACCTATTTATGTCTTGTGCAAATGTTCTGTCTTTTAGAGGATTAGTCCTTGTTTTATTTCTTTCCACATTGTATATTTGTAATGGAAGAAATAAGGCTTAAGAATTGCTATTCTATGCGTATGCTTGGGGACAGAATTCTGGAGCACATATTTGGCATTGCAGAGTTGGAGCGCCACTTTTTAAGACGCAGACGTTCTTAAATGTTTTTTTCATTTCAATGTGTGAGTTCATAGAGATGAACATCTTTTGCGGCAGGCATTGCCATACGAGTTCAACATGGATGTGCTCAAAGAGCAGAGACGAAGATAATTTCATAGTTACTTTACTGAATTAATCCAACAGTCCAGTTTCAATATGTGAACAGATCTGCATCAGTTTTCAATGATTGCATCTGCTTTAAGGGATTTTGTGGTTTGTTGTTGATTTTAACAGTTTTTTACTAAGAATGTCCAAATAGTCAAACCGGCCTGATACTAATAGAGTCAATTATATTGTAACTTTTCCAGCTGTATCTGATGTGGGTTGCATCTTGTCAGCAACTTATACCAGCCCAAACCGTTTATATGACCATGTAGGTTTTAAAATATGACAGTCAATACCTTTTTATGTCCCCAGTGAAGAGCAATTTACTTTGAAGGTATTTTCAAATATTGCTGGAAGTGCAGGAAGGCGTGACAGTGCACTTCTTCCAGTGCTTCGGCTCCCCTCTACATTCTAGGTCTACTGCCACCGTCTTCTGTTTTATTGACCGGTCATTGGTGTGGATGACACGTTCAGTAGATCCTCCGATGCTTGTGCTTACCTAATGGTAAAGCACCATGCAGGCTGTGCAGAACTGGAGCATGCATGTGATTACCTGCATGTATACATAAGTCAACAACCTGTCAATGAAGAAGAGAAGGGTGGCTCTAGTTCGGGAATCGAAATAGGAGCCAATGCATTTGTTATGTGTCCAGTTACTGCGAAAATGAAGAGGCTTTTGGTGCTTTTAGACAATAGAAAATTGGGGATCGCGTGTTTGTAGGATGTCTCCTTCCTGATTGTCCAAACTCGTAAGAGTGATGGCGATAACCCAACTAACTAATCAAATATTAATTTTAGTGGTGATCAGATCCCTTATGGAATTTCTTTGGCACTCTGCAATAATTATTGATCATCATACTGATCTATTAAATTTATTCTAAGGTCACTAGACATTTACATTTGTTCATTATTTCTGTCACTATAAATGTATGTGTTATTAATTTAGGTGATCAATTCATATGAATTTATTTTTATGCACGACACTTTATCATTAATAGAATATTTACTGATCTAGTACTGTATTTTTCAATAATGGCACATCCCTCCCCTTTTTTGTTATTCATTTTGAATCATATTCTTTTGTCTTTTATGTTATTTAGTTTTATTGTTCTCATAAAGTGATTTTAAACTATTATTGCCTGCTTTTGAATATAGCATTGTAGTTTTTATAGAATTTCCTCCTTATGCAAGTTTTTGTTTGGCTTGTGTAAGCAGATTAGTAAACCAGTGCTGAGTGACTTGTATATAACTTATCAGCACTATATAAGGGTAGGTTCCCATTGCGTTAGGGCGATCCGTTTAACGGATCCGTTACTCAGCGGCACTAACACGGTGTAACGGATCCGTTAATGCGCCCATAGACTTACATAATCATAACACATCCTAACGCATGTCAAAATCGGCATGCATTAGCGATGATGTGTTACTTTGTGATGCACCCTCAAACGCGGTTTACCGCGTTTTTGGGTACGTTAGGTCTACGCACAGCGAACGGACGCGTTAGCAATAGAGGTCTATGCACAGCTAACGCATGCCAACGCAATGGTACCGTACGTTACCACGATTGTAGCAAAAAAGCGATTTTGTGCACCAACTTTAGCGCATGGCACTAATGCGATGTGAACCTAGCCTAATAGTACATTGACAAAAACAATCTATATATATATAATTGTCTAAGGGTCACTTCCGTCTGTCTGTCTGTCCTTCTGTCACGGTTATTCATTCGCTGATTGGTCTCGGCAGCTGCCTGTCATGGCTGCCGCGACCAATCAGCGACTGTTGTGAATTCTGTGGCTGAATTCACTCCTGTGGTCACAAGTGGTACTGCAGCTTCTGAGCTTCCTCTCTCAGGTGTTCTGGTGAGCTCGTTGGCTGCTTTGTTATTTAACTCCACCTGATTCTGTCTTCCTTGCTCCTTGTCAATGTTCCAGTGTTGGATCTGAGCTTCTGGATCTTTCCTGTGGCCTGCTGCTCTGCTTAGATAAGTGCTTTTTGCTTTTGTTGCTACTTTTTCTGTCCAGCTTGTCATTTCGTTTTGCTGGAAGCTCTGAGACGCAAAGGGTGTACCGCCGTGCCGTTAGTTCGGCACGGTGGGTCTTTTTGCCCCCTTTGCGTGGTTTTTTGCTTTAGGGTTTTTTTGTAGACTGCAAAGTTCTCTTTGCTATCCTCGCTCTATCTAGAATATCGGGCCTCACTTTGCTGAATCTATTTCATCCCTACGTTTGTCTTTTCATCTTGCTAACAGTCATTATATGTGGGGGGCTGCCTTTTCCTTTGGGGTATTTCTCTGAGGCAAGTCAGGCTTGTTTTTCTATCTTCAGGCTAGTCAGCTCCTCAGGCTGTGCCGAGTTGCATAGGTAGTGTCAGGCGCAATCCACAGCTGCCTTTAGTTGTGTTTAGGTTAGGTTCAGGTATTGCGGTCTACAGAGATTCCACGTCTCAGAGCTCGTTCTATTGTTTTTGGGTTATTGTCAGATCACTGTATGTGCTCTGATTGCTGGCACACTGTGTCACTGGATTGCCTACATAACAGTACAAGGAGCCAACCTAATGATTCTCAATAGAGGGAAAAAAGAAGTTCTGACATCATTTTTTTTTCTCAGCTCTGTGTTCAGTCTTTTTTTTTCCCCTAGACATTTGGGTGTTTCAGGACACAGGTGTGGACATGGATATTCAGGGTCTGTGCTCTTCAATGGATAATCTCGTTACACATGTACAAAGGATTCAAGATACTATTGATCAGAAATCTATGTTAGAACCAAGAATTCCTATTCCTGATTTGTTTTTTGGTGATAGAACTAAGTTTCTTAATTTCAAAAATAATTGTAAGCTATTTCTGGCCTTGAAACCTCATTCTTCTGGTAATCCTATTCAACAGGTTTTGATTATTATTTCTTTTTTGCGCGGCGACCCTCAGGACTGGGCATTTTCTCTTGCGCCAGGAGACCCTGCGTTGAGTAATGTCAATGCGTTTTTCCTGGCGCTCGGATTACTTTACGATGAGCCTAATTCAGTGGATCAGGCTGAGAAAAATTTGCTGGCTTTGTGCCAGGGTCAGGATAATATAGAAGTATATTGTCAGAAATTTAGGAAGTGGTCAGTACTCACTCTGTGGAATGAATCTGCGCTGGCAGCTTTGTTCAGAAAGGGTCTCTCTGAGGCTCTTAAGGATGTCATGGTAGGTTTTCCTATGCCTGCTGGTTTGAATGAGTCTATGTCTTTGGCCATTCAGATCGGTCGACGCTTGCGCGAGCGTAAATCTGTGCACCATTTGGCGGTATTGTCTAAGATTAAACCTGAGCCTATGCAGTGCGATAGGACTATGACCAGAGTTGAACGGCAAGAACACAGACGTCTGAATGGTCTGTGTTTCTACTGTGGTGATTCTACTCATGCTATTTCTGATTGTCCTAAGCGCACTAAGCGGTTCGATAGGTCTGCCGTCATTGGTACTGTACAATCCAAATTCCTTCTGTCCATTACCTTGATATGCTCTTTGTCATCGTATTCTGTCATGGCGTTTGTGGATTCAGGCGCTGCCCTGAATCTGATGGATTTGGATTATGCTAAACGTTGTGGGTTTTTCTTGGAGCCTTTGCGGTGTCCTATTCCGTTGAGAAGAATTGATGCTACACCTTTGGCCAAGAATAAACCTCAGTACTGGACCCAGCTGACCATGTGCATGGCTCCTGCACATCAGGAAGTTATTCGCTTTCTGGTGCTACATAATCTGCATGATGTGGTCGTGTTGGGGTTGCCATGGCTGCAAACCCATAATCCAGTATTGGATTGGAACTCTATGTCGGTATCCAGCTGGGGTTGTCAGGGGGTACATGGTGATGTTCCATTTTTGTCTATTTCGTCATCCACTCCTTCTGAGGTCCCAGAGTTCTTGTCTGATTATCAGGATGTATTTGAAGAGCCCAAGTCCGATACCCTACCTCCGCATAGGGATTGTGATTGTGCTATCAATTTGATTCCTGGTAGTAAATTCCCTAAAGGTCGATTATTTAATTTATCCGTGCCTGAACACGCCGCTATGCGCAGTTATGTGAAGGAATCCCTGGAGAAGGGACATATTCGCCCATCGTCATCACCACTGGGAGCAGGGTTCTTTTTTGTAGCCAAGAAGGATGGTTCGCTGAGACCGTGTATTGATTACCGCCTTCTTAATAAGATCACTGTGAAATTTCAGTATCCCTTGCCATTGTTATCTGACTTGTTTGCTCGGATTAAGGGGGCTAGTTGGTTCACTAAGATAGATCTTCGTGGTGCGTATAATCTGGTGAGAATCAGGCAAGGAGATGAATGGAAAACTGCATTTAATACGCCCGAGGGTCATTTTGAGTATCTAGTGATGCCGTTCGGACATGCCAATGCTCCATCTGTGTTTCAGTCTTTTATGCATGACATCTTCCGTGAGTATCTGGATAAATTCCTGATTGTTTACTTGGATGACATTTTGATCTTCTCAAATGATTGGGACTCTCATGTGAAGCAGGTCAGAATGGTTTTCCAGGTCCTGCGTGCTAATTCTTTGTTTGTGAAGGGATCAAAGTGTCTCTTCGGTGTGCAGAAAGTTTCATTTTTGTGGTTCATCTTTTCCCCTTCTACTATCGAGATGGATCCGGTTAAGGTCCAAGCCATCCAGGATTGGACTCAGCCGACATCTCTGAAAAGTCTGCAAAAATTCCTGGGCTTTGCTAATTTTTATCGTCGCTTCATCTGTAATTTTTCTAGCATTGCCAAACCATTGACCGATTTGACCAAGAAGGGTGCTGATTTGGTTAATTGGTCTTCTGCTGCTGTGGAAGCTTTTCAGGAGTTGAAGCATCGTTTTTGTTCTGCCCCTGTGTTGTGTCAACCAGATGTTTCTCTTCCGTTCCAGGTCGAGGTTGATGCTTCTGAGATTGGAGCAGGGGCGGTTTTGTCACAGAGAGGTTCTGGTTGCTCAGTGCTGAAACCATGTGCTTTCTTTTCCAGGAAGTTTTCGGCTGCTGAGCGTAATTATGATGTGGGCAACCGAGAGTTGCTGGCCATGAAGTGGGCATTCGAGGAGTGGCGTCATTGGCTTGAAGGAGCTAAGCATCGCGTGGTGGTATTGACTGATCATAAGAACCTTACTTATCTCGAGTCTGCCAAGCGCTTGAATCCTAGACAGGCCCGTTGGTCGTTATTTTTTGCCCGCTTCGATTTTGTGATTTCGTACCTTCCGGGCTCTAAAAATGTGAAGGCGGATGCTCTGTCTAGGAGTTTTGTGCCCGAGACTCCGGGTTCATCTGAGCCGGCGAGTATCCTCAAGGAAGGAGTCATTGTGTCTGCCATCTCCCCTGATTTGCGGCGAGTGTTGCAAAAATTTCAGGCGAATAAACCTGATCGTTGTCCGGCGGAGAAACTGTTCATCCCTGATAGGTGGACTAGTAAAGTTATCTCTGAACTTCATTGTTCGGTGTTGGCTGGTCATCCTGGAATCTTTGGTACCAGAGAGTTAGTGGCTAGATCCTTCTGGTGGCCATCTCTGTCACGGGATGTACGTACTTTTGTGCAGTCCTGTGGGATTTGTGCTAGGGCTAAGCCCTGCTGTTCACGTGCCAGTGGGTTGCTTTTGCCCTTGCCGGTCCCAAAGAGGCCTTGGACACATTTCGATGGATTTCATTTCTGACCTTCCCGTTTCTCAAAAGATGTCAGTCATTTGGGTGGTCTGTGATCGCTTTTCTAAAATGGTCCATCTGGTGCCCTTGGTTAAATTGCCTTCCTCCTCTGATTTGGTGCCTCTGTTCTTCCAGCACGTGGTTCGTTTGCATGGCATTCCTGAGAATATTGTTTCTGACAGAGGTTCCCAGTTTGTTTCAAGGTTTTGGCGAGCCTTTTGTGGTAGGATGGGCATTGACCTATCTTTTTCCTCGGCTTTCCATCCTCAGACTAATGGCCAGACCGAACGAACCAATCAGACCTTGGAAACATATCTGAGATGTTTTGTTTCTGCAGACCAGGATGATTGGGTGTCCTTTTTGCCGTTGGCTGAGTTCGCCCTTAATAATCGGGCCAGCTCGGCTACCTTGGTCTCTCCATTTTTCTGCAATTCTGGGTTCCATCCTCGTTTCTCTTCAGGACAGGTTGAGTCTTCGGACTGTCCTGGTGTGGATTCTGTGGTGGACAGGTTGCAGCAGATCTGGACTCAGGTAGTGGACAATTTGACCTTGTCCCAGGAGAAGGCTCAACTTTTCGCTAATCGCAGACGCCGTGTGGGTCCCCGACTTCGTGTTGGGGATCTGGTTTGGTTATCTTCTCGTCATATTCCTATGAAGGTTTCCTCTCCTAAATTTAAACCTCGTTTTATTGGTCCGTATAGGATTTCTGAGATTCTCAATCCTGTGTCTTTTCGTCTGACCCTCCCAGACTCCTTTTCCATACATAATGTATTCCATAGGTCGTTGTTGCGGAGATACGTGGCACCTATGGTTCCATCTGTTGAGCCTCCTGCCCCGGTTTTGGTGGAGGGGGAATTGGAGTATATTGTGGAGAAAATTTTGGATTCTCGTGTTTCTAGACGGAAACTCCAGTATCTGGTTAAATGGAAGGGTTATGCTCAGGAAGATAATTCCTGGGTTTTTGCCTCTGATGTCCATGCTCCAGATCTTGTTCGTGCCTTTCATGTGGCTCATCCTGGTCGGCCTGGGGGCTCTGGTGAGGGTTCGGTGACCCCTCCTCAAGGGGGGGGTACTGTTGTGAATTCTGTGGCTGAATTCACTCCTGTGGTCACAAGTGGTACTGCAGCTTCTGAGCTTCCTCTCTCAGGTGTTCTGGTGAGCTCGTTGGCTGCTTTGTTATTTAACTCCACCTGATTCTGTCTTCCTTGCTCCTTGTCAATGTTCCAGTGTTGGATCTGAGCTTCTGGATCTTTCCTGTGGCCTGCTGCTCTGCTTAGATAAGTGCTTTTTGCTTTTGTTGCTACTTTTTCTGTCCAGCTTGTCATTTCGTTTTGCTGGAAGCTCTGAGACGCAAAGGGTGTACCGCCGTGCCGTTAGTTCGGCACGGTGGGTCTTTTTGCCCCCTTTGCGTGGTTTTTTGCTTTAGGGTTTTTTGTAGACTGCAAAGTTCTCTTTGCTATCCTCGCTCTATCTAGAATATCGGGCCTCACTTTGCTGAATCTATTTCATCCCTACGTTTGTCTTTTCATCTTGCTAACAAATCCACATGGAGAGAAGTAGAACCGGAGAATAGATGCCGCGCAGACCACAATAAAGGTATCAGAGTTACACACACACTCTGTTTATTAGCCTCCGCGTTTCGTGGCCAACAGGCCACTTCATCAGGGCATCCTGATGCCCTGATGAAGTGGCCTGTTGGCCACGAAACGCGGAGGCTAATAAACAGAGTGTGTGTGTAACTCTGATACCTTTATTGTGGTCTGCGCGGCTTCTATTCTCCGGTTCTACTTCTCTCCATGTGGATTTGTTCTGCTTGCCGGGAGCTTGCTGCGACCATACGTGCTGATCCAAGGGAGTTGTGACCTGTCACAACCAGACCAGGTGAGTCTGTTTTGTGGGGGTCCACGTGATTGCGACACCTGAAGGTATTACTCTATGTGCGCTTCTTTTTCTTGTTTTTAGACATCTTGCTAAGTCATTATATGTGGGGGGCTGCCTTTTCCTTTGGGGTATTTCTCTGAGGCAAGTCAGGCTTGTTTTTCTATCTTCAGGCTAGTCAGCTCCTCAGGCTGTGCCGAGTTGCATAGGTAGTGTCAGGCGCAATCCACAGCTGCCTTTAGTTGTGTTTAGGTTAGGTTCAGGTATTGCGGTCTACAGAGATTCCACGTCTCAGAGCTCGTTCTATTGTTTTTGGGTTATTGTCAGATCACTGTATGTGCTCTGATTGCTGGCACACTGTGTCACTGGATTGCCTACATAACAGCGACGGGCACAGTCTGATTAGTCCCTCCCCTACTCCCCTGCACTCACTGCCCGGCGCCCGCTCCGCAATCCCCTCCACTCACCGCTCACACAGGGTTAATGGCAGCGGTAACGGCCCGCGGTGTAACGCACTCCGTTACCGCTGCTATTAACCCTGTGTGTCCCCAACTATTTACTATTGATGCTGCCTATGCAGTATCAATAGTAAAAATATGTCATGTTAAAAATAATAAAAAAAAACAAAAAACCTGGTATACTCACCCTCCGCTGCCTTTGCCGCTCCTCGCCACGCTCCCGGGACTGCTCCATTGCAAGTGGCAGCTTCCGGTTCCAGGGCTGGTGTGCGACAAGGACCTGCCGTCACGTCACGGTCATGTGACGGTGACGTCATCATAGGTCCTGCTCACACCAGCCCTGGAACCAGAAGCTGCCGCTTGCAATAGAGCGGTCCCGGGAGCGTCCCGAGGAGCGGGAAAGGCGGCGGAGGGTGAGTATAGCAGGACTTCAACGGGCCTTCGGAAGGTGAGTATATGTTTATTTTTTTTAAAGTCTCTATACTACGTGGCTCTGTGCTGGGCAATATACTACGTGGCTCTGCTATATACTATGTAGCTGTGCAATATACTACGTAGCTGGGCAATATACTATGTGGCTGGGCAATATACTGTGTGGCTGGGCAATATTCTACGTGGCTGGGCAATATACTACGTGGCTCTGCTATATACTATGTAGCTGGGCAATATACTACGTGGCTGGGCAATATACTACGTGGCTGGGCAATATACTACGTGGCTGGGCAATATACTACGTGACTGGGCAATATACTACGTGACTGGGCAATATACTACGTAGCTGGGCAATATACTACGTGGCTGGGCAATATACTACGTGGCTGGGCAATATACTACGTGGCTCTGCTATATACTATGTAGCTGTGCAATATACTACGTAGCTGGGCAATATACTATGTGGCTGGGCAATATACTGTGTGGCTGGGCAATATTCTACGTGGCTGGGCAATATACTACGTGGCTCTGCTATATACTATGTAGCTGGGCAATATACTACGTGGCTGGGCAATATACTACGTGGCTGGGCAATATACTACGTGGCTGGGCAATATACTACGTGACTGGGCAATATACTACGTGACTGGGCAATATACTACGTAGCTGGGCAATATACTACGTGGCTGGGCAATATACTACGTGGCTGGGCAATATACTACGTGACTGGGCAATATACTACGTGACTGGGCAGTATACTACGTCACTGGGCAATATAGTACGTGGACTGTGCAATATACTACGTGGACTGCAATATACTACGTGGCTGGGCAATATACTACGTGACTGGGCAATATACTACGTCGCTGGGTAATATACTACGTGGCTGGGCAATATACTACGTGGCTGGGCAATATACTACGTGGCTGGGCAATATACTACGTCGCTGGGCAATATACAGGTCCTTCTCAAAAAATTAGCATTTAGTGTTAAATTTCATTATTTACCATAATGTAATGATTACAATTAAACTTTCATATATTATAGATTCATTATCCACCAACTGAAATTTGTCAGGTCTTTTATTGTTTTAATACTGATGATTTTGGCATACAACTCCTGATAACCCAAAAAACCTGTCTCAATAAATTAGCATATCAAGAAAAGGTTCTCTAAACGACCTATTACCCTAATCTTCTGAATCAACTAATTAACTCTAAACACATGCAAAAGATACCTGAGGCTTTTATAAACTCCCTGCCTGGTTCATTACTCAAACCCCCATCATGGGTAAGACTAGCGACCTGACAGATGTCAAGAAGGCCATCATTGACACCCTCAAGCAAGAGGGTAAGACCCAGAAAGAAATTTCTCAACAAATAGGCTGTTCCCAGAGTGCTGTATCAAGGCACCTCAATCGTAAGTCTGTTGGAAGGAAACAATGTGGCAGAAAACGCTGTACAACGAGAAGAGGAGACTGGACCCTGAGGAAGATTGTGGAGAAGGACCGATTCCAGACCTTGGGGAACCTGAGGAAGCAGTGGACTGAGTCTGGTGTGGAAACATCCAGAGCCACCGTGCACAGGCGTGTGCAGGAAATGGGCTACAGGTGCCGCATTCCCCAGGTAAAGCCACTTTTGAACCATAAACAGCGGCAGAGGCGCCTGACCTGGGCTACAGAGAAGCAGCACTGGACTGTTGCTAAGTGGTCCCATGTACTTTTTTCTGATGAAAGCAAATTTTGCATGTCATTCGGAAATCAAGGTGCCAGAGTCTGGAGGAAGACTGGGGAGAAGGAAATGCCAAAATGCCTGAAGTCCAGTGTCAAGTACCCACAGTCAGTGATGGTGTGGGGTGCCATGTCAGCTGCTGGTGTTGGTCCACTGTGTTTCATCAAGGGCAGGGTCAATGCAGCTAGCTATCAGGAGATTTTGGAGCACTTCATGCTTCCATCGGCTGAAATGCTTTATGGAGATGAAGATTTCATTTTTCAGCACGACCTGGCACCTGCTCACAGTGCCAAAACCACTGGTAAATGGTTTACTGACCATGGTATTACTGTGCTCAATTGGCCTGCCAACTCTCCTGACCTGAACCCCATAGAGAATCTGTGGGATATTGTGAAGAGAAAGTTGAGAGACGCAAGACCCAACACTCTGGATGAGCTTAAGGCCGCTATTGAAGCATCCTGGGCCTCCATAACATCTCAGCAGTGTCACAGGCTGATTGCCTCCATGCCACGCCGCATTGAAGCAGTCATTTCTGCCAAAGGATTCCCGACCAAGTATTGAGTGCATAACTGAACATTATTATTTGTTGGTTTTTTTGTTTGTTATTAAAAAAACACTTTTATTTGATTGGATGGGTGAAATATGCTAATTTATTGAGACAGGTTTTTTGGGTTATCAGGAGTTGTATGCCAAAATCATCAGTATTAAAACAATAAAAGACCTGACAAATTTCAGTTGGTGGATAATGAATCTATAATATATGAAAGTTTAATTGTAATCATTACATTATGGTAAATAATGAAATTTAACACTATATGCTAATTTTTTGAGAAGGACCTGTACTACGTGGACATGCATATTCTAGAATACCCGATGCGTAAGAATCGGGCCACCATCTAGTATATAAAAAATGACTAATTACTGAAAAATTATTGTAAATATATAATTCACTTTTATCAATCCCATTGCATTTAAAGGGGTTGTCCAGAATTAGAAAAGCATGGTTGTGTTCTATCAGAACAGAATTGACCCCACCTAGAAACATGGCATCTTTGTGGTATTGCAGGTCAGCTCCATTCAATTAATTTGGGCTGAGTTACCAAATCGGCCACTACCTATGGTCCTATAAGGTCCCTTGCAGCGGGCCTGAGTGGCTAGAGTCCTGTACATCGACCGCTCCTAATCTCAGATGTCTGCAGCACTGATGACTTGACGTCAACATTGCAGACATCAACAGACTTCGGGAGCAGGGGTGGAGACTTGGCACTGGACCCAGGGAGGGTAAGTAAAGCACAGTTTGTTTATTTTATTTTTTAGACGAATGGAGCTTACAGGAAAAAAACCTGCCAGAAAGGAGACAACCTGTTGAAGTCTACGCTTCAGTTAAATGTTTTGCGTTGTTTGAAATACATGGTCTACATTGACTTTTAGGCTGTGTGCACACGTTGCTGATTTTTCACGATAAAAACGCTATAAAACCGCAAAAAAAAAGCATACAATATGCATCCCATCATTTAGAATGAATTGCGCATGTTTTGTGCACATGATGCGTTTTTTTTTCTGCAAAAAAAACACATTGCAGTAAAAAACGAAGCATGTTCATTAATTTTGCGGTTTTTTTTTTTTTTGCGGATTTCCCACTATAAAATGCATTGGGAAATGTCCAGAAAAAAAGCAACAAAAACGTGGCAAAAACGCGCAAAAAACGCATGCAGATTTCTTGCAGAAAATTTCAGGTTTTTCTCAGAAATTTTCTGCAAGAAATCCTGAACGTGTGCACATAGCCTTAATGCCCGTTATACCACAACAGAAGCCAGAATAAGAACTTTCCATATCAGTGATAGAAAAGTATCACCAGAGACACATTTTTTTGGTAGGTACCTAGATTTTTGGCTGTTGAGAATTTAAATTCATGTAAAAATTATGACTAGACTGGGGAATCCCAATTTAGTAATGAAAAAGAGAAATTCCACTGACTAAACCTTCTTGATAATT
Source organism: Ranitomeya imitator (assembly GCF_032444005.1). NCBI lineage: Eukaryota > Metazoa > Chordata > Amphibia > Anura > Dendrobatidae > Ranitomeya > Ranitomeya imitator. The sequence goes on from NC_091282.1 coordinate 447,364,859, forward strand.
GTGGAAAAAAAAAGTTGTCTGAAAAGCAGTTTTGACTTTAATAAAGTATATTTTTCATTACTAATGAATTTTAGCAGACATGAAGCATAAGTGTTTGGACTGTATTAGGTATTTTATCTTCCTTGTCTTACACTTTTCTAAAATGTTAGATTGTTTTTATTCTTTTATAAAGTGTTACCTTAGATGAGAATATTTATTATTATTATTATTATTATTATTATTATTGGTGGTGGTATTGATCTGTGCATAATGAAGTTATACTTTAACTTTTTTTTTTTTAAAGGGAATCTGTTATCTGGTTTTTGCTATTTAATCGGAGAGCAGCATAATGTAGGGGCAGAGAGCCTTATCCCAGAGATGTTAGGCCTCTTTCACACTTGCGTCGTTTTAGATCCGTCGCAATGTGTCGTTTTGGGAAAAAACGCATCCTGCAAATGTGCCTGCAGGATGCGTTTTTTCCCCATAGACGTGTATTGCCGACGGATCGTGTCGTATGGCCATCCGTCGCGCACTGGATGCGTCGTGTTTTGGCAGACCGTCAGAATTTTTTATTTTTATTTTCATGGCTCTGTGTTATAAACTTCTGTGAAGCACTTGAGGGTTCAAAGTGCTCACCACACATCTAGATTAGTTCCTTTGGGGGTCTAGTTTCCAAAATGGGGTCATTTGTGGGGGATCTCTAATGTTTAGGCACACAGGGGCTCTCCAAACGCGACATGGTGTCCGCTAATGATTGGAGCTAATTTTCCATTTAAAAAGCCAAATGGCGTGCCTTCCCTTCTGAGCCCTGCCGTGCGCCCAAACAGTGGTTTACCCCCACATATGGGGTATCTGCATACTCAGGACAAACTGGACAACAACATTTGTGGTCCAATTTCTCCTATTACCATTGGCAAAATAGGAAATTCCAGGCTAAAAAATCATTTTTGAGAAAAGAAAAATTATTTTTTATTTTCATGGCCCTGCATTATAAACTTCTGTGAAGCACCTGGGGGTTTAAAGTGCTCAGTATGCATCTAGATAAGTTCCTTGGGGGGGTCTAGTTTCCAAAATGGGGTCACTTGTGGGGGAGCTCCATTGCATAGGCACACAGGGGCTCTCCAAATGCGACATGGTGTCCGCTAACAAATGGAGCTAATTTTCCATTCAAAAAGTCAAAAGGCGCTCCTTCCCTTCCGAGCCTTACCATGTGCCCAAACAGTGGTTTACCCCCACATGTGAGGTATCGGTGTACTCAGGAGAAATTGCCAAACAAATTTTAGGATCCATTTTATCCTGTTGTCCATGTGAAAATAAAAAAATTGAGGCTAAAAGAATTTTTTTTGTGAAAAAATAGTACTTTTTCATTTTTACGGATCAATTTGTGAAGCAGCTGGGGGTTTAAAGGGCTCACTATGCATCTAGATAAGTTCCTTGGGGCGTCTAGTTTCCAAAATGGGGTCACTTGTGGGGGAGCTCCAATTTTTAGGCACACGGGGGCTCTCCAAACTTGACATGGTGTCCGCTAAAGAGTGCAGCCAATTTTTAATTCAAAAAGTCAAATGGCGCTCCTTCCCTTCCAAGCCCTGCTGTGCGCCCAAACAGTGGTTTACCCCCACATATGAGGTATCAGCGTACTCAGGACAAATTGGACAACAACTTTCGTGGTTCAGTTTCTCCTTTTACCATTGGGAAAATACAAAAATTGTTGCTGAAAAATCATTTTTGTGACTAAAAAGTTAAATGTTCATTTTTTCCTTCCATGTTGCTTCTGCTGCTGTGAAGCACCTGAAGGGTTAATAAACTTCTGGAATGTGGTTTTGAGTACCTTGAGGGGTGCAGTTTTTAGAATGGTGTCACTTTTGGGTATTTTCAGCCATATAGACCCCTCAAACTGACTTCAAATGTGAGGTGGTCCCTAAAAAAAATGGTTTTGTAAATTTCGTTGTAAAAATGAGAAATCGCTGGTCAAATTTTAACCCTTATAACTTCCTAGCAAAAAAATTTTGTTTCCAAAATTGTGCTGATGTAAAGTAGACGTGTGGGAAATGTTATTTATTAACTATTTTGTGTCACATACCTCTCTGGTTTAACAGAATAAAAATTCTAAATGTGAAAATTGCGAAATTTTCAAAATTTTCGCCAAATTTCCGTTTTTATCACAAATAAACACAGAATTTATTGACCTAAATTTACCACTAACATGAAGCCCAATATGTCACGAAAAAACAATCTCAGAACCGCTAGGATCCATTGAAGCGTTCCTGAGTTATTACCTCATAAAGGGACACTGGTCAGAATTGCAAAAAACGGCAAGGTCTTTAAGGTCAAAATAGGCTGGGTCATGAAGGGGTTAATACACATTTGGAATTTTTTTTTTTAAACTTTTTTACTTTGTCCCAGGGGGGGACATCACAGATCGGTGATCTGACAGTTTGCACAGCACTCTGTCAGATCACCGATCTGACATGCTGCACTGCAGGCTTCACAGTGCCTGCTCTGAGCAGGCTCTGTGAAGCCACCTCCCTCCCTGCAGGACCCGGATCAGCGGCCATCTTGAATCCGGGCCTGGAGCAAGCAGGGAGGGAGGTAAGACCCTCGCAGCAACGCGATCACATCGCGTTGCTGCGGGGGGCTCAGGGAAGCCCGCAGGGAGCCCCGTCCCTGCGGGAAGCTTCCTTATACCGCCGGCACATCGCGATTATCTTTGATCGCGCTTTGCCAGGGGTTAATGTGCCGGGGGCGGTCAGTGACCGCTCCTGGCACATAGTGCCGGATGTCAGCTGCGATAGGCAGCTGACACCCGGCCGCGATCGGTGGCGCTCCCCCCGTGAGCGCTGCCGATCGCATATGACGTACTATCCCGTCGGTGGTCATAGGGCCCACCCCACCTCGACGGGATAGTACGTGTAATGTCAGAAAGGGGTTAAGAAAATACATAGCCTAATGGAAGCGTTTATATGGGGCTCCTCTAGGCCTAAAGTAAATATTGGTTCCTTGCAAAGGCCCAAAATAGAGGGTGGATATGTGGTACCTGACATCTTTCTATAATATCTAGCTGGCCAACTACGATACTTGAAATATTGGCTAATTCATGCTAAACTTAATAACGCAAGGGCTCATCTCACTCATTTTCTGGGGGGGTGCACACCATGGGCAATATTGGAGGGCTCATACAGACCACCTTGGGGCCTGCTGTTTGCATATAGTTTAGCAATATTGGTTTGGCTGGAAAGTAAATGTATTTTAAAGTTTTCTGACCAGGTCGGGGAGACATGGATATGGGATAATCCTGAATTTTCGCATCTCCAAGACCTACAAGACCCAGGTTTCTGGACACAATATAATATAACAACGCTCAAGCGGATTTTTGAAAATCAAATTTTATTATCATTTGAACAATTTCATATAAAATTTGGAATCCCTCATAGAGAATTTTATAGATATCTGCCGCTGAGACATGCCATAATGTACCAATTCCCATTTCCTAGAATGCAAATATCTAGATATCCACTAATAGGAATACTGTCAACTCAGGGACCTACAGGTGGGATTTCCTCCCTGTATACCTTCTTGTTAAATTCCAAAATTGCTTTTACCCAGTTGGCTGTGGAGGTTAAATGGAGGCACCTAAACCCCTCTATCACTGATGACCAGTGGATTGAAGCACTGGAAGCGCAGTGCTGCAAATAACAAATTACGGTAATTCAGTTATATATATTTTCCACCAATCCTATTTAACCCCAGGTAGACTACATAAATTCGGTAGAAGAGTAAATGATGAATGTCATAGATGTGGGAGCGGATTTTTGGCATCTCATTTGGGATTGTAGACTTATAAGAAGATACTGGAAGGATGTGATTTTTACACTAGAAAGGATACTTGGGATACCGGTATAATGTAGTCCAGAGCTGTGTCTGTTGGCTGTTGTGGATGAAGAAATGTGGACTCATTATGACAGAATATTTCTCAGAGAGGCTCTGCTTATGGCTAGGAAAGCGATAGCGCTGAGGTGGATGGGGGGAAAGTCTCCTTCAATCAATCAGTGGAAAAAATTAGTGAACGATATAATTCCATATGAGAACATATTATACAGGAACAGAGGATGTCCCCAGAAATGTCATAGAATTTGGGAAAGGTGGTGCGATTCACCGCTGACACACCTAGCCCCTGGCTCTGTGAGTTCCTCAACCGCGAGATATAATCCCTGAGCTTTCTCCTTTTTAGTGCATGAACGTGATGCTTTATGTGGACTCAGGAATACTTGCTTATTATAACCTGAACTGTTATATACTCAGAACCTTGATAAAGAACTTCTTGGTTGATGGAGCAATGCCGCTGAGACTACGTTATGTTTAATGTTCTATTTTACTTATTTATTTTTGTTGTTGTTATTGAAAGTAAGATTTTATCATTGATATTGTGAATGATGATGTGTTGGATTACTCAGATTTTAAACTGCAATGTCACATGCCTGTTCTTTTATTTTGTTTAATCTTTCAATAAAAAGAGTTAAAAAAAAAAAAAAAAAAAGCAGCTTTGCTGAATCTTTACGGGGGGGCCATGTAGAGAATATTCTGCATATTCTGTAGCAGTTAATCTTGGTATCAGCATTGCCATGTAAGCAGTTTCACATCAGATTACATTGCAGTCTGATAAGATGTGAGATTATGGAGGCAGCCTTTCACCATGAATTTACATGCTTTTGCTACTATAGCAGACTGCTATTGTTGTCCCTTTTATTTGACAAAATTGTTTTTTTTGTCTCATCTGTTTAGATCATTGCTAACATTGGCATGAAATTGTAATTTGAAACACTGATCTTATATGTCCAGCCCGTTATGTGGAGGCTCTGTCAGCCACTTATCTGATAGATTCCTTTTCTTTTTACTATCAGCTTAGCAATGTAACCAATACTTAACAATACCAATTAAATGAATGTTCTTAACAGTAGCATAATTGTGAAGCTGCTTTTTCCTCTGTTCCTCTGTTATGCCTCCTGGACTTGTATAAATAAATCAACACCTTTCTCTTGTCAGAAGTGTATGCCATAACACTCTGATAATGTCAATGTGGATTGCACAGCCACTTCTGCACCAAAAACTTTATGAATATAGGACCAGCACATTACAGTTTAGAGGGTACATATATACTGTAGATAAAAACAGGACATTACAGAATAACTAACTAACTAGTACTACAATCTACAAGGAAAGGTACACATTACTTGTTTTATGAATTGTTTTAGCCATCTTCTGTAATAAATAGGGTCGTCCACATAAAACTGCATGAGATGGTCACCTATGTAGTACAGATATGATTGTATCTTGAAAGCTAAAAACAAGCAAAACTACCAAATACTGGAATATATAGACATGAAAATACAATGTTTATTGAAAAAAGTACAATAATACACACTTTTGCTTTTCGGGAACTTTAATGTATCTGGTGATGATACAACAAACTGCAATAACAAAGACCAAAGAAAAGCCAATGCTCTACCTGTATGAATAAAGATGATGTAAAAGATAAGCACCAAAGGAAAATGCCAAAAGGTATAACTGGGATTGGTATAACAAAAATATTGCAAAGGAAGAGAACACAGGAAGTGCAGCGCTGGCTCTCTGTTTCTAACTGTTTAACCAAGATTTTCTCAGAGGTCAGAAATGGAGTGAGTGATACAAGTGCCACCCCCTGATGATTATTCATTAGAGGGCGGTGTTAGAAGCTCTGGGACAGTGCTGGTGTTTGTCACTTATTGTTTACTAGATGGCAGCCCGATTCTAAAGAATCGGGAGTCTAGAATCCATATATACTTGAAATTCGGCAGGAGCTTGAAGAGCAACGTCACTGGGCCCGCCTCCACGCAGTAGAAACTTGCTGTGAGGTAAAAATTCAAAAATCACACCAAAATGGCGGGCGGAGTGTGTCACAGTACGGCACGTTTCTGATTGGTTGCCGCCTGCTGCGAGCGACCAATCAGACACTGGACACTGTTGACGTCACTTATCTCCGGACATTAGCTCCGGACATTAGCTCCGGACAAAGCCACGGAAGTTGGCACAAATTGCAGGAAGTAGTATTCTAGGCAATTATATATAAGATATGTCTGCCCCTGACATCTTGTTGCACAGTTAGGCTTCCCTCACACTCCAAAACCAGGAGTGGAACAATTAGAGGAAAAGTATAATAGAAACACGTCACCACTTCTGCATTTATCACCCACTCCTGGTTTTGGCTTACAGATACTGATGTAAAATACTGACCAAATACTGCTAGTGTGACGACAGCCTTAGGATAGTTTCACATTTGCGTTCGAATCCGCAGCGTTTAATCCGCATCCGCAAGTGCAGGAAAAAACGCATAGAAACACGTACAAACGCAGCCTTTTTTAGACGCATGCGGTTAATAAAACGCCGCGTTTTCATGCTTAATCATGTGTTTTGTCATGCGTTTGCGTTTTTTGGGGCACATGGTGGAAAATTTTACAGGAGAAAAATCTAGATAACCAGACACCGCCAATGGGTCTACAGAGGGGCATGTATTATGGGATCTCTATATATAGACCCTAGGACTGCTGAAATATTAACAGTGTGCTCCCATAGGGGTGGAGCCGCATATTCATTACTGTAATGAGCGGTAACGGTGACCGCTCAGTACAGGATGAAGCTGCGGCGTCGGGGAAGCAGGGACTGCACAGCGCCAGGAGCAGGTGAGTTTAACGGGAAGGGGAGCGCAGCGCGATATTCACCTGCTCCTTGTTCCTTCCCGGTGAAAGACCTGGCTATTTATTGCTTGCGTTGAGAAACACGTGATGGTGTTTCCGCGGCTTTTCTACATGCATTTGCATATTTCCCATAAGGGATGGGAGCAGTGTTCTGGATCACTGCGTTGAGAAACACGTGATGGTGTCTCCGCGGTGTTGGATGTTTTGATCTCCCCAAGGTCATGAATCCTTATGTTTTATAGTCCTTTTACTAGGCACTGCTCCTAATAGCCAGTTTCCTACTCCACACTGATGAGGGGCACATACCCTGAAACAGCTGTCTGTGACACGTGATGGTGTCTCCGCGGCTTTTCTTCATGCCAATGCATGGGAGACTTAACAGAGATGACTGTCAGCTCAAAGATTTGCCAATGCATCAGTTTTCCGGCAGCGTTGTAATGTGTATATTTGTCTTAAAGGGAACCTGTCACCCCCAAAATGGAAGTTGAGTTAAGCCCACCGGCATCAGGGGCTTATCTACAGCATTCTGTAATGCTGTAGATAAGCCCCCGATGTATCCTGAAAGATGAGAAAAAGAGGTTAGAATATACTCATCCAAGGGCATTCCCGCTGCAGTCCGGTCCGATGGGCTTCGCGGTCCGGTCCGGGGCCTCCTATTTTCTTACGATGACGTCCTCTTCTGGTCTTCACGCTGCGGTGCAAGCGTCCTTTGTCTGTCCTGTTGAGGGCAGAGCAAAGTACTGCTGTGCGCAGGTGCCGGGAAAGGTCAGAGAGGCCCAGCACCTGCGCACTGCAGTACTTTGCTTTGCCCTCAACAGGGCAGACAAAGGACGCCTGCACCGCAGCCGCAGCGTGAAGACCAGAAGAGGACGTCATCTGATGAAGATAGGAGGCGCCGGATCGGACCGCAGTGGGGACCGCACCTGGGTGAGTATAATCTGACCTTTTTTTTCTCATCTTTCAGGATACATCCCGGGCTTATCTACAGCATTACAAAATGCTGTAGATAAGTCCCTGATGCCGGTGGGCTTAGCTCAACTTCCATTTTGGGGGTGACGGGTTCCCCTTAACACTTTATGCAAAAGAAAATCAAGTATAAACACTTTTTCAATTAAATAAACTTCATGCAATTATTTTTTGAGTGTTACCTTGGGACTTAATCCAATCTGCTCATCATATTTTATAATAGTATACTAAAGCATTATTTCCTTTCAACAATAGTAATGTGAAAGGTGTACAGCTAAAGAGACCTTAAAGGGAACCGGTCACCCCCAAAATGGAAGCTTAGCTAAGCCCACCGACATCACGGGCTTATCTACAGCATTCTGTAATGCTGTAGATAAGCCCCCGATGTAACCTGAAAGATGAGAAAAAGAGGTTAGATTATACTTACCTGGGCGGGCGGTCCGATTGGCGTCGCGGTCCGGTCCGGGGCCTCCCATCTTCTTATGATCACGTCCTCTTCTTGTCTTCACTCCGCAGCTTCGGCGCAGGCGTACTTTGTCCTGTTGAGGGAAGAACAAAGTACTGCAGTGCGCAGGCGCCGGGAAAGGTCAGAGAGGCCCAGCACCTGCGCACTGCAGTACTTTGCTCTGCCCTCAAAAGGACAAAGTGCGCCTGCATTGGAGCCGCAGCGTGAAGACAAAAAAAGGACGTCATCCTATGAAGATAGAAGGCCCCGGACCGGACCGTTACGCCCATCGGACCGGACCAGCAGCGGGACCGCCCCTGGGTGAGTATAATGTAACCTCTTTTTCTCATCTTTCAGGATACATCGGGGGCTTATCTATAGCATTACAGAATGCTGTAGATAAGCCCCTGATGACAGTGGGCTTAGCTCAACTTCCATTTCGGGGGTGACAGGTTCCCTTTAAGTCCCCGGCTGCCATGATAACCTGTGGGTCCATGGTGTGACAGAAAAGCCCTTTTCCTTTGTCTCACCACCTATATGGAGCAGACTCTATTGACCATGGCATCTAAGGGAATAAATGGCCCAGGACAGAGGTCTCTGATCTTATCTGTAGAAGCAGGAGCACGGCTGATTTAAAGGAGCAAATCTTTTGAGCCCATTCAATCACTAAGTATGTGATTTTTTTATTTTTTATTATTATAATATTCATAATTTTGATCTGTGTATCTGTGGACTGACAATTCTTAACCACCTCTTTCAGTGCTTTAAGTTTTTATCTTTTTGTTCAAAATGTTGACTCTTTTCTTTCTCATATGTAGACCTTTGAACTTCCTTTTGAATAAACAAATTGCAAATTTTTTATGCTTGCTACTTTTATATTCATAGATAAGTTTAGTTCACTGGCCGCACTTTAGCAAATTTAACTATGCAATTGTCTACTTCGTTGTTTACCTTTTGTCTGCATTGCTGTCCAAGTGTTCCCAAGGTTGAGATAATGTTGGCAGGTGGTGTTTATATAGGCACAAATACAAATCAGATGCACAAAAAAAAAAATCTGTCCTAGGATTTATTTTGTTTAGTGGTGTGTTTTTGTAAGGCCTTTGTTGCGGACCTCGCACAAATTGTTTATAGTTGAGGGCTAGTTTTGGATTACAAATACTGATGAAAAATACTAACCATAAGGTCGGCGTCACACATAACTTAATAAAATACGGTCCGTTTTTTACGGCCGAGATACGCAGAAATGTTCCGATGTGCAATGCGAGGATGCAATTTTTTTCTCTCAAAAAAGTATCAGTGTCATCTGTAGGGCGAGATTTTCTCGTCGGCTTGCAAAATGGACATATAGTAGATTCATGTATTTGTGGGGAAAAAATAAATAAATAAATAAATATATATATATATATATATATATATATATATATATATATATATATATAAAATTATACCTATACTATGTGTAGATATTTATCTATTCTATTGTAAGCTGTCAGTGTGATTTTACTGTACACTGCAATGAATTAATGAATTGCTGGCTTTTCTATAGGACACTGGTGTGTATTTCTCACAAGTCTCACTGATAGTCCGTGTGGTGTGCGAGACTTTCATTGGCGTATTTCAGGCGTAATACGGTGACGATCTCAGCATGCTGCGATTTTCTTCAGCACCCATAATACAGCCGAGAAAACAACGGATGATGGGAGCTGCCCCATAGATTAACGTTGGTCCGAGTGCTATGCGACTTCTTTTTTATCGCATAGCACTCGTCCGTATTTCTAGTGTGACTCCGTCCTAATAGTTCTGTGTTATCCTGGCCATATGTTTATGGTAAGCTTCAGCTGTATGTTCTACATTTAAGCATAAGCTCTAAAGCAGACCTGGGCAAGATGCGGCCCGCGGGCCGCATCCGGCCCGCCTGATGATTTTAAACGGCCCGCCAGCTAGCTGTCACTTCTGACAGCCGCCCCCGGCACCGCTCGGCCAGCCGCTTCTGAAGACCACTGGCGGCTGGAGTGAAGGCGACACGCTGTCGGAACTGCGCTTGCAGAGCTGAGGGTGATGAGGAGCCATGTTCCCCTGTGCTGTGTGAGCAGAGCTGCGGGTGATGAGAAGCCATGTTCCCTTGTGCAGGAGGATGCAGCAGCAGCGCCGCCAGGTTCCTGTTTCCTTCTCAATCTTCTGCCCTCCCCCCGCATCCCAGAAGTCAACATGTCGAGTCTGCACACAAGAGCAAGTAAGAGCTGCAGAAGAGGGGAGTCCTGGGCCGGTCATGGGGGCTGCAGGTGGGAGAGGAGGGGTGCATGCAAGGCTCGGGGCAGCCTGCCAGCAGGGGTGACTGGGGGGCAGTTGCTGTCTCTGTGTGGGGGGATAGGAGGGCTCCATGCCTGTGCACCTGTATAGAAAGCTCCTGCTTTGTATCATGCATTGTGTGTTCTATATAACAGATACAAACTCTGTACATCTAGTGCTGCGTGTGATCTCGGGGGGTGCGGAGACCCCATTTCAGTGTTTGGGTGGTCCCCCAGGACACTATGAGGCTGTTACAGATACCTCAGCACTTGGGGCCCCATAGCCATTGCACATACAGTATGTGTTCCACCACTTGGGCGCAGGATCTTGTGAGCAGACGATCCCTCCTGTGATCAGACAGACAGCTCTTTTCCTGTAGAGGGGTCATAATTGCTCTTCACGGGCCAACCCCTTTAAAAGGGAACTTCCTGGATGTTTTTTCTTTTAAATACGGAAGCAGTGGTGTAAATGTGTCAGTGCTTGTCCCCCCATAAAAAATGAGACTTTTTTTGTAATGATCCAATGTGCTAATCTTGAGAAATCTTGCATAGAAACCATATGCAAATCATGCAAAAAGTGCACTGTGGAATGTCAATGCACTTAAAAGACAATACTGCTGCAGTGACACGCCCCCAGTGCACGTCCAGCCTGATTTGCATGTGACGTCTATACTAGATTTCTCAATATTGGTCCGTTGGATTGCTATACAAAAGGTGTATTGTTATTGGGGACAAAAAGCTCCTCCACAGCAATATTCCTACTGCCAGCTGTAAAGACGCGCTGACGGGCCTTAAGCATTTTACCTTGTCATCCAGTCACTGGGGGTAGGTTTCCCTTTTTTAAGCAGTGATCAGACCCCAACTGGAAAATCCATAGTGCTTTTATGTTACAGTGGGTGGATTTGCTGTTTTAGTACAGTCTTAAAGGGGTTGTCCAAGATTAGGAAAACATGGCTGCATTACTCCAAAAACAGAGCCATCCCTGTCTGTTTGTTTATGAAAAGATAGCATATGTATACTACAGTATGGGTGAAAATGAGTTAATTATATTAGTCCGGCCCTCTAAAACCATCCCAATTTCTCATGCGGCCCCATGGCAAAATTAATTGCCCACCCCTGCTCTAAAGTAATATATACCTTTTTAAACCACAGATTCAGCGTCTCCCTTTCTGGCTCAGACGTCACCTCTCTGCTGTCCAGAATCCCGGTGACTGTCAGCCATATCCTCCTTCTTCTCCTCTCGCTTCCTCAAACTCAATGTGGGCAAATCTGAACTCATCATCTTTCCTCCATCTCGCAGATCTTCCTTACCTGATCTATCACAATAAATGACATCACGCTTTCCCCATACCAGAAGTCCGCTGCCTCGGAGTAACCCTTGACTCTGCCCTGTCCTTCAAACCGCACATCCAAGCTCTTTCCACCTCCTGTCGCCTCCAGCTCAAAAATATTTCCAGAATCCGTCCTTTCCTCAACACTCAATCTACTAACATGCTTGTGCATGCCCTCATCATCTCCCGCCTCAACTAAAGGCACACTCTCGCACCTCTCCAGTCCATCCTTAACTCTGCTGCCCGACTAATTCATCTCTCTCCTCACTTCTCCCCTCTGCAAATCTCTTCACTGGTCCCATTCCCGCAGCGTATCCAGTTCAAATTACTAATACTGACCTACAAAGCCATCCATAACCTGTCTCCTCCGTATATCTCTGACCTAATCTCCCGATATCTCCCCTTATGTAATCTCCGGTCCTCCAAAGACCTCCTTCTCTCCTCCACACTTATTTGCTCCTCACCTAATCGCCTCCAAGACTTCTTCTGAATACCCCCCATTCTCTGGAATTCTTTGCCCTAACACGTCCGACTATCAACCACATACGGATCCTTCAGACGGAACCTGAAAACCCACGTCTTCAGGAAAGCTTACAGCCTGCACTGACCACGCTGCCTCCTCACCAACACCAGAGCTGCTGCATCCTCCCAACCTACTGTCTCCTTCGCCACCATCCTGTAGAAAGTAAGCCCGCAAGGGCAGGGTCCTCGCCCCTCTGTATTAGTCTGTAATTGTATTGTATTGTGCCCAATGATGAGCACATATATAAGCAAAGCAAGACAATATCTCAGTGTTACCTGTATCTACTAAAGAGTGCTCAACCTTGAAGCATAATGGAGCTAGTATATGATGGCACAAAGGTATAATACCTGCCAAACAGTCACCCTATGAAGAGGTTGAAATACACCATTAGAGCTCATAAGGTACCTGCAGTCATAGTGTAGACCTGGAGGGTGGTCCCGTAGCGCACCTCGACGCGCGTTTCACTGCCCCTGCAGTTTCGTTAGGAGGTTGGTAACTACCTACTGCCCCACATGACTGCTGCAGACTATCACTGGCCTCAGCAATATACTGTGGAAGATAATTGAGGTCAGTGATAGGCTGCAGCAGTCAAGTTGGGTAGATGGGACGTAAACACTGCATCGAAAGTGAACAGTAGGAAGCATCAAGACATGATACTGGAATGCCCTGAATGTGGTGTTTAAGCCCTTTAAGTTTCACTAAATAATAATAATAAAAAAAAAAGACCTGTGCAGGTTAAAGTTTTTCTTTATCAGTTTGCAATCATTATGTGGCTGCTCTCCAGCTGACAAATAACAAACATTGTCATAGTGAAATAGTAAATTAGCTATTGATAAGACGTCTGGGTATTTTTACCATAACCATTAGAAGCAAAAGGACCTTTAGACTGAGACTGGCTACATCACCACAACATAGGTATTTAATTTTATTGCTATTTTTTCTTTCATTCATTTGTATTTATTTATTTTTTCCACTAGAAAAGGTGAGGATTGTGGACTGCACAACATTGTGGAGCAGCTCTTGACAGTGCTTTTTTTTCAGATACTTTTTACTTATACCCATTTTAGTTATTTATGATCAATTATATTTTTATTTATCGTTTTTATTTTTTATTACGTCATACCCGATGGGTACAAGGGAATATTTTAGATGTAGCCAGAATGTTTCAGAGAGAATCTAGTTTGAAGTTCTGGTCAGCTTCTCTTCTCTCTGCTTCAGGTGATTGACAGACTTTTCCCTACACATAAACACGGTAGAGACCTGTCAATCTCCTACAGCTGTCCGGGGTAGTCTAGTCAAGTCTAGTTCCCAGATGGATTTTTAAACTATGCTTTCTGTGAAACAAAATGTTTCATAGGAGAATATAGCATGCTGCATTCATGCAGCCATATTTTGATTAAAGTGAACCTCTCACCAGGTTTCTCCGGTAAGGCCTCTTTCACACTTCAGTTATTTGGCGTCAGTCTAAAACCGCCATTTTCCTCAAATAACGGATCCGTTATTTTTTTTGACGGATCCGTTATTTTCCCATAGACTTGCATTAGTGACGGATTGTGACGGATGGTCGTCCGTTCCATCCGCCATGCGACGGATCCGTCGACATTTGGCGGACGTTTTCTGAAAATAGACGGACATTGGAACGTTTTTTGTCAACGCCGAAATGGCGGATCGCGACGGATCCGTCGCGTCCGCCATTCCATAGAATGGGCGCCTATGGGCGACGGATCCGCCGCAACCGTTTTTTCGGCGGATCCGTCGCCCCAATCCGTTTTTTCAATTGCGCATGCTCCAAAAAGTAGATACTTCTCCCAGACAACCCCCAAGTAACGGATCCGTCAAAAAAACGGATCCGTTAGAACCGTTTTCGCAACAATTGTGACGGATCCGTCAATCCGTCACTATGTCGGTAGTGACTGACGCCAAAAGACTGAAGTGTGAAAGAGGCCTAAGAGATACGGCCATCACCTTTCTGGGCTGATATACAGCATTCTATAATGCTGTATATCTGCCCCCAACCTGGCTGCAAGAGAAGAAAAATTACGTTTATTATACTCCCCTGCGGGGCGGTTTGGTCCAGTGGGCGTCGCTGGTCTTGGTCTGGCACCTCCCATCTTCTTGCAATGCTGCCCTCCAGCTTCCTCTTTTTATTTTGTTTTTTTACTATAGTAGTGAGGCTAGTGTCTTGATGCCCTTCTCCATTAGTCGGGGTTAGCTCATGTCAAGCCAGGACTTCGGCATGTGATTGCGCATGGGAGGGTAGGGCCCATCTAGGGACTATAGGGACCGCAGGGCTCAACATCATGTGAGTGTTTAGGGGTCTCCCTCTCCCTAGCGTCTGGGCTCCCTTTACCTTTTTTCCCAGGGTTTTACCCCTCTTTGTGTCGCACACTGGGAATTTCTTTGCCCTGTCTTGACATTATAATTGCCCTTTTTTCCTCAAGATACTAAAATGGGTCCTGTCATGGCTCTTGTAAAATAGATACAGAGTCTGTCTCTGGAAGTGACAGATCTGCGGTCATTGGTTATGCAACAGCAGTACTCGGGTCTGGTGGTCTCGCCAGCCAGCCAGACTCATCCTGAACCCAAGGTGGCCCTCCTGGACAGGTTTTCTTGGGGGTGGGATACATTTTTCATGTTTAAATACCCTTCTTCAGGCTTCGTCTGCTTTCCTCTGGGAGTGAGGAACAGTGGATTGGGGTTGTTGTTTCTCTCCTTCAAGGGGATTCTCAATCCTGGCTTTTTCCTCTTCCGACCAACTCACTCCCTCCAGTCGGTGAATGAGTTTTTTGCGGCCCTGAACTTTATCTATGATGATACTGACCTAGTCTCCCTTGTGGAGTCCAAACTACTTAAGCTTCAACAAGGGGATTGGCCAGTGGAGGAGTTTTGTTCAGAGTTCCTCAGATGGGCTACTGACACCATGTGAAATGATCCTGCCTGCCATAAAGGTTAAAAGATGCTCTTTTTTTTTTTAATGAAATGATGAGTCCTTAAAGGCTGCTATGGCCTTAGGCATTCGGACTGATGGAGGCCTCAGGAATAGACCTGTGATGATTGCTGCCTCTGTAATTCTCTTAGTGGGTGAAAACCCTCCCATGTGCTCTAATAAACCCATACGGTTGGGAGGGGCCTTTTGTCAGTCTTGACCTCCTGTGATTGACCGTAAGACGGAGGTTTGTTTCTTTTGCTGTTGAAGTGGTCATTTCATTGGATTCTGTCCCTTCGTACCTAAAAAGAAAAGTCAGAAAACCGCTGACCCCAGGTTATGTGGAGGATTACAACCTGGGCGCACATATCCCCTCCACATGTGCATCTCGATTTTTCTTACCTGCAGAGGTTGTTGTAGGTGCAAAAACTAAAATTGTTTCAATATTTTTGGCTAGTGGGGCGGGGGGCCAATATGGTGGATGATCGGATTGCCCAGACCCATGGTCTCTCTTGTAGTATTCTGGCGAAACCCATCCCCATATTTGCTATTGACTCTGCGCCTCTTGGTCAGGGGTGTTGCACACAAATTGTGCATAACTTAAAAACCTTCACATAGGGACAATTCACAATGAGCTAATCTCTTCATATGTTCTTGAAGGCATTCCTACCCCTATTGTACTGGGCCTCCCTTGGTTGGTTATGCACATTCCTATTGTTGATTGGCAGTCCAGGTAGATAGTTAGGTGGAGTGATTTCAGCAAGAATAACTGCCTGAATACTCTTCTCTATACCATCTCCACTAAAACCTTACCTCTATTCTGTCCAAAAACTAGATTGTACTATCTTTCTGGCTCTGAAAGGTAGGTTATATTACCAAAAGCCTACCCCTGTGGTAGCAGGGTTCTTTTTTTGGCAAGAAAAAAGATGGGGGTCTGTGTCCTTGTTCAGACTTTCGTGAGTTAAATCTGATTACCATCTGAAACCCTTAGCCCCTTCTTGCTTATTCCTGATTCTTTTATTCAGATTGTTGGTGGTAAATGGTTCTCCAAGTTGGATTTCAGTGGGGCCTATAATCTGATTAGAATCAGAGATGGGGATGAGGGGAAAACGGCTTTTAAAACTCCTGGAGGTAATTATGAAAATCTCGTCATGCCATTTGTTCTGACTAATGCTCCCGCTTTTCCAACATTTCGTCAATTACATTTTTCGTCATTTCAACATTTTTATTTGCCCCATTTTGAAACATGTCAGGTACACATTAGGCAGGTAATACAGATATTAGGGGCTCATAAACTGTATGCTAAACTTAAAAGGTGCAATTGTTAGGATACCTGGTGTCGTCTTCGGGGTTCCAGATGGCCTCTGATAAAGTCTGCGCAGTACTGGTATGGGATTCTCTTGGAAATCTGAAAGCCTTACAGCTTTTTCTGGGGCTGGCCAATTACAATTGAAAGTTTATCCAGGACTATTCTTTGATTGTTAAACTTCTCACTAACCTGACCAAAAACAGCATAGATTTTTCTAATTGGGCCTTCCTTACCAGCTAGGCGCCTGTTCTTATTCAGCCCAATGATTCTCATCCATTTATTGTTGCGGTTGATGCGTTTTAGGTGGGGGATGGGGACGTTTTATCATAGGTGTCATCTCTTGATAAGTGGCGTCCATGCGCTTTTTGTCTCTAAAATTGGTAATTGAGAACTTTTGGCTATTAAGTTGGCTTTTGAGGAGTGGCATCATTTTCTGGAGGTGGCAGCTCACCCTGTCATGGTGACTACCGACTATAAAAATTTGATGTACGTTAAGTCGGCTAAATTTCTCGCCCGAGACAAGTTAGGTGGTCTATAATTTTTCAATAGACCGATGCCTTGACTTGGGGTTTTCTTGGTAGAGACAGTTTGGATTACACTATTCTACAAGAGGATGTTGTCATTTCCACTTTTTGGTCAGATGTTGAGGGGGAGGTGTTGAAGGCTCAGGGGGATGCCCCTGCTTCCTGTTCTTCAGGAAAATTATTTGTGCTGTTTTGAATTTGCATCTTAAAATTATAGGAGAACATCATTACTCAGTTCTTGCAGGTCACCTGAGTAGCAAAGCAACTTTAGACCTTCTTTTACATCGTTTTTGTTGGCGAAGATTACATCTGGATGTTGTTGATTTTGTGTCTACCTGCAATATTTGTGTTCTAAGACCCCCACATACTCGTCCGTCTGGGTCTCTCCTACTATTAGTTATTCCCGATAGACCATGGACACATCTGTCTATGGATTTTATTAGCAACCGTTTTTCATCCACTGGAAAAACTGATCTTAGTTGTGGTGGACAGATTTAGCAAGATGGCACACCTCTTTGTTTTATTGGCACTTCCGAATGCCAAAACTTTGGGCTCAAGTGTTTATCAGTGAGATCATGAATCATCTATGGGTTGTTTCCATTGTGGTTTCAAATTGGAGGACCCAGATTGTATCTAAATTTTGGAGAGAGTTTTGTTCTAGCCTGGGGGTGCATATATATCTTTTTCCTCAGCCTTTCATCCTCAGTCGAACGGACAGACAAAACGCATAAATCAAAGCTTAGAGACATACCGTAGGTGTTTTGTTTCGGAGGACCAAGAAGATTGGTCATCTTACTTGCCTTTAGCAGAATTTATGTTAAACAATCGTCAGCACAAGTCTACTGAGATAAGTCACCATTTTTGGTGCAAACAGTTCTCGCCCTCAGTTTTGTATTTTCAGCAAGAAAGGGTCTTCATGGGTTGCTTGGGAGTACAGTTTTTCTTCGTCACACTCTTCAGTATGGCAAGGGGTACAGAACAGTCTGAAGGTTATGGGGAACAGATATAAATGCATGGCTGATTAATAATAAAAAAACAAAAAAAAAACAAAACGTATGTCAGGTCCAGACCTGTGTATAAATAACTGTGTGGTTGTCTACCAGAAATATTAAGTTAGAAGTTCCTTCCTAAAAACTGGGCCCCTAGTTTATTGGTCCGTATAAGGTGATCGCCGTCATTAATCCTGTGGCTTTTCGCCTTGAGTTACCACAAGCACTTAAAATCCACAATGTGTTTCATAGTTCATTGCTAAAAAAATATGTTGCGTCATCGGAACAATTAACCTTACCGCCGCCTCCAGTCATGGTGGATGATAATTTGGAATTTCATGTAGCATGAATTGTGGATTCTCATTTTGTTCGCTGTTCTCTTCAGTACCTGGTGCTTTGGAAAGGTTATAACCCAGAGGAGAGAATGTGAGTACCAGCATCAGAAGTAAATGCCAGTAGGTTGATTAATTCTTTCCATGCAGCTCATCCAGAGACAACTGGTCCTGACGGTCTGGAGGCCCCACATAGTGGGGGGGGGGGGATTGTCACGAATGTTCCATGTTCTACTGAGACATTTGGGGTATCTGGGATCCGAAGGTCACAGCGATTCGCAGGTTTCTGGAGTCCACTCGTCAATTAACTTTAGTGGAGCGGATTGATTGTCACTTAGTGGAGAAGGGATTAAAAGTTCATTTTTGAACTTGTTTGGGATTCCATATCATTATTGGCTCAGGGCTAGCCAGGGCTCAGACATGTGATTGCGCATGAGGGAGAAGGACCCCTCTAGTGATGATAGGGAGCACATAATTCAATCTCAGGTGAGTGTTTAGGGGTCTCCCTTCTCCACTCTCCCTATCGTCAGGTCTCCCTTTGCTTATTTTCATGGGGTTTCCTTGTCCCGGTGTCACACTGTGGTTTGGCAGCCTGATTTGGCTGACCGGTTCCATTTACCTTCGCTCGCACTTCCATAAATATGCACATCACGTATTTCCGGTCATGCGCACTGACACAAGCGTGGTGTTCTGTGCCCCAGCTGGAACGCACGCCGGCAGCAGTTCCGGTGCAGCAAGGCACTAGAGGTAACTCCTAGCGGTATTAAACACTGGCTCTATCTAGCTGTATGTGCCACACAAATATCGTGCTTGCTATGCATGTAAGACAAATTGGATTGCAATATAGTGAGTGGTGCGCTTTGACTTCCATGTTTGTTTTGATAAGAAAAGCTCCACTCTGGAGACAAATTCTAGGTCTGAAATGATCCTCATCTAGCATTGGCAGTAAAGTTACCGTCACATTAAGCGACGCTGCAGCGATCTAGACAATGATCCCGATCGCTGCAGCGTCGCTGTGTGGTCGTTGGAGAGCTGTCACACAGACAGCTCTCCAGCGACCAACTATGCGAAGTCCCCTGGTAACCAGGGTAAACATCGGGTTACTAAGCGCAGGGCCGCGCTTAGTAACCCGATGTTTACCCTGGTTACCAGTGTAAATGTAAAAAAAACAAACACTACATACTTACATTTCGGCGTCTGTCCTCTCCGGCGCTCTGCTTCCTGCACTAAGCGCCGGCCGGAAAGCAGAGCACAGCGGTGACGTCACAGCTGTGCTTTCCGGCCGCTGCGCTTACACAGTGCAGAGAAGCAGAGCGCCGGAGAAGACAGACACCGGAATGTAAGTATGTAGTGTTTTTTTTTTTTTTACATTTACAGTGGTAACCAGGGTAAACATCGGGTCACTAAGCGCGGCCCTGCGCTTAGTAACCCGATGTTTACCCTGGTTACCAGTGAAGACATCGCTGAATCGGCGTCACACACGCCGATTCAGCGATGTCTGCGGGAGATCCTGCGACAAAATAAAGTTCTGGACTTTCTGCGCCGACCAACGATGGCACAGCAGGATCCAGATCGCTGCTGCCTGTCAAACTGAACGATATCGCTAGCCAGGACGCTGCAACGTCACGGATCGCTAGCGATATCGTTCAGTGTGACGGTACCTTTAGGACCTCGTACCTCTAATTGGGGCTAACCTATATATATGGGAGTTAGTGGATGGCTCCTGACAAAGGACGGACCGAAACGCGCGTTGGGGCGGGCACTCACCCCCCTTGGTTCCCCACACTTACTGCGCTCCTTGCATTTTTGTAAGTATAGCCTATTTCCTAGATGTGAGGCCTGTTAGGAGGACATCAAGATTAGTTACATTTGTGACCGGACCCATTTCTTTGGGGGATATTCTCCTGGGACTTTAACATGACCGTGTGCTTTGCACCGGTATAAATAGATATGATACTACTTATTATATGTCCTGGGCCGACGCAAGGGGATATATAGATAGTTAGTACAGGTTCTCACAGTGGGTTATATTGCAGCAGGTCACAGTTGTGACAGGTAATAGGTGTATTGACACTATTATTCAGACTGATTCTCTGTTTAGAGGGTGTAATAGTTGAGTCTTTTTGGTGGGGTTACTTGTGGGGGTGGGGCCCTTGGTGATAATTGTTTCAGGTTGTTAATTGACACGCACCTGGTCTATGTCTTTTTATGTATTTTAATGTGTTGAATAAAGATTTGTTAAATTTTTTTTGGACTAGTAAATCATTTCTCCCTATGGGAACTAGGTTCAAAACTTGATTCTATAGAATGGGACATTTTTTCAACACTAATCTTTGTCAGAATGCACAAGAGACAAGTCCAACGTGCTAAAACCGGACCAAAAAATCAGCGAAAAAACAAGGAAAACATGCTTCTTTCCTGCTAGGCAATCAGGTTTTGCTGCAGGGAAAAAAACATCTGGTGTGAACTTACCCTAAAGATGGTGGCTTTAGTTCATATTTGGAAACTAAACGTCAATCTACTCAGCTCCTCCTGCACTATAAGGCTATGTGCCCACGTTGCAGAAATGCAGCGGAAATGTCCGCAGCATTTCTGCAACTCCCTGTTGCGGGTAAAACGTATGCGGAATTCGCATGCATTTTCCTACAAAACACAAGCGTTTCTAGCTTGCAGAATGCTAGCGTTTTCCAAGCGATTTGAAGCATCGCTTGGAAAAGTTATTGACAGGTTGGTCACACAAGCATAGAGCTTGACAAGTGTGACCAACTTTTTACTATTCAACATCAATAGTAAAAGAATGTTAAAAATAATAATAATAAAAAAAAAAAAAATGGTTATTCTCACCTTCCGGCGGCCCCCGATCTCCTCAGCGGTGCTCCCGGTACGTTCCGTTCCCAGGGATGCTTTGCACGAAGGACCTTTGTGACATCACATTTTTTTTTTTTTTCACAGAATATGGTTCCCAAGGGCCTGGAGGAGTACCATCCCCACATGAAGCGCTCACTTTACGCATGGTGGGCATAGCCACATGCGTAAAGTGAGCGTTTCAATGCAATCCTATGGCTGCGGAATCGCCGCGATTCCGCAGAAATAATGAACATGCTGCGGATCTTACCGCTATGTGATTTCCATAGGATTGCATTGGAATGCGGTTTTTAAGCATTTCCTCTGCGGCAAAAAAGGCGGCTGAACCGCATAAAAAAATACAATGTGGGCACATAGCCTAACAAGTCACCTGCAGATTGGACTGCATTTTCATGGTGACGGGTTGCCTTTAATTTGGCAATTGAACCACTGGTAAAATATGTCCTACAGATTTAAGATACAGATAAAGAGCATCAAGTTTGGATAAGAGGAAATTAAGATTTAAAATACAAAGAGGGGAGAAGCCAGCGCTGCTTATTGTCAGAACTCAATACATAAAGTGCACATGCACATATAGATTTCTAGCTGTATTTCAAAATGAGACATTTAGCGAACAATTGATCAATTCTTTGAGCTACCCCGCCACGTCATGGCATTCTCATAATGGGGCAGTCCTACTCTACGTTTTTTATATTTGCTGTGTCATCAAGGCCTCCTAAATGTATTAAAAGCAAGACCACATTAAATGCAAGCTGTACCTGAAGCGTTTCTGAATCCCTTCCATGGCGCCAGAAAGGGCAAACGCAGATAATGGGTAACCAGGTCCAGACATAGACATTTCAGGTCCAACCTCCAATCTTTAACATTGGGTACGCAGGCCATGCGGATGTATGCGGATACCTCCACATGCGTATTTTTGACCCTGCGCCGACCGCAACAAAATGCAACATGTTGCGTTCGACGCTGGTCAGCTCAGCGTCAAAATGACGCATGTGGAGGCATCCACATAAGTCCGCGTGGCCTGCGTACCCAATGTTGAAGATGGGGTACGCAGGATGCATGCAGACATAGGCGGAGCTGAATGCAAGTGGTGCAGAAGTGGGCGGAGCTTAACGGAGGAAGAAGGATTTCATCCCCAGCCCTGCCGAACGCAAGTCTTAGAGCAGGAAGATAAGACTCTGCCTACAGTCTTGCCCCGAAGCATGGGCATAATCATTACCTGAAAACTTCAAACACTGATACACAAGAACCAGAAGACGGATTTCTTCACCCCAGGTATCATTTTAATCAGTATAACAGCACCAACCTGACAGTGTTTGTAGGTTACTTAGCAAAATCATGCTGACGACAGGTTTGCTTTAAGTCTGTACTTTTCCATGCACTATTGAGCAAATGCAAGTATTTTTCCATGTTTAAGAAATTCTCTTCTCTATGAACAACTTGATTGCCAAGGTATGAATATATACTTGCCTCTTAGTGGTTCCTGACTTTGTCAGTAAAGCCAATATTGATGTGTACTGCTTGCTTTGGCTTGTACTTATATCTTGATGTTACCGTTACGACCAGTGAGCATGCTGACTTTAATAACACGGCATTTTCTAATTCATACCGCGAGACCCACAAACATTTAGTTTGCAAGTAATAAAAAACAACAATTCTGGTTTCCGAATATTAAGGGGAAAATATAGAAAAAGTCTTTCTATCTCTCTCTGTTATAGGCCATCATTTGTTTAGTATTTGGGGGTCTTACATATTTCTGGCATATGCACAGAATGGCAACTTAATTTTCTTTATAGACACCCATGATGTAGTACGTTGGAACTCCTTTGGCCTTCAGATCTGCAGCAGTTTGTTGGAACATAGATTCCACTAGAGGTTGGGTACAGAGTAGTAATTACCGCAATTTAGATGGAAGTGCTGACTGAAGTGAACTGAACAGCCTGTTCTACTTTAGCTCAGAGCTGTTCTATGGGATTAAGATGTGGGTAGTGAGAGGTCCAGAGAAGCAAGAAAAACCTGCTGTCATGTTACTGGAACTACTCCACTAGCCGTGCTGATGGTGTTTTATCCTATAGGTTGAGTGGACCCAAATGGTGGTAGAAGTATCATAGCATTTCAATGTGCCCAAATAGAACAACCTTTTTCCTGAAGCTATCATTCACTAATATCATTAGTAAAAGTTGTATTTTAAAATAAAAACTTTAATTGTCGTAATGACTGTAGTGTGAATTTAAAGCAAACCTGTCAGCAGGATTAAAATCCGTCTTGTGATTCTTGTGTTCAGTGTTAGGCTGCCGTCACACTAGCAGTATTTGGTCAGTATTTTACATCAGTATTTGTAAGCCAAAACCAGGAGTGGGTGATAAATGCAGAAGTGGTGACGTGTTTCTATTATACTTTTCCTCTAATTGTTCCACTCCTGGTTTTGGCTTACAAATACCAATGTAAAATACTGACCAAATACTGCTAGTGTGACTGCAGCCTTAGAAGTTTGCAGGTAATGATATGCCCGTTTCCTGGGGCGGGACTGTAGGCAGAGTCATATTTTCCTGCTCTAGGCCAGAGAAGCCAAGGAAAGACCTGCCCACAGGCCGCCCCAAAGCTTAAACAGTCTGTCTCTATGATGAGGAACATTTTGGCGCTTCGGAGCAGCCTTTGGGCAAGTCTCTCCTTAGTTTCTCTGACCTAGAGCAGGAAGATAAGACTCTGCCTACAATCCCGCCCCGAAGCACGGGCATATCATTAACTGAAAACTTCTAACATTGATTACACAAGAATCACAAGACTGATTTTTTTTTTTTTTTTTCCACCCCCAGGTATCATTTAAATAATTATAACAACAGCAACTCAACTGCCTGTAGATTACTTGGCAAAATCCTGCTGACACGTTCGCTTTAAAAAAAAAAATAAGAAAAATATGATAAACTGCCACCATCAAAGGAAAACGTTTTCTTTCTAAACTGACTTACCGTACTGCTTGAGAAATTGGGTTGTCCCCCAAAAACATCACACATATGAATAATCCAGTTCCTCTCTTGCAGCTTTCCACTTGCACTCTCAATAATTAGTGTGGCCAATTTTATTGTTTCACTGTTCAATCTTAACTTACATTCTTTTGACCAAAATTACAAGACATAGTTCAGAAATTCGAATGTATTTGCGATAACTGCTTGCGCTGAAATCTGACTTCTAAATCCGCATGGCTCCGTAGAAATCTCAATTCATCTGATGAGCCAATGGTTTGCTATTGCTCAGTGATATAATCTTTGTGCTTTATTTCCCTCTAGCTGTACTACCTGACTTCGCCTGGGTTAATAACTGCTCTTAGCAAAATAGAATGTGTTAACAAAAATTTATTCTGTACACAAAAACAAAAAAACAAATAGATTGAAATGTAATTATTAAAAGGCAAAAACTAAGCTAATAGAAGCATTTCACAACATATATTTCAACACCAGAGATATTCCACACAGATTTAACTAAATTGGCCAAGTAATGTGAAGTAATCTACTACTTGTTCGAGAGCCTTTTGATAAACGATATTCTTAGTTTTTCCTTCAGGTGCAAAGACGAACAGATTTTTGGCTGTTCCAACTCTTGAAAAGGCCACATAAAGTTGACCATGAGAAAAGCATTTGATTGTAAATCGATTCCAACAACTTTTAAGGACTGTCCCTGAGTTTTGTTGCACCAAATGATGTCATTTGGAAACAGGAGTTGTACTTCCTGATGTTGTCCAAGAAATGCTTTGATATTGCACTGGTACCTGTCATCAGAGACTTTAGGGGATCTGGTGGTGACAAGAGAGGTGGAAGTCTTATCTAGCCATTTGCACAGCATAAACCTAGCTGTTCATCTTTCCATTTCCGGGCACTGCAGTACATGCAGACCACATCCATTTCTCCTATCTGAGCTTTAGGATTATACTGATAGTTTGTCTGAGTGGTAACAAAAGGTAGCATGTTTCAAATCTCCAACCATTTCCTGTGCCCTGGTGGAAGAAATAGCAATTCTCTTAGTGGCAAGTCGGCCTTCTCTCTGCTGAGATGACTCATTGGCCCTTGAGGAAGCAGTTCTTGTTCTCTTATTTGCAAGCCTCGCTTCCCTCTCCTCAGAAAGTTCATTGGCCCTTGAGGAAGCAGCTCTTGTTTTTATGTCTGCAAGCCTCACTTGCCTCTCCTCAGAAAGTTAATTGGCTCTTGAGGAAGTAGCTGCTGTTCTCATGTGTGTTAGCCTTGTTTCTCGGTCTTCACGTTTTTCATTGGCCCGTAATGCAGCTTTTCTTTTCGCATCAGCTGACATTCGTGCCATGGAATTCCTTTTCATATGAGGCATTATTGTGGTAAAAATAGTCTGTAATTGGCAGTTTCTATATCCTCTCACATAGAGGTAATGTGACTGACCTCAGCCTTTCCACCAACACACCCTAACTGACATGCTATTACCTCACACAAGCTTTGTTATACTGAGAATGTCCTTTGTTGCCTATATTAACCAATCAGAGCTCAGATTAATTAACTGTAGCAAAATAGAAGCTGAGCTGTGATTGGTTGCTATTGGCAGCCTGATAAATCCCCAGCCAACAGGAAGCCCTCCCCCCTGGCAGTATATATTAGATCACACATACAAATAATAGACAGGTCATGTGACCGACAGCTGCCGTATTTCCTAGATGGTACATTTGTTGCTCTTGTAGTTTGTCTGCTTATTAATCAGATTTTTATTTTTGAAGGATAATAACAGACTTGTGTGTGTTTTAGGGCGAGATTCATGTGTCAAGTTGTGTGTGTTGAGTTGCATGTGGCGACATGCATGTAGCGACTTCTGTGAGATGAGTTTTGTGTGGGGACATGCGTGTAGCAACTTTTTGTGTGTCGAGTTGCATGTGACAGGTTAGTGTAGCAAGTTGTGTGCAGCAAGTTTTGCGCATGGCGAGTTTTGCGAGTGGCGAGTTTTATGTATAGTACGTTTTGAGTATGTGCAAGTTTTGTGTGAGGCAACTTTTGCATGTGTTGCAACTTTTGTGCATGTGGCAATTTTTCCACGTACACGTGCAAGTTTTGCGTGTGGCGAGTTTTCCATGAGGTGAGTTTTACACGTGTGGCTAGTTTTTGCGTGAGCCTAGTTTTGCATGTGGCGAGTTTGGCATGTGGCGAATTTTGCGCGTGGCGAGTTTTGAGTGCCGACTTTTGTGTTTCGACTTTTATGTGGCGAGGTTGGTGTATGTGTGGTGAAATGTGTGCTGAGGGTGGTATATGTGTTCAGGCACGTGGTAGTGTGTGGCGCATTTTGTGTGTGTGTTGATATCCCCGTGTGTGGTGAGTATCCCATGTCGGAGCTCCACCTTAGCAACTGGACGGTATATACTCTTTGGCGCCCTCGCTCTCATTCTTTAAGTCCCCTTTGTTCAAATCTGGCAGCTGTCAATTTGCCTCCAACACTTTTCCTTTCACTTTTTCCCCATTAGACACAGAAGGTGGAGCACCACCATTGAATTTGGCTGCAATTTGCCGTACTTGACTGCAAACCAACCGTTCATCAGAATAATTTTTGACATCTACCTCCGATTAATTGTTTTCGATCTCCTTTTGTTGGCTTATGTATGCTCAATAATGATGCTCTTTGTTTACTCTTGAAACCGTTACATAGAAAATCTCACAAGGTTGTCATACTTGGCCTGCCTTTCTATCATCAATTACACTGCCTCATTCAAAGTCTCTCAACTTTCCCATTGTAATGTGGATTAATACTGAAATGCAAAACTTGGTTCATTGGTAATTTTGTGCTGTACTCTATATCCATTAGGCAACTTTCACACATCCATGATTGACGTTACATAGAGTGGCCGCAGTTCTCTTGAACACGCCATATGTATTTGCCTATGTTGTGTTGTGCTAAGGTCCAGAGGCCAGTACCCAGTCTGTGTATCACTGTCTGTACTCTGATATTTGAAATTGGCTTTATAGAGGTGCCTTGACTTAAAACTTTACCGACATTCACCATGCATAAGCCTATAGGTGGCAGATAATGGCTGTGACATACGGCCCGGACCTGCCTCTAACAGCCGTGGATGGAGCAGAGCTCTGCCCATTACTGTTATCCTGATAAATGCCGCTGTCAAACTCTGATGGTGTCATTAACATCTTGACAGAATGGGAGCACGTCATTCTATGTGCTGCACGTGAGCAATTGCAGGGCGCTGATGAGTTGCTATGACAGTTGGGGGTCTGTTGAAGAGAGTGTAGCTAGGCTTCAAAGGAGACTGGTTTTTACCATATGCAGCAGTACTGAGGTATTGCTGTGTATAGTACAAGCGATTAGTTGATCGCAGGTTCAGTCCCTGGTTCCGTGACTAATACAGTTTAAATGGAGAAAGGTTGAGCTTGATGGACCGGAGTCTTTTTTTCAACCTATGTAAGTATATGCAACTATAAAAAAATATGAAAAACAAACAAAGAAACACAAGTTCAAATGAGCCTCCTTTTCCTCCATTAACACGTTCCCGACCTTGAACTCATCCCGTACGTCTTAGAAGGGAGTGACTTCCCGACCTTGGACATACGGGATACGTTCTGGCAGTTTCGCGCACACATTGATCACCTCCGGGTGTTCAGCTAACATTATGCTAACGTCCGACTCCAAACCACTCCCAGGACTTTAACCCCCTAAATGCTGTGATTGATATAGATCACTGCATTTAGAAGGCAGGGAGAGCGAGTGCCCGATTGTTGCCATGGTGACCCGAGGTCGTCATGACTGTATCTAAGTCACCAGGCTAGCAAGCTTGTTAGATCATGCTCAGAGGTTGGTCTAGCAAACTTTTGAGAGAAGAACTGGTCTGGTCTGATGGGCGTCTCAGTCCAATGCTTCCCTTTTTCTTGAGATGCCATCGTCCTCTCTTCTGCTTCATGTGGATGACGCGTCCTACATCTTCCACACTGTAAGACACAAAAGCGCACAGAGAGGTCAAAAATACTCTGTTGTAAAAAAAGTCACAGTAAATAAGCAAGTGCTAATCAAAAAATGAAAAAATACAGGGTATTTAGTTAATACGTTTTTTTGCAAAAAAAGAAAAGTATGTTAAGCTGCTCCACCAATCGCCAAGGTATACCCATAATAGAGCAGTCCTGTCTAATGTATATAATCCCTATCTGATGTATTTAAAAAAATCTGATGTGTTTTTGATCTTCCACACTGTGTCTCCTGGCATCGCACTCTTGTGCATGCGTACTTTTCTCTGCCCTGTTAAGGGCAAAGCAAATTACTGCAGTGCACATGCGTCGGGAAAGGTCAAAGAGCCCTGGCGCATGCACACTGCAATACTTTGTCTGCGCAGGAACGCAGTGCCGGGGACGCTGTGTGAATGACGTAGGACGCATCATCTACATGAAGCAGAAGAGAGGACAGAATTGAAAGAAGAAGGGAGGCATCAGACTGAGATAGCACACTCCATCGGACTCGACCACCTTGTAGGTAAGTGTTCTAAAAAGTGTTTTTCTTGTTTTGAAGGCTGGATTGAGGGCAGAAATACAGCATATCATAATGCTGTATATCAGGGCTGAAACGTGGTGGCCTTATCTCACATGGGACAAACCTGGTGACAGGTTCCCTTTTAACGGTTTTGAAATAAAAAATAGAATACAAGTATGATTGTTGTGGTGTTCATTTTTTCCCAATCTTATTTTTTTTTAATATTACATCCCGTAATTTTGAAAAATTGCTGCTAAATTTTTAAGCATTTTATCATCGTAGCAAAATAAAAGGACATTTATTTAAAAATTGATGCTGCAGTTAACATTCATTAACTGTATGTCCAGTTATTTATCAACTATGATGTGTAGTTTGGTTATTTGTAGTGATGAGTGAATTGTGAAATATTCGGGAAAATCGGCACAAATACTTTCTAATATCCGTGTATGCATACCGAATAACGGATCCAATTGAAGTCAGTGGGAAAGCCGAATACCGGTATTTTTCTTTATTTTTTGTTGCATCACTAACATTCTTAAAGTACTAGTAATTCAGTAGTGCTGTACATGTGAAGTATCCATTTTCTTTATCATTTCCATATTATTAACATGTCATTGATTCTCTGACTTCCATAATTCCATAACTTTGATTGATATATACTGCTCAAAAAAAATAAAGGGAACACTTAACAGAATATGCCTCCCAAGTAAGTCAAACTTCTGTGAAATCAAACTGTCCACTTAGGAAGCAACACTGTTTGACAATCAATTTCACATGCTGTTGTGCAAATAGAATAGACAACAGATGGAAATTATTGGCAATTATCAAGTCACACTCAATAAAGGAGTGGCTCTGCAGGTGGGGACCACAGACCACATCTTCGTACCAATGCTTTCTGACTGAAGTTTTGGTCACTTTTGAATGTTGGTTGTGCTTTCACACTCGCGGTAGCATGAGACGGACTCTACAACGCACACGAGTGGCTCAGGTAGTGCAGCTGATCCAGGATGGCACATCAATGTGAGCTGTGGCAAGAAGGTTTGTTATGTCTGTCAGCGTAGTGTCCAGAGGCTGGAGGCGCTACCAGGAGACAGCCCAGTACGCCAGGAGACGTGGAGGGGGCCTTAGGAGGGCAACAACTCAGCAGCAGGACCGCTACTTCAGCCTTTGTGCAAGGAGGAACAGAAGGAGCACTGCCAGAGCCCTGCAAAATGAGCTCCAGCAGGCCACAAATGTGCATGTGTCTGCACATACTGTTAAAAACTGACTCCATGAGGATGGTCTGTGCCCAACGTCCACAGATGGGAGTTGTGCTCACAGACCAACACTGTGCAGGACGCTTGGCATTTGCCACAGAACACCAGGATTGGCAGATTCGCCACTGGCGCACTGTGCTCTTCACAGATGAAAACAGGTTCACACTGAGCACATGTGACAGAGTCTGTAGTTTCTGTGGAGAGCTATCTGCTGCCTGCAGCATCCTTCAGCATGACCGGTTTGGCAGTGGGTCAGTAATGGTGTGGGGTGGCATTTCTTTGGAGGGCCGCACAACCCTCCATGTTCTCGCCAGAGGTAGCCTGACTGCCATTAGGTACCGAGATGAGATCCTCAGACCCCTTATGAGACCATATGCTGGTGCGGTTGGCGCTGGGTTCCTCCTAATGCAGGACAATGCCAGACCTCATGTGGCTGGAGTGTGTCAGCAGTTCCTGCAAGATGAAGGCATTGAAGCTATGGACTTTCCTGCCCGTTCCCCAGACCGGAATCTGATTGAACACATCTGGGACATCATGTCTCACACCATCCACCAACGTTACGCACCACAGACTGTCCAGGAGTTGGCTGAAGCTTTAGTACAGGTCTGGGAGGAGATCCTTTAGGAAACCATCCGCCGCCTCATCAGGAGCATGCCCAGGCATGGTTGGGAGGTCATACAGGCACGTGGAGGCCACACACTACTGAGCATCATTTCATTGTCTTGAGGCACTTCCACTGAAGTTAGATCAGCCTGTAACTTCATTTTCCACTTTGATTTTGAGCATTATTCAAACTCCAGACCTCCATGGGATATTAGTTCTGATTTACGTTCCACTATGTAATGAATAAAGATTTACAACTGGAATATTTCATTCAGTGATACCTAGGATGTGGGAGGGATTCTAGTGTTCCCTTTATTTTTTTGAGCTGTGTGTGTGTGTGTGTGTGTATGTACAGTGGGGCAAAAAAGTATTTAGTCAGTCAGCAATAGTGCAAGTTCCACCACTTAAAAAGATGAGAGGCGTCTGTAATTTACATCATAGGTAGACCTCAACTATGGGAGACAAACTGAGAAAAAAAAATCCAGAAAATCACATTGTCTGTTTTTTTAACAATTTATTTGCATATTATGGTGGAAAATAAGTATTTGGTCAGAAACAAAATTTCATCTCAATACTTTGTAATATATCCTTTGTTGGCAATGACAGAGGTCAAACGTTTCCTGTAAGTCTTCACAAGGTTGCCACACACTGTTGTTGGTATGTTGGCCCATTCCTCCATGCAGATCTCCTCTAGAGCAGTGATGTTTTTGGCTTTTCGCTTGGCAACACGGACTTTGAAGTCCCTCCAAAGGTTTTCTATAGGGTTGAGATCTGGAGACTGGCTAGGCCACTCCAGGACCTTGAAATGCTTCTTACGAAGCCACTCCTTCGTTGCCCTGGCGGTGTGCTTTGGATCATTGTCATGTTGAAAGACCCAACCACGTTTCATCTTCAATGCCCTTGCTGATGGAAGGAGGTATGCACTCAAAATCTCACGATACATGGCCCCATTCATTCTTTCATGTACCCGGATCAGTCGTCCTGGCCCCTTTGCAGAGAAACAGCCCCAAAGCATGATGTTTCCACCACCATGCTTTACAGTAGGTATGGTGTTTAATGGATGCAACTCAGTATTCTTTTTCCTCCAAACACGACAAGTTGTGTTTCTACCAAACAGTTCCAGTTTGGTTTCATCAGACCATAGGACATTCTCCCAAAACTCCTCTGGATCATCCAAATGCTCTCTAGCAAACTTCAGACGGGCCCGGACATATACTGGCTTAAGCAGTGGGACACGTCTGGCACTGCAGGATCTGAGTCCATGGTGGCGTAGTGTGTTACTTATGGTAGGCCTTGTTACATTGGTCCCAGCTCTCTGCAGTTCATTCACTAGGTCCCCCCGCGTGGTTCTGGGATTTTTGCTCACCGTTCTTGTGATCATTCTGACCCCACGGGGTGGGATTTTGTGTGGAGCCCCAGATCGAGGGAGATTATAAGTGGTCTTGTATGTCTTCCATTTTCTAATTATTGCTCCCACTGTTG
Source organism: Ranitomeya imitator (assembly GCF_032444005.1). NCBI lineage: Eukaryota > Metazoa > Chordata > Amphibia > Anura > Dendrobatidae > Ranitomeya > Ranitomeya imitator. The sequence continues at coordinate 447,396,875 of NC_091282.1, forward strand.
ATTTCTTCACTCCAAGCTGGTTGGCTATTGCAGATTCAGTCTTCCCAGCCTGGTGCAGGGCTACAATTTTGTTTCTGGTGTCCTTTGACAGCTCTTTGGTCTTCACTATAGTGGAGTTTGGAGTCAGACTGTTTGAGGGTGTGCACAGGTGTCTTTTCATACTGATAACAAGTTTAAACAGGTGCCATTACTACAGGTAATGAGTGGAGGAAAGAGGAGACTCTTAAAGAAGAAGTTACAGGTCTGTGAGAGCCAGAAATCTTGATTGTTGGTTTCTGACCAAATACTTATTTTCCACCATAATATGCAAATAAATTGTTAAAAAAACAGACAATGTGATTTTCTGGATTTTTTTTCTCAGTTTGTCTCCCATAGTTGAGGTCTACCTATGATGTAAATTACAGACGCCTCTCATCTTTTTAAGTGGTGGAACTTGCACTATTGCTGACTGACTAAATACTTTTTTGCCCCACTGTATATGTATGTATGTATGTATATATGTATATAGATAGATACAGAGATGTCAGTGACAAATACAATTAGTGCAGTGTGTGCAGCTTACTGTACAGATATTTAATTATTAAAAGATTACTTTTCAGAAAAAAATGTTGAGGGTTCCCGCATAATTTTCTTAACCAGCAGAGGGAAAGCCGACGGCTGGGAGGTGATGTTTATAGCCTGGGAAGTGGGTAATTCCGATGGAGCTTCCCATGCTATTAATATCAGCTTACAACTATTTACTTTGCATTTACTGGCTATTTAAAATGGGGAACCCCCCCAAGAAAATGACTTGGGGTCCCCCATTATTTAATAACCAGCAAAGGCTATGCAGACAGTTGTGGCCTGATATTAATAGCCCAGAAAGGGGCCATGGATACTGCCTCCACCTCCCCCCGGCTGAAAACATCAGCTCTCGGCTGCACCAGAATAGGTGCATCTCTAAGATGTGCCAATTCTGGCACTTAGCCGTGCTCTTCCCACTTGCCCTGTAGAGGCAAATGGGGTGATAGTTGGGGGGTTGATGTCACCCTTTGTATTGTTAAGTGACCTCAAGCCCAGAGGCTAGTTGTGGAGAGGCGTCAATAAGACACCCCCATTACTTACCCCATAGTTATATTGTATAAAAGTAGACACCCATAAAAAAGTCCTTTAATTGAAAGAATGACACAGGCTCCTTTAATCGCCCATTCCACCGACACCAGTGTCTCCTGCAAAAGAATTAAAATAAAAAGCAACAATATTCTTCACCTTTCCGCAGAGAAGATAATCCATTTGTCCAGTGACTGGTCGAGCTCTGCTACATCTAGATGGCAGGCTGCATGGTTGCACAATGCGACCATACAGCCTGCCATCCAGCAGAGACACTGAGCAGCGTGTGCTACAGCTGCCCAGTGTCTCATGGTGAACTCATAGGACCTGTCTGACGTCACCGCGAGCATGAGAAAGTTTTCACAATCCCAGTGCCGTCAGAAAGGTCCTGGGAGCTCACAGCCAATGAACTCACTTTGCAAGCGCTGATAGAAATTTTTCCACGGCGCTTGCTCTAACATCAAATCGGTACTGGAGATGTCAGTGCCCATGTGTGTAATATGTGTGGCAACCGTGTGCCGTATCAGTACCACACGGCGGGCGCCAGGGAAGCAGCTGTACAGTAAGTGCTGATCACGAGCAGGGGAGAATGAGAGTTGTGTTCAATTGAGAACAATGACAGCAAGCGGACGCTTTTGGGACTATTACTCCCATCATCCTACACCTGCTGCCGCTAATAACAGTGACAGCAGGAGCAGCTGATGGGAGAATTCCTCACCTGCCGCCTGTGCTATATTTAAATAAACAAATGAAAAAAAAAAATAGCGACGTGTGTGCCCCTGTACTTTCCATAAACAGCCAGCCAATAATGACAGCTGGGGCTACAACCCTCAGCTGTCATTGTTACCAAGGCTGGTTATCAAAAAAATACATTGGCCCCCACACTATATTTTTAAAAAAAACATTTTTAAATAAATAATTTAAATAAACGGCGTTGGATCCCCCCTTCATTTTGACAACCAGTCTTGCTAAAGCTGATCTCTGGAGGATGATATTCTCAGGCTGGTAAGGGGCCATGGATATTGAACCCCACCAGTATAAAATAGCAGCCCCCAGCTGCCCAGTAAAAGGCACATCTATTAGATGTGCCAATTCTGTCACTTTGACACCAGAATGCGGTTTAAGCTTAAACCCCGTTGTGGTGTCAAGAGTTTCCTTTTGGCGCTCCTTTGACTGAGTTTCACCATTTTCCTGTTTCTGTCCTGCTTCGGAGGTGTTCGGCTGGAGATGCGGGGAGACTGTGCACCCGCCCCTCACTAGGGCTACCTATCCAGCGCTCCTAAAGAATCTGCCTTTTACTGACTTAATTCTGTCACTTTGCCTGACTCTTCCCACTTGCCCTGCAGCGGTGGCAAGTGGGGTTCATATTTGTGGGGTTGATGTCACCTTTATATTGTCAGGTGACATCAAGTCGACAGATTACTAATGGAGAGTGTCTAAAAGACACCTATCCAATACTAATCCTATAGTTACATGGTAAATAAAGACACAGCCAGAATAAACGCCTTTATTTGAAATAAAACAAAACACACTTTTCCATTTTTATTTAACCCCTTAGTGACGGAGCCAAATTTTTTAAATCAGACCAGTGCCACTTTGTGGTAATAACTCTGCAACGCTTCAACAAATCCCAGTGATTTTGAGATAGTTTTTTCGTGACACATTATACTTTATGATAATGGTAAATTTAGGTCAATATATTTTGTGTTTATTTATAGAAAATATCAAAAATTTGAGAAAAACGTTAAAAAATTAGCAATTTTCAAAGTTTGAATGATTATCCCTTTAATACAGATAGTCATACCACAGCAAACCATTAATAAATAAAATTTTCACATGTCGGCTTTACATCAGCACCATTTGTAAAATGTTCTTTTATTTTGTTAGCATTTTAGGAGGTTTAAAAATGTAGCAGCAATTTTTCATTTTTTCAAGGAAATTTACAACATTTATTTTTTTTAGGGAACTATCCATGTTTGAATTGACTTTAGGGGTCTCATATATTGGGAAACCCCCAAACGTGATACCATTTTAAAAACAGCACCCCCTGACATATTGAAAACTGCTGTCAGGTAGTTTATTAACCCTTCAGGTGCTTTACAGGAATTAATGAAATGCGGTATGACAGAAATAAAAAAGTGTATTTTTACCACCTAAATGCCAGTAACTTCTGAACAGGTTACAACAGCCGACAGACTCTAAGGCCGCTATTTGGTCATGAATTGCCATCGCAAACATCAGGACCACACAATCATGATCTGAGGGCACCAATTGGGATAAAGAGGAAGCCCCCACACTCTGTTAACCATTTATAATGATGTAGTCACTATTGACAGCAGCATCTAAGGGGTTAAACAGATATGTACAGTGCCAACACTGATCGTGGCTGATACAGCAAGTTGTCAGCTATAGTGTACAGCTGACAGCTGCTGGATTGTCACCTGTATGGGGATACTATTCTCTGATATCTCAGGTCAGTTAACCCCTTTCTGACCTTAGACATACTATCCCGTCGAGGTGCCCTGGGCCTATCCGACCCTCGACGGGATAGTACATCATATGCGATCGGCAGCGCTCACGGGGGGAGTGCCGCCGATCGCGGCCGGGTGTCAGCTGCCTATCGCAGCTGACATCCGGCACTATGTGCCAGGAGCGGTCACGGACCGCCCCCGGCACATTAACCCCCGGCACACCGCGATCAAACATGATCGCGATGTGCCAGCGGTATAGGGAAGCATCGCGCAGGGAGGGGGCTCCCTGCGGGCTTCCCTGAGACCCCCGCAGCAACGCGATGTGATCGCGTTGCTGCGAGGGTCTCCTACCTCCTTCCTCGCTGCAGGCCCCGGATCCAAGATGGTCGCGGCATGCGGGTCCTGCAGGGAGGGAGGTGGCTTCACAGAGCCTGCTCAGAGCAGGCACTGTGAAGCCTGCAGTGCTGCATGTCAGATCGGTGATCTGACAGAGTGCTATGCAAACTGTGAGATCATCGATCTGTGATGTCCCCCCTGGGACAAAGTAAAAAAAGTAAAAAAAAATTTTTTTCCAAATGTGTAAAAAAAAATAAAAAAAAAAATCCTAAATAATGAAAAAAAAAATATTATTCCCATAAATACATTTCTTTATCTGAATAATAAAAAATAAAAAGTACACATATTTAGTATCGCTGGGTCCGTAACGACCCCACCTATAAAACTGGCCCACTAGTTAACCCCTTCAGTAAACACCGTAAGAAAAAAAAAAAAGAGGCAAAAAACAACGCTTTATTATCATACCGCCGAACAAAAAGTGGAATAACACGCGATCAAAAAGACAGATATATATAACCATGATACAGCTGAAAACGTCATCTTGTCCCGCAAAAAACGAGCCGCCATATAGCATCATCAGCGAAAAAATAAAAAAGTTATAGTCCTGAGAATAAAGCGATGCAAAAATAATTATTTTTTCTATAAAATAGTTTTTATCGTATAAAAGCGCCAAAACATAAAAAAATGATATAAATGAGGTATCGCTGTAATCGTACTGACCCGAAGACTAAAACTGCTTTATCAATTTTACCAAACGCGGAACGTTATAAACGCCTCCCCCAAAAGAAATTCATGAATAGCTGGTTTTTGGTCATTCTGCCTCACAAAAATCGGAATAAATAGCGATCAAAAAATGTCACGTGCCCCAAAATGTTACCAATAAAAACGTCAACTCGTCCCGCAAAAAACAAGACCTCACATGACTCTGTGGAACAAAATATGGAAAAATTATAGCTCTCAAAATGTGGTAACGCAAAAAATATTTTTTGCAATAAAAAGCGTCTTTCAGTGTGTGACGGCTGCCAATCATAAAAATCCGCTAAAAACCCCGCTATAAAAGTAAATCAAACCCCCCTTCATCACCCCCTTAGTTAGGGAAAAATTAAAAAAATGTATTTCCATTTTCCCGTTAGGGCTAGGGCTATGGTTAGGGTTAGGGCTAGGGTTAGGGCTAGGGTTAGGGCTGGGGTTAGGGTTGGGGCTAAAGTTAGGGTTGGGGCTAAAGTTACGGTTAGGGTTTAGATTACATTTACAGTTGGGAATAGCGTTGGGATTAGGGTTAGGGGTGTGTCATGGTTAGAGGTGTGGTTAGGGTTACTGTTGGGATTAGGGTTAGGGGTGTGTTTGGATTAGGGTTTGTTATAATTGAGGGGTTTCCACTGTTTAGGCACATCAGGGGCTCTCCAAACGCGACATGGCGTCCGATCTCAATTCCAGCCAATTCTTCGTTGAAAAAGTAAAACAGTGCTCCTTCCCTTCCGAGCTCTCCCGTGTGCCCAAACAGGGCTTTACCCCAACATATGGGGTATCAGCGTACTCCGGACAAATAGGACAACAACTTTTGGGGTCCAATTTCACCTGTTATCCTCGGGAAAATACAAAACTGGGGGCTAAAAAATAATTTTTGTGGGAAAAATTTTTTGTTTTATTTTTACAGCTCTGCATTATAAACTTCTGTGAAGCCCTTGGTGGGTCAAAGCGCTCACCACACATCTAGATAAGTTCCTTACGGGGTCTACTTTCCAAAATGGTGTCACTTGTGGGGGGTTTCTACTGTTTAGGTACATTAGGGGCTCTGCAAACGCAATGTGACACCTGCAGACCATTCCATCTAAGTCTGCATTCCAAATGGCGCTCCTTCCCTTCCGAGCCCTCCCATGCGGCCAAACAGTGGTCCCCCCCCCCACATATGGGGTATCAGCGCACTCAGGAAAAATTGTACAACAAATTTTGGGGTCCAATTTCTCCTTTTACCCTCGGGAAAATACAAAACTGGGGGCTAAAAAATAATTTTTGTGGGAAAATTTTTTTGTTTTATTTTTACGGCTCTGCATTATAAACTTCTGTGAAGCCCTTGGTGGGTCAAAGCGCTCACCACACATCTAGATAAGTTCCTTAGGGGGTCTACTTTCCAAAATGGTGTCACCTGCGGGGGGTTTCAATGTTTAGGCACATCAGAGGCTCTCCAAACGCAACATGGCGTCCCATCTCAATTCCTGTCAATTTTGCATTGAAAAATCAAACGGCGCTCCTTCCCTTCCGAGCTCTCCCATGCGCCCAAACAGTGGTTTACCCCCACATATGGGGTATCCGCGTACTCAGGACAAATCGTACAACAACTTTTGGGGTCCATTTTCTCCTGTTACCCTTGGTAAAATAATAATACATGTCCGAATAAAGTTGTGACCACCGTACTTGGGTAAGTGTGCTTCTTTTCTTTTTCTTGTGCATGATATGGATCGTTATGGACTTTTTTTGAAGCAGCACCCCCAATAGTATTGGAGGGGATTTATACTTAAGGCATCTTCCATAGATACATTATTAGGGTTGAAGATTTTTAGGGTCAGGCATATAGCAGCAGTGCGGTGGGACTTTTTCCTTCTTGGCTGGACAGTGATGATGATGTCTGTCAAGTACTGTGGAAATCAATGGCGTGATGTAAGCGAGTAAGCTAAATGATGGAGTACTACAGAACTTGGCTTTAAAACACTGCAATTGCCTGTGTTATTTGTGGACTCGAAACTTTCCGAAAACCCTTGAAGTATAGAACCGTCAAGTTAAAATGCTTTGATTTTGCTATACTGCTAAGGCCATGTTCACACTATGCGGTTTTTACTGCGGAACCGCGGCGATTTTGCCGCTGCGGGTCCCCAACTGTTTTCCATGCAGGGTACAGTACAATGTTACCCTATGGAAAACAAAAACCGCAGTGCACATGATGCGGAAAAACCCGAAAAGAACCGCGCTGAATTGCTGCGGAAAAAAAGAAGGACCAGGTCACTTCTTTGTGCAGAATCGCAGCGATTCTGAACCCATAGAAATGCATTGATCCGCTTACTTCCCGCATGGGGCTGTGCCCACCATGCGGGAAGTAATGCGGATAATGTGCGGGTTATACCCGGGGTGGAGGAGAGGAGACTCTCCTCCAGGCCCCGGGAACCATATTTGTGTTAAAAAAAAAAAAAAAAAGAATTAAAATAAAAAATAATGTTATACTCACCTCTGAAGTCTCAGCGCTGCACGCGGCCGTCCGGTCTCAGGTTTGCTATGCGACCAGGACCTTCGGTGACGTCGCGGTCACATTACCGTGACGTCACCGAAGGTCCTGGTCGCACAGCATCTTTGGAACCGGACCGCCGCCTGCAGCGCCGAGGAGATCGGGACGTCAGAGGGTGAGTATATCATCATGATTTTATTATTTTTAACACTACTATTGATGCTGCATATTGCTGCATATGCAGCATCAATAGTAGGGGTAAGTCCCGCAGCGGAACCCGCAGGACAAACCGCGATAAATCTGCAGGGATAACCGCAGCGGGTTTGCCCTGCAGATTTATCAAATCCACTACGGGAGAACCCGCAGGACAGAACGCATAGTATGAACATGGCCTAATACTGTACAAAATCTGTGTCTCTGACCTTGCTGTGAAGACGTTAAAGAACTGGCGGATGTTACTCCCAAAGAAACGCATTCATTTCTTGTTTTTGTTGTTTTGCTCCTAGGTATTTGCGGAGTAATGTAATGGCTTGCCTCACAATGACTGAAATGAACATAACCACAGTCCCTACTGTTGAGTCAAGTGGAGATACTCCGTTAAATGCTCCAAGACCCAGTGACACAACAGAATTTAGCATCTTTCTGTACCATGGTTCTGGCACGGCTGGTAAGGATTACCTTGTGTTACCCCCAGGGGAATATGTTGCAGAAGAGATATGCATCACTGCCGCTAAAGCTTGTGGTAAGTGCGTTTTCTTTCTTTGTGACTAGCCTACAGTTTATATTTGTGCATTTACGATTTGCATTTGTGTTGGGTTTATGCAAGATGAACACTGTTCTCCTGGCACTCTGTGTATCCGTTTGGAGGAATTCATCAACATGGCCTTAGATAAAAATGTGCATCGTCATTACAGAAACTTATGTGGCCAATAGTTATTCCAAAAATGGTTAGGGTGACGTAGCCTTGCTTGGGATTTGTGTTGCATGGGAGTGTGTATGTGTATTAAATGAACTATCCTGTCTCCCCCTGGCATTGAGTTGTCACAACTATACAGTCATTAATTAATGCCAAGGTGGAATTTAGTGAGCAGAACGGAGCTACTCGGAAGGGACTAGGACCACCCTTGGACCCCTGAAGTATTTGCCAGCTCACATAATAAAACAAAGTTGATTCTGTGTGTATTGATGAGTCGTTCTGTGATCCCGCAGCTATGATAAAGCATTAGAGTAAGGCATTGATCTTTTATACAAATATGCAAAAACTAGATGGTGGCCCGATTCTAACACATCGGGTATTCTAGAATATGCATGTCCACGTAGTATATTGCACAGCCCATGTAGTATATTGCCCAGCCAGGTAGTATATTGCCCAGCCAGGTAGTATATTGCCCAGCCACGTAGTATATTGCCCAGTGACGTAGTATACAGCACAGAGCCACGTAGTATATTGCCCAGCCACGTAGTATATTGGCCAGTCACATAGTATATTGCCCAGCTACGTAGTATATTGCCCGGCCACCAGTAGCGTAGCTACCAGGGGGGCAGGGGGTGCGGCCGCCCCGGGCCCACAGCTCACAGGGGCCCACCTGGAGCTACACTTAATTAGCTTGGTGATAGAGCAGGGAGATAGGATCTCCCTGCTCTACCTCGGGCAGGGTCTGGAGACAGGCAGTGAAGCTTTGCCCCCTCCCCCCAGTGCTGACACTGTACCTGTGTCCAGCAGACACGCCCACATTGCACGCTCAGTGAAGTGAACGTGTCTGTGGCAGAGCAGTCAGGACCATGGCGCTGGGGCTTCCCTCCAGAGAGGAGCAGGACAGGGGACACAGTGCTGTAAGTAACCGCTCACACTTCTGTCCGTAGTGGCCTGAGGTGTCTGCACTGTGCAGGGAGGAGGTGACAGGACGCTGCTTCTCTCCAGAAGACCCAGCCACATACTGTATCTGCACTCTCTGAGACACTGGAGAGCAGCTGAATCTAATGGTTCCTCAGACAAGACTGGTCAGTAATGTGCACTGATAGACGTGACCCCGGCTGCAGGACCACACAGATGAGGATACACGTCTCCTTTTTATATATAGGAAAGAAACATATCCTCATCTGTGGGGTCCTGCAGTCGGGGTCACGTCTATCAGTGCACATCACTGACCAGTCTTGTCAGTATATATACCTTGGATTTACTGATATGAGATCATACAGACACTGGACTGATAGACCTTGGATTTACTGATATGAGATCATACAGACACTGGACTGATAGATCCTGACCCCGGCTATAGGAGGTAGATATATATATATTATATATATATATATATATATATATATATATATATTTTGCAGTCCTATAGCCGGGGTCAGGATCTATCAGTCCAGTGTCTGTATGATCTCATATCAGTAAATCCAAGGTTGTAAACACAAAACCACATTATAAAACCTTTTATTAAAATAAAAGTTTCAGTGAGTTTATACAGTGTGATAAATAGCCAGACAGAAGAAAAAAGCATCATAAGTAAGTGTGTATAGAAAATCACATATGGGTGCGGGCCCCTGAACATATACTCAGTCTAGACAACAAGACCCCAAAGGGGGAGAAGGGAAAAAGAGGGGAGTAGACGAGCCAGGGGGTGTACTTTCTTCTTTAGAAGTAATATTCTACCTCCCCCTCTTTCTTCTGGTTGGCTCCTTTCCTTTTCCCTCTTTGGGATCTTGTCCAGACAACAGTATTTTTTTAGGGTTAGGCTACTTTCACACTTGCGTTATTAGGCGTACATCGCAATGCGTCGTTTTGGAGAAAAAACGCATCCTGCAAAGTTGCCCGCAGGATGCGTTTTTTCTCTATTGACTTGCATTAGCAACGCATTGCGACATATGGCCACACATCGCATCCGTCGTGCAATGGATGCGTAGTGTTTTTGGCGGACGCGACGCACAAAAAAAGTTCAATGTAACTTTTTTTGTGCGTCGTGACCGCCATTTTCGACCGCGCATGCATGGCCGAAACTCTGCCCCCTCCTTCCCACTAATCGCAATGGGCAGCGGATGCGTTGTAAAACTGCATCCGCTGCCCACGTTGTGCTACATTTAACACACTGTCCAGCGGTACATCGGGCTGACGCATGGCGATGGCCCCGTACCGATGCAAGTGTGAAAGTAGCCTTACCTGGATAAATTCTGGAAGCTATACCAATACACTGGCCTCTATACGCACCCACTGGCTGTTTCTATTTTCTTCTATTTAGCTCTTTGTTAAGTATATCAGGCCTGTAAAAGTAGCAGCCCACAGACAGGGACAGACAGTGACCAGATTCTAAAGAGTGGGAACTATTGCAAGTTCCATTATACAGCATGGGAGCTACTGCGGGGGTCATTATACAGTGTGAGAGATAATGCAAGGGCCGTTATACAGTTTGGAAGCTGCTGTTGGGCCATCATACAGTGTAGGGACGCATATACAGTGTTGGGACCACTGTGGGGGCTGTAAAGGGTTTGGGGCTACTGTGAAGGCACATAGACATTTTAGTATGTATGGTGGCATTACTATGTGAAGCAGTATGAGGAACAATGCTTTTGTACCACACAGCAGGTGCAGTAATAGGGACCTATATGGAGCAGCCGCTCAGTATTGGGGTATCAGGTGCAGTAATAGGGACACATACGGCAGCAGTGGCTCAGTATTGGGGTATCAGGTGCAGTAATAGGGACACATACGGCAGCAGTGGCTCAGTATTGGGGTATCAGATGCAGTAATGGGGACACATACGGCAGCAGCGGCTCAGTATTGGGGTATCGGGTGCAGTAAAAGGGACACATACGGCAGCAGTGGCTCAGTATTGGGGTATCAGGTGCAGTAATAGGGACACATACGGCAGCAGAGGCTCAGTATTGGGGTATCGGGTGCAGTAATAGGGACACATGGGGCAGAGGCTCAGTATTGGGGCATCAGGTGCAGTAATAGGGACACATACGGCAGCAGAGGCTCAGTATTGGGGCATCAGGTGCAGTAATAGGGGCACATATGGCAGAGGCTCAGTATTGGGGCATCAGGTGCAGTAATAGGGACACATACGGCAGCAGTGGCTCAGTATTGGGGTATCAGGTGCAGTAATAGGGACACATACGGCAGCAGCGGCTCAGTATTGGGGTATCAGGTGCAGTAATAGGGACACATACGGCAGCAGCGGCTCAGTATTGGGGTATCAGGTGCAGTAATAGGGACACATACGGCAGCAGTGGCTCAGTATTGGGGTATCAGATGCAGTAATGGGGACACATACGGCAGCAGCGGCTCAGTATTGGGGTATCGGGTGCAGTAAAAGGGACACATACGGCAGCAGTGGCTCAGTATTGGGGTATCAGGTGCAGTAATAGGGACACATACGGCAGCAGAGGCTCAGTATTGGGGTATCGGGTGCAGTAATAGGGACACATGGGGCAGAGGCTCAGTATTGGGGCATCAGGTGCAGTAATAGGGACACATACGGCAGCAGAGGCTCAGTATTGGGGCATCAGGTGCAGTAATAGGGGCACATATGGCAGAGGCTCAGTATTGGGGCATCAGGTGCAGTAATAGGGACACATACGGCAGCAGGGGCTCAGTATTGGGGTATCAGGTGCAGTAATAGGGACACATACGGCAGCAGCGGCTCAGTATTGGGGTATCAGGTGCAGTAATAGGGACACATACGGCAGCAGCGGCTCAGTATTGGGGTATCAGGTGCAGTAATAGGGACACATACGGCAGCAGTGGCTCAGTATTGGGGCATCAGGTGCAGTAATAGGGACACATACGGCAGCAGCGGCTCAGTATTGGGGCATCAGGTGCAGTAGTAGGGACACATATGGCAGCAGAGGCTCAGTATTGGGGCATCAGATGCAGCATTAGGGACACATACGGCAGCAGCGGCTCAGTATTGGGGTATCAGGTGCAGTAATAGGGACACATACGGCAGCAGCGGCTCAGTATTGGGGTATCAGGTGCAGTAATAGGGACACATACGGCAGCAGCGGCTCAGTATTGGGGTATCGGGTGCAGTAATAGGGACACATACGGCAGCAGAGGCTCAGTATTGGGGTATCAGGTGCAGTAATAGGGACACATACGGCAGCAGAGGCTCAGTATTGGGGTATCAGGTGCAGTAATAGGGACACATACGGCAGAGGCTCAGTATTGGGGTATCAGGTGCAGTAATAGGGACACATACGGCAGCAGAGGCTCAGTATTGGGGTATCAGGTGCAGTAATAGGGACACATACGGCAGAGGCTCAGTATTGGGGCATCAGGTGCAGTAATAGGGACACATACGGCAGCAGTGGCTCAGTATTGGGGTATCAGGTGCAATAATAGGGACACATATGGCAGCAGCGGCTCAGTATTGGGGTATCAGGTGCAGTAATAGGGACACATACGGCAGCAGTGGCTCAGTATTGGGGTATCAGATGCAGTAATGGGGACACATACGGCAGCAGCGGCTCAGTATTGGGGTATCGGGTGCAGTAAAAGGGACACATACGGCAGCAGTGGCTCAGTATTGGGGTATCAGGTGCAGTAATAGGGACACATACGGCAGCAGAGGCTCAGTATTGGGGTATCGGGTGCAGTAATAGGGACACATACGGCAGCAGTGGCTCAGTATTGGGGTATCAGGGGCAGTAATAGGGACACATACGGCAGCAGCGGCTCAGTAGATGGTGATGGGGCTGGAATATGAGAAGTGAAATGTGTCTTTGTTGTATTCTCTGTAGCCGAGTCGTTGCTGGAAGAAGTTGTCATGTCGGTCTGGGTCAGTTGGAAAAGACGGGAAAAGTGACGACTCCATCAGAAAGAACGTCAGTGGTAAGTCACCATCTGTAACTGTGCAGTGATCTATGTTCCGTAGAACTGGTAGTGATGGTCTTTGTGGAGTTTTTTTTAGTTACAGGGGGATCATCGGCTGAGGTTCTTATACACGCAATTACAGTGCCACACCGTAGTTGTAGTCAGGGGTTAGGGGCCCACTCAGATATCTCGCCCCCCCTGAGCTGAACCCCTAGCTACGCCTCTGCCGGCCACGTATGTAACAGGTTAAAAAATAAACATATACTCACCTTCCGAGGGAGCCCTTGTAGTCATGTCGCCTGTGTGCGGTGCACTCGACAGCTTCCGGTCCCAGTGTTGGTAGCGCAGGACCCGTGATGACGTCGCAGTCACATGACCGTGACGTCATGGCAGGTCCTTCTCGCGCAGGCGCGCAAGACCTGTGATGAGGTCGCGGTCACATGACTGTGACGTCATGGCAGGTCCTTGTCGCATACCATCCTTGAACCTGGAACCCGGAACCTGCCGCTTGCATGGAGCGGTTACCGGAGGAGCGGGAAAGGCGGCGGAAGGTGAGTAATGATTTTTTTATTACTTTTAACATTAGATCCTTTTACTATTGATGCTGCATAGGCAGCATCAATAGTAAAAACTTGGTCACACAGGGTTAATAGCGGCGGTAACTGAGTGAGTTATCCGCGGCATAATGCGGTCCGTTACCACTGACATTAACCCTGTGTGAGTGGTGACTGCGTGGAGAATGAAGCGGGCACTGACTGCGGGAAGGAAGGAGCGGGCATGTTGCCGCTGGACTGCGCCCGTCGCTGATTGGTCGTGGCAATGGTCGTGGGCGTTTTGCCACGACCAATCAGCGACTTGGATTCCATGACAGACAGAGGCCGCGACCAATGAATATCCGCGACAGAAGGACAGACAGACGGAAATGACCCTTAGACAATTATATTGTAGATAACTTTAGCGACCTGAAAAAAAAAAAAAAAAAAATGTTTAAAGCCATGTGATCAGTACATGCACAAAATTAAAAATATTCTACTGATCATTGAGACCCAGAATGTTTCCAAGAGAATGGGTTAAACCCTATGCTTTGTCTTCCTGCTGATAAATCTATTTATAATTTCTTATCTATATAGAGTATCACTGTGTTCCAAAAACACTTTTTTTTACTTCTGTCCTTTAGCAGTTTGTAAGGAATTTTGTGAACTAAAGCATGGGACAGAAAATTAGACTAAGGCTATGTGCACACGTTCAGGATTTCTCGCAGAAAATTCCTGAGAAAAACCGGACATTTTCTGCAAGAAATCCGCAAGAAATCTGCATGCGGTTTTGCCGCGGTTTTGCCACGGTTTTTTCCGGACATTTCCCAATGCATTTTGTAGTGGGAAATCCGCAAAAAGCGCAAAATTAATGAACATGCTGCGGTTTTTACCGTGCACAAAACATGCGGAATTCATTCTAAATCATTGGGATGCTTATTGTATTTGTTTTTTTTGCGGTTTTATAGCGTTTTTATCGGGAAAAAACGCGAAAAAAACGCAACGTGTGCACACAGCCATAAATGTTAAGAGCAGTCTTGTATGTTGATGAAAATTTCCCTCATCTTACTAGCCATTCAATTCTGGTATTGTAGAGCTCAATTAAGTAAACTGTAAGTGGAAGTTCATCTCGGATAACTTTCATACCTATTCAGTGCAGTTCGATGTGGGCTCCATTTGTTGCCCTACACATATCTAAATGATAGCACAAGGTCGTGGTTGCATGATGTCACAGACCTGGCAGTGTATTAATCAGAGTTCAGTTTATTAGGGGTTAATCTGGGGGCTCAGCAACAGCTTAGGCTTCTTTCACACTTCCGTCGATAGTCGCCCGTCATGAAGCGTCGGCGCGACGTACCGATGGAAGTGTTTGCTTTCACATTTCCGTCTGCGTTGCCGGGCAGGAAAGATCGTGAGAGCGACATTTTCTGCCGGGCATGCGCAGACTGAAAAACTGGATGCGACGTACAGAAAAACGTTCCCTTGAACGTTTTTCTGTGACGATGGTTCGCCAAAACCCGACCTAATCCAGTGCACGACGGACGCAACGTGTGGCCATACATCGCGATCCGTCGGCAATACAAGTCTTTGGGAAAATGCTAATTTTTTTGCATGATCCGGCATTTTCAAAAATCGACTGATTGCGACGTGACGCAAAAGACGGAAATGTGAAAGTAGCCTTAAATGAGTTTGTGTTGTTTCATTGGTTCATGTTATCTCTGTGTGTGTGTGTGTGTGTGTGTGTATATATATATATGTGTGTATATATATATATGTGTGTGTGTATATATATATATATATATATATATATATATATATATATATATATATATATATATATATATATATATATCGTACATACATATATATCGTACATACATATATCTCGTACATACATATATCTCGTACATACATATATCTCGTACATATATATATATCATACATACATACAGTCAGTTGTGGCCAGAATTATTGACACCCGGCAATTCTGTCAGATAATACTCAGTTTCTTCCTGAAAATGATTGCAAACGCAAATTCTTTGTTATTATTATCTTCATTTAATTTGTCTTAAATGAAAAAACACAAAAAGAATTGTCCTAAAGCCAAATTGGATATAATTCCACACCAAACATAAAAAAGGGGGTGGACAAAAGTATTGGCACTGTTCGAAAAATCATGTGATGCTTCTCTAATTTGTGTAATTAACAGCACCTGTAACTTACCTGTGGCACCTAAAGGTACCTTCACACATAACGATTTCGTTAACGATATCGTTGCTTTTTAACGAAATCGTTATGTGTGACAGTGACCAACAATCAGGCCCCTGCTGGGAGATCGTTGGTCGCTGGGAATGATCAGGACGTTTTTTTTGGTCGCTGATCACCCGCTGTCATCGCTGGATCATCGTGTGTGACGCCGATACAGCGATGTGTTCACTGGTAACCAGGGTAAATATCGGGTTACTAAGCGCAGGGCCACGCTTAATAACCCGATGTTTACCCTGGTTACCATTGTAAAAGTAAAAAAAAACAAACAATACATACTTACATTCCAGTGTCTGTCACGTCCCCCGGCGTCAGCTTCCCGCACTGACTGTCAGCGCCGGCCGTAAAGCAGAGGCCATGGGTCTTCCAGCAGGACAATGACCCAAAACACACTTCAAAAAGCACTAGAAAATGGTTTGAGAGAAAGCACTGGAGACTTCTAAGGTGGCCAGCAATGAGTCCAGACCTAAATCCCATAGAACACCTGTGGAGAGATCTAAAAATGGCAGTTTGGAGAAGGCACCCTTCAAATATAAGGGACCTGGAACAGTTTGCCAAAGAAAAATGGTCTGAAATTCCAGCAGAGCATTGCCTATGCAGCATCAATAGTAAAAATGTCATGTTAAAAATAATAATAAAAAAAACCTGCTATACTCACCCTCCGCCGCCTTTTCCGCTCCTCGCGATGCTCCCGGGATCGCTCCTTTTCAAGCGGCAGCTTCCGGTCCCAGGGCTGGTGTGCGACAAGGATCTGCCGTGAAGTCACGGTCATGTGACCGCGACGTCTTCATAGGTCCTGCTCACACCAGCACTGGGACCGGAAGCTGACGCTTGCAATGGAGCGATCCCGGGAGCGTCCCGAGGAGCGGGAAAGGCGGCGGATGGTGAGTATAGCAGGACTTCAACAGGCCTTCGGAAGGTGAGTATATGTTTAATTTTTTTTTTAAAGTCTCTATACTACGTGGCTCTGTGCTGGGCAATATACTATGTGCCTGGACAATATACTCCATCGCTGGGCAATATAGTACGTGACTGGGCAATATAGTACGTGACTGGGCAATGTACTACGTGGCTGGCAATATACTACGTGGCTCTGCTATATACTATGTGGCTGGGCAATATACTACGTGGCTGGGCAATATACTACGTGGCTGGGCAATATACTACGTGGCTGGGCAATATACTACGTGGCTGGGCAATATACTACGTGGCTGGGCAATATACTACGTCGCTGGGCAATATACTACGTCGCTGGGCAATATACTACGTGGACATGCATATTCTAGAATACCCGATGCGTTGGAATCGGGCCACCATCTAGTGTTGAATATCCACCTAATGGTACTGTCTATTTATATATCAGTTGTGTAGTGTCATGCCTGAGGGTACATTACAGAAATGTATGATAGATGAATATTAACTGCTGTGTCATTTTTATTAAAGTTGAGGGAAAGGATACTTAAACCACTGTACACTTTGCTGTGACTGGTAGGGAAAAAGGCACCCCTGACAAGGAAATGGCAACATGACTGGTATCAGTGTGATTGAAGCATTGCTATGACTTTTTGCTTTTTTACTGTTAAGGGGAGAATATTGATACTATAATATACGCTACGTCTATGGACAGAGTCGTCTTTAGGAGTGGGGAATGTAGTTGTGTGCAGATTCTGTTCCTTACTGCCCAAGGATCCTGTTCTGTGTACCCTAGAGAATATATAGCACTTCAGCACTGTGTTATTAGGTTTCACTTAAGATCAGTGGTAGCAACGCTTTGGGCGAGTCTGTCCTTCCTCAGAGACTGACAGATCACATGGTGAAATGAAACAATATGGGTAGGTATAGGAGCATTAAGGTTTCCACATCTGCTCAATGGCATGCAAAACCGTGCACGTTTTACTTTAAATTGCTGCAGCTTTACAATAAAAAAAAAAACCCTTAGTATTCCGTGATGTTAAAGAAAAGCATCTTACAAATTTGCAGCCCTTTCAAAAGTAATTTTTCTCCTTTTGAAGCCCCTAAATTGCCCTTTCTTGCCCTCATAAAATTTGATGCCAATAAAATTGCCTCCATATTCACACAGTTAATTCCTCCATTACCCTTCACACGCACTGTATGATGACTCTACTGTACACACCCAACAGAGTATGGTTACCCAACACACTATGATGCCCCAACTGTGATCCCCCACTCAGCCCTCCATAAAGTATAATGGGACCCCACATAGTATTCCATAAAGTATAATGGGCCCCATATAGTCCTCCATACAGTATAATTGGCCCCACATAGTCCTGTGTACAGTATAATGGGCTCCACACAGTCCTTCATACGGCATAATTGTCCCATATAGTCCTTCATATGGCATAATGGCCCCACATAGTCCTCTTTATGGCATAATGGCCCCACATAGTCCTTTGTGGAGACACGGGGAGGTTCGGCGTGGGCCTTGGTCCTCTAGCCGAAACCGCATGGAACGGGTCGTCTCACCGCATGCCTGCTCACCTTTCACCATGGGCATAACACTACTCAGACAACACAGGGTGAGGGTAAAACAGTGTGGCAATACTTTATTGAACCACAAAACAGGCAGATAACATATAGAACAGTCTCAGCACAGTACCCAAGACGGTGCACATTAGAGTCTCACTCTTCCGCTGACTCGCCAGGATAATAGTAGTTGTTACTTCAGATCTTCCGGGGACGATTACAGGCATGGTCACAGAGAGGAAATAATGACAAGCATAGGTAGGTAACAGTCCATTCAAGTTCAAGGGCTAGTTAACCAGAGGGTTACTACCTGGCTTCATCTTCAAGGACCGACTACCCCTCCTGTGGCACACACAGGAGGTAAAGACAAGCTTAGGAAGATGACAGTCCATTGAGAGACAAGGCCAGTTCACCGGAGGGTCACAACCTGGCTTCTCTGAACATATCCATCGGTTCCAGGTGACCGGATGGTCCTAACCTGGTTTTCACAAATGTATCCATGGTTCAGTGATGGTCAGTGGAGCAGCTCTGTATTCTTCCAGCAAGGGCCAAGGTCCCCTAAGCTGGTATCCTGTAGAATGATAAATCTGTGTCCCTCGTGATGGAGACATGATGTTGTGGCTGCTGTCCTGTGTTGTCAATTTGGATGTCTTGGTTAAATCTCTGGCTCTCTCTCAAAGAGCCATATAACCTCTTTTTATGGTTAACAAGTCTCCTTCAATCAGTATTTACAGGTAAAGGAGAAGAATGGAGAATGTTTTGCATAGTGTTCCTTCCTCTATTTTAAAAGTCAACAAACTAGCTGGCATAGGCAAAGCGTAATTAGTAGTGATGAGCGAGTGTACTCGTTGCTCGGGTTTTCCCGAGCATGCCCGAGTGGTCTCTGAGTATTTGTAACTGCTCGGAGATTTAGTTTTTGTTGATGCAGCTGCATGATTTACGGCTGCTAGCCAGCCTGAGTACATGTGGGGGTTGTCTGTTGCTAAGGAATCCTCACATGTATTCAAGCTGTCTATCAGTTGTAAATCATGCAGCTGAGGCAACGAAAACTAAATCTCCGAGCAGTTACAAATACTCGGAGACCACCCGAGCAACGAGTACACTCACTTATCACTAGTAATTAGCAAACATCAATAGTCATTAATGATAAGAGCACAATATGTCAACTTAAAAGTCAATATTACAGGCTTACACAAGCAAAAGTCTTTTCTTGACCAACCAGAAAGAAGCACATAAATTCAAAAGTCAACATATAGATAAGTCTATTCTTCCTGGCTTGCTAAAAATAGATGTCTGGTTAATTAACCCCTTCCCGACCCATGACGCCACGTAGGCGCCATGAAAGTCGGTGCCAATCCGACCCATGACGCCTATATGGTGTCATGGAAAGATCGCGTCCCTGCAGATCGGGTGAAAGGGTTAACTCCCATTTCACCCGATCTGCAGGGACAGGGGGAGTGGTAGTTTAGCCCAGGGGGGCTTCACCCCCCCGTGGCTACGATCGCTCTGATTGGCTGTTGAAAGTGAAACTGCCAATCAGAGCGATTTGTAATATTTCACCTATTATAACTGGTGAAATATTACAATCCAGCCATGGCCGATGCTGCAATATCATCGGCCATGGCTGGAAACACTGATGTGCCCCCACCCCACCCCACCCCACCGATCGCCCCCCCAGCCCTCCGATCTGTCCGGTACACTGCTCCGGCTCCCCTCCGTCCTGTGCTCCGCTCCCCCCGTGCTCTTGTCCGCTCCCCTCATGCTCCAATCACCCTCCCCGTGCTCCAATCACCTCCCCTGCACTCCGATCCACCCCCCGTGCTCCGTTCCACCCCCGTGCTCCGTTCCACCCCCCCGTGCTCCGTTCCACCCCTCCTGCGCTCCGATCCACCCCCCCATGCTCCGATCCCCCCCCCCGTGCTCCCTTTCACCCCATCATACTTACCGATCCTGCCGGTGTCCGTCCGACTTCTCCCTGGGCGCCGCCATCTTCCAAAATGGTGGGCGCATGCGCAGTGCGCCCGCCGAATCGGCCGGCAGATTCGTTCCAAAGTGCATTTTGATCACTGAGATAGATTATATCTCAGTGATCAAAATGAAAAAAAATAATAAATGACCCCCCCCCCCCCCCTTTGTCACCCCCATAGGTAGGGACAATAAAAAAATAAAGATTTTTTTTTTTTTTCCCACTAATGTTAGAATAGGGTTAGGGTTAAGGTTAAGGGGTAGGGTTAGGGCTAGGGTTAGGGTTAGGGCTAGGGGTAGGGTTAGGGTTTCGGTATGTGCACACGTATTCTGGTCCTCTGCGGATTTTTCTGCTGCGGATTTGATAAATCCGCAGTGCTAAACCGCTGCGGATTTATGGCGGATTTACCGCGTTTTTTCTGCGCATTTCACTGCGGTTTTACAACTGCGATTTTCTATTTGAGCAGTTGTAAAACCGCTGCGGAATCCGCATAAAGAAGTGACATGCTGCGGAATGTAAACCGCTGCGTTTCCGTGCAGTTTTTCCGCAGCATGTGTACAGCGATTTTTGTTTTCCATAGGTTTACATTGAACTGTAAACTCATGGGAAACTGCTGCGGATCCGCAGCGTTTTCCGCAGCGTGTGCACATACCTTTAGAATTAGGCTATGTGCACACGGTGCGGATTTGGCTGCGGATCCGCAGCGGATTGGCCGCTGCGGATTCGCAGCAGTGTTCCATCAGGTTTACAGTACCATGTAAACCTATGGAAAACCAAATCCGCTGTGCCCATGGTGCGGAAAATACAGCGCGGAAACGCTGTGTTGTATTTTCCCCAGTATGTCAATTCTTTGTGTGGATTCCGCAGCGTTTTACACCTGTTCCTCAATAGGAATCCGCAGGTGAAATCCGCACAAAAAACACTGGAAATCCGCGGAAAATCCGCAGGTAAAACGCAGTGCCTTTTACCCGCGGATTTTTAAAAAATGATGCTGAAAAATCTCACACGAATCCGCAACGTGGGCACATAGCCTTAGGGTTAGGGTTGGAATTAGGGTTGTGGTTAGGGTTAGGGGTGTGTTGGGGTTAGGGTTGTGGTTAGGGGTGTGTTGTGGTTAGGGTTGTGATTAGGGTTATGGCTACAGTTAGGATTAGAGTTAGGGGTGTGTTGGGGTTAGTGTTGGAGGTAGAATTGAGGGGTTACCACTGTTTAGGCACATCAGGGGTCTCCAAACGCAACATGGCGCCACCATTGATTCCAGCCAATCTCGTATTCAAAAAGTCAAATGGTGCTCCCTCACTTCCGAGCCCCGACGTGTGCCCAAACAGTGGTTTACCCCCACATATGGGGTGCCAGCATACTCAGGACAAACTGCGCAACAATTACTGGGGTCCAATTTCTCCTGTTACCCTTGTGAAAATAAAAAAATGCTTGCTAAAACATCATTTTTGAGGAAAGATAAATGATTTTTTATTTTCACGGCTCTGCGTTGTAAACGTCTGTGAAGCACTTGGGGGTTCAAAGTGCTCACCACACATCTAGATAAGTTCCTTGGGGGGGTCTAGTTTCTAAAATGGGGTCACTTGTGGGGGGTTTCTACTGTTTAGGCACACCAGGGGCTCTGCAAACGCAACGTGACGCCCGCAGACCATTCCATCAAAGTCTGCATTTCAAAAGTCACTACTTCCCTTCTGAGCCCCGACGTGTGCCCAAACAGTGGTTTACCTCCACACATGGGGTATCAGCGTACTCAGGAGAAACTGGACAACAACTTTTGGGGTCCAATTTCTCCTGTAACCCTTGGGAAAATAAAAAATTCTGGGCTAAATAAATATTTTTGAGGAAAGAAAACGTATTTATTATTTTCACGGCTCTGCATTATAAACTTCTGTGAAGCACTTGGGGGTTCAAAGTGCTCACCACACATCTAGATAAGTTCCTTTCGGGGTCAAGTTTCCAAAATGGGGTCATTTCTGGGGGATCTCCAATGTTTAGGCACACAGGGGCTCTCCAAACGTGACATAGTGTCCGCTAATGATTGGAGCTAATTTTCCATTTAAAAAGCCAAATGGCGTGCCTTCCCTTCCGAGCCCTGCCGTACGCCCAAACAGTGGTTTACCCCCACATATGGGGTATCAGCGTACTCAGGACAAACTGGACAACAACATTTGGGGTCCAATTTCTCCTATTACCCTTGGCAAAATAGGAAATTCCAGGCTAAAAAAATCATTTTTGAGGAAAGAAAAATTATTTTTTATTTTCATGTCTCTTCGTTATAAACTTCTGTGAAGCACCTGGGGGTTTAAAGTGCTCAATATGCATCTAGATTAGTTCCTTTGGGGGTCTAGTTTCCAAAATGGGGTCAATTCTGGGGGAGCTCCAATGTTTAGGCACACAGGGGCTCTCCTAACGCTACATGGTGTCCGCTAACAATTGGGGCTAATTTTCCATTCAAAAAGTCAAATGGCGCGCCTTCCCTTCCGAGCCCTGCCGAGTGCCCAAACAGTGGTTTACCCCCACATATGAGGTATCGGCGTACTCGGGAGAAATTGCCCAACAAATTTTATGATCCATTTTATCCTATTGCCCATGTGAAAATGAAAAAAATGAGGCGAAAAGAATTTTTTTGTGAAAAAAAAGTACTTTTTCATTTTTACAGATCAATTTGTGAAGCACCTGAGGGTTTAAAGTGCTCACTAGGCATCTAGATAAGTTCCTTGGGGGGTCTAGTTTCCAAAATGGGGTCACTTGTGGGGGAGCACCAATGTTTAGGCACACAGGGGCTCTCCAAACGCGACATGGTGTCCGCTAACGATGGAGATAATTTTTCATTCAAAAAGTCAAATGGCGCTCCTTCCCTTCCGAGCCTTACCATGTGCCCAAAAAGTGGTTTACCCCCACATGTGATGTATTGGTGTACTCAGGAGAAATTGCACAACAAATTTTAGGATCCATTTTATCCTGTTGCCCATGTGAAAATGAAAAAATTGAGGCTTTTTGTGAAAAAAAAGTACTTTTTCATTTTTACGGATCAATTTGTGAAGCACCTGGGGGTTCAAAGTGTTTTATTTAGCCCAGAATTCACTAGATGCATAGTGAGCACTTTGAACCCCCAGGTGCTTCACAAATTGATCCGTAAAAATGAAAAAGTACTTTTTTTTCACAAAAAAATTCTTTTAGCCTCAATTTTTTCATTTTTTCCTTCCATGTTGCTTCTGCTGCTGTGAAGCACCTGAAGGGTTAATAAACTTCTTGAATGTGGTTTTGAGTACCTTGAGGGGTGCAGTTTTTAGAATGGTGTCACTTTTGGGTATTTTCAGCCATATAGACCCCTCAAACTGACTTCAAATGTGAGGTGGTCCCTAAAAAAAAATGGTTTTGTAAATTTCGTTGTAAAAATGAGAAATCGCTGGTCAAATTTTAACCCTTATAACTTCCTAGCAAAAAAAAAATTTTGTTTCCAAAATTGTGCTGATGTAAAGTATACATGTGGGAAATGTTATTTATTAACTATTTTGTGTCACATAACTCTCTGGTTTAACAGAATAAAAATTCAAAATGTGAAAATTGCGAAATTTTCAAAATGTTCGCCAAATTTCCGTTTTTATCACAAATAAACGCAGAATTTATTGGCCCAAATTTACAACTAACATGAAGCCCAATATGTCACGAAAAAACAATCTCAGAACCGCTAGGATCCATTGAAGCGTTCCTGAGTTATTACCTCATAAAGGGACACTGGTCAGAATTGCAAAAAACGGCAAGGTCTTTAACCCCTTACCGGCATCGGACGTACTATACCGTCCGATGCCGGCTCCCCTGCTTTGATGCAGGGCTCCGCGGTGAGCCCGCACCAAAGCCGGGACATGTCAGCTGTTTTGAACAGCTGACATGTGCCCGTGATAGGCGCGGGCAGAATCGCGATCTGCCCGCACCTATTAACTAGTTAAATGCCGCTGTCAAACGCAGACAGCGGCATTTAACTACCGCTTCCGGCCGGGCGGCCGGAAATGACGTCATCGCCGACCCCCGTCACATGATCGGGGGTCGGCGATGCTTGTGAATGGTAACCATAGAGGTCCTTGAGACCTCTATGGTTACTGATTGCCCGTCGCTGTGAGCGCCACCCTGTGGTCGGCGCTCACAGCACACGTGCAATTCTGCTACATAGCAGCGATCAGCAGATCGCTGCTATGTAGCAGAGCCGATCGTGCTATGCCTGCTTCTAGCCTCTCATGGAGGCTATTGAAGCATGGCAAAAGTTAAAAAAAAAAGTTTAAAAAAATGTGAAAAAAATAAAAAAAACATAAAAGTTTAAATCACCCCCCTTTCGCCCCAATCAAAATAAATCAATAAAAAAAAAAATCAAATCTACGCATATTTGGTATCGCCGCGCTCAGAATCGCCCGATCTATCAATTAAAAAAAAGTATTAACCTGATCGCTAAACAGCGTAGCGGGAAAAAAATTCGAAACGCCAGAATTACGTTTTTTTGGTCGCCGCGACATTGCATTAAAATGCAATAACGGGCGATCAAAAGAACGTATCTGCACCGAAATGCTATCATTAAAAACGTCATCTCGGCACGCAAAAAATAAGCCCTCAACCGACCCCAGATGATGAAAAATGCAGACGCTACGAGTATCGGAAAATGGCGCAATTTTTTTTTTTTTTTTTTAGCAAAGTTTGGAATTTTTTTTCACCACTTAGATAAAAAATAACCTAGTCATGTTTGGTGTCTATGAACTCGTAATGACCTGGAGAATCATAATGGCAGGTCAGTTTTAGCATTTAGTGAACCTAGCAAAAATGCCAAACAAAAAACCAATGTGGGATTGCACTTTTTTTGCAATTTCACCGCACTTGGAATTTTTTTCCCGTTTTCTAGTACACGACATGCTAAAACCAATGATGTGGTTCAAAAGTTCAACTCGTCCCGCAAAAAATAAGCCCTCACATGGCCAAATTGACAGAAAAATAAAAAAGTTATGGCTCTGGGAAGGAGGGGAGCGAAAAACGAACACGGAAAAACGAAAAATCCCCCGGTCACGAAGGGGTTAAGGTCAAAATAGGCTGGGTCATGAAGGGGTTAAGATACAATGCTTTGTCTTCCATACGGCATAATGGCCCCACACAATCCTCTGTATGGCATAATGGCCACACATAGTCCTCCATATGTCATAATTGCCTCATAGTCCTCCATATGTCATAATGGCCTCACTTTGTCCTCCATACGGCATAATAGCCCCACTTAGGCCTCCATATGGCATAGTGGCCTCATTTAATCCTTCATACGGCATAGTGGCCTCACTTAGTCCTCCAAATGGCATAATGGCTCCACTTAGTCCTCCATACAGAATAATGGCCTCGCATAGTCCTCCATAGAGAATAATGGCCCCACATAATCCTCCATACAGAATAATGGCTAGTACAGCCTTTCGTATAGTATAATGGCCCCACTTAGTCCTCCATACGATATAATTGCCCCACTTAGTCCTCCATACAGAATAATGGCCCCACGTAAAAAAAAAAAAAAAAAAAATTCCTTTCCCCATTCCCCACTGCTTTGGTCTCCTCAGCGTGTCTTCCAAATGCCCACTGTGTTGAGACGTCAAAGCTTAGACGCATAGAGAAAATTATGGTGGAGGGAGCGGATGGTGACCCAATGTGAAGTTTGTGTGTTGGTGCAGTGCCGACAGTTTGTAAAGCATAGAAATGCTCGTGTAATGGGCCACACATAGTTCACCATACAGAATGGAGGCATGAAACATAAGCCATTAGACTGCAAAAAGTGAAAGCCCCATAGATGGACTAAGTTAAAAAAATAACTAATGAAATAAAATAAAATTGGACACATTTAGTATCACCCCATCTGAAATGACCTGACCTATAAAACTGTCCCTCTACCTAACCCCTTTAGTGAACACCGTTTAAAAAATAAAGCGACAAAAAACAATGCTTCATCATACTGACAAAGAAAAAGCGGAATATAACGCAATAAAAAAGATGAGTGTAAATAAATATGGTATGTCTAAAAATGTCATCTTGTCCCGCAAATACAAGCCACCATACAGCTCCACAAGCAGAAAAATAAATTATAGCTCTGAGAATAAAGTGATGTTAAAACATTAAAGAGGTATATAAATGTGATATCGCTGCAGTCGTATTGGCCTGAAGAATAAAGCTGCCTTATCAAATTTACCACACACTGAACGGTGTGTAAATATATGTATGTATGTGTATATGTGTGTGTGTATATATATATATATATATATATATATATATATATATATATATATATAATTTTTCCTGAATTACTGGTTTTTTGTTAATTTTGCCTCCCAAAAATCAGAAAAGACAGCAATCAAAAAATGTCATGTGACCGAATGCGGTATCAATATAAACGTCAACTCGTCCTGCAAAAACAAACTTTCACATGACTCTGGGGGCCGAAATATGTTACAATTATAACTATCAAAATATGGCATTGCAAAAACTTGTTTTTGCAATAAAAAAACATCTTGTAGTGTGTGACAGCATCCAAACATAAAAAAATAAACATCTGGTATCGCTATAATTGCACCAACTCGAAGAATAGTCGTCCCATCACTTATACCGCCCAAGGAACAGCTTAAAAAAAGAAATAAAACCAATTATTCAGCTGCTGTTGATTTTTATTTCAGTCTGGCACCCAAAGATCGCAGTAAGGCTCGGCTCACATTTATCCTGTGCTCTATGCTGAGCTCTTACACCGGGGTTTCTGTGTAAATCTCTGAATTACTTGATTTAACGGAGCCCCCGGCAGAAGGTTCCTTATAATGAGGCAGATAGAGGTACTGTGGACTCTGTCCTACCTATGATCCAGCGCTGTCTGTCTTTTTATGTGTGCATGAAAGCATGGTCCTCCACAGTTTTGTGCACTTCTGAAATGTAGGACACCGCTGAACAGAGGCCAGAAGGAGTCCAGAGTAGCTCTGCTGCCTCATTATATTGAATGGATCCCTCTGGGGTTTCATCTGAATCTTGTAATTCGATAGAAACCCGATAGTAAGTGCTCAGCGTAAAGTGCAGGAAAACTGTGATCCCAAACGTTATGTAAAATGCTCCCAATAAATGCTTCAACTCAATCCACAAAAAAAGTAAGCCCCCACTCAGGTTTGTCATTTAACCCCTTCATGACCCAGCCTGTTTTGACCTTAAAGACCTTGCCGTTTTTTGCAATTCTGACCAGTGTCTTTTTATGAGGTAATAACTCAGGAACGCTTCAACGGATCCTAGCGGTTCTGATTGTTTTTTCGTGACATATTGGGCTTCATGTTAGTGGTAAATTTAGGTCAATAATTTATGCGTTTATTTGTGATAAAAACGGAAATTTGGCGAAAATTTTGAAAATTTCGCAATTTTCACAATTTGAATTTTTATTCTGTTAAACCAGAGAGTTATGTGACACAAAATAGTTAATAAATAACATTTCCCACATGTATACTTTACATCAGCACAATTTTGGAAACAAAATTTTTTTTTGCTAGGAAGTTATAAGGGTTAAAATTTGACCAGCGATTTCTCATTTTTACAACGAAATTTACAAAACCATTTTTTTTAGGGACCACCTCACACTTGAAGTCAGTTTGAGGGGTCTATATGGCTGAAAATGCCCAAAGGTGACACCATTCTAAAAACTGCACCCCTCAAGGTGCACAAAACCACATTCAAGAAGTTTATTAACCCTTCAGGTGCTTCACAGCAGCAGAAGCAACCTGGAAGGAAAAAATGAACATTTAACTTTTTAGTCACAAAAATTATCTTTTAGCAACAATTTGTTTGATTTAACAATGGTAAAAGGAGAAACTGAACCACGAAAGTTGTTGTCCAATTTGTCCTCAGTACGCTGATACCTCATATGTAGGGATAAACCACTGTTTGGGCGCACGGCAGGGCTTGGAAGGGAAGGAGCGCCATTTGACTTTTTGAATGAAAAATTTGCTCCACTCTTTAGCGGACACCATGTCACGTTGGGAGAGCCCCCGTGTGCCTAAAAATTGGAGCTCCCCCACAAGTGACCCCATTTTGGAAACTAGACACCCCAAGGAACTTATCTAGATGCATAGTGAGCACTTTGAACCCCCAGGTGCTTCACAAATTGATCCGTAAAAATGAAAAAGTACTTTTTTTTTTTTCACAAAAAAATTCTTTTAGCCTCATTTTTTTCATTTTCACATGGGCAACAGGATAAAATGGATCCTAAAATTTGTTGGGCAATTTCTCCTGAGTACACCGATACCTCACATGTGGGGGTAAACCACTGTTTGGGCACATGGTAAGGCTCGGAAGGGAAGGAGCGCCATTTGACTTTTGGAATGAAAAATTATCTCCATCGTTAGCGGACACCATGTCGCGTTTGGAGAGCCCCTGTGTGCCTAAACATTGGAGCTCCCCCACAAGTGACCCCATTTTGGACACTAGACCCCCCAAGGAACTTATCTAGATGCATATTGAGCACTTTAAACCCCCAGCTGCTTCACAGAAGTTTATAACGCAGAGCCAAGAAAATAAAAAATAACTTTTCTTTCCTCAAAAATGATTTTTTAGCCTGGAATTTCCTATTTTGCCAAGGGTATTAGGAGAAATTGGACCCCAAATGTTGTTGTCCAGTTTGTCCGGAGTACGCTGATACCGCATATGTGGGGGTAAACCACTGTTTGGGCGCACGGCAGGGCTCAGAAGGGAAGGCACGCCATTTGGCTTTTTAAATGGAAAATTAGCTCCAATCATTAGCGGACACCATGTCACGTTTGGAGAGCCATTGTGTGCCTAAACATTGGAGATCCCCCACAAATGACCCCATTTTGGAAACTAGACCCCCAAAGGAACTAATCTAGATGTGTGGTGAGGACTTTGAACCCCCAAGTGCTTCACAGAAGTTTATAACGCAGAGCCATGAAAATAAAATAAAAAATTATTTTCTCAAAAATGATGTTTTAGCCTGCAATTTTTTATTTTCCCAAGGGTAACAGGAGAAATTTGACCCCAAAAGTTGTTGTCCAGTTTCTCCTGAGTACGGTGATACCCCATATTTGGGGGTAAACTACTGTTTGGGCACATGCCTGGGCTCGGAAGTGAAGTAGTGACGTTTTGAAATGCAGACTTTAATGGAATGCTCTGCGGGCGTCGCGTTGCGTTTGCAGAGCCCTTGATGTGGCTAAACAGTAGAAACCCCCCACAAGTGACCCCATTTTGGAAACTAGACCCCGAAAGGAACTTATCTAGATATGTGGTGAGCACTTTGAACCCCCAAGTGCTTCACAGACGTTTACAACGCAGAGCCGTGAAAATAAAAAATCATTTTTCTTTCCTCAAAAATGATGTTTTAGCATGCATTTTTTAATTTTCACAAGGGTAACAGGAGAAATTGGACCCCAGTAATTGTTGCGCAGTTTGTCCTGAGTATGCTGGTACCCCATATGTGGGGGTAAACCACTGTTTGGGCACACGTCGGGGCTCGGAAGTGAGGGAGCACCATTTGACTTTTTGAATACAAGATTGGCTGGAATCAATGGTGGCGCCATGTTGCATTTGGAGACCCCTGATGTGCCTAAACAGTGGAAACCCCTCAATTCTACCTCCAACACTAACCCCAACACACCCCTAACCCTTATCCCAACTGTAGCCATAACCCTAATCACAACCCTAACCGCAACACACCCCTAACCACAACCCTAACCCCAACACACCCCTAACCCTAACCACAACCCTAATTCCAACCCTAACCCTAAGGCTATGTGCCCACATTGCGGATTCGTGTGAGATATTTCAGCATCATTTTTGAAAAATCCGCGGGTAAAAGGCACTGCGTTTTACCTGCGGATTTTCCGTGGATTTCCAGTGTTTTTTGTGCGGATTTCACCTGCGGATTCCTATTGAGGAACAGGTGTAAAACGCCGCGGAATCCGCACAAAGAATTGACATGCTGCGGAAAATACAACGCAGAGTTTCCGCGTGGTATTTTCCGCACCATGGGCACAGCGGATTTGGTTTTCCATAGGTATACTTGGTACTGTAAACCTGATGGAACACTGCTGCGGATCCGCAGCCAAATCCGCACCATGTGCACGTAACCTAATTCTAAAGGTATGTGCACACGCTGCGGAAAACGCTGCGGATCCGCAGCAGTTTCCCATGAGTTTACAGTTCAATGTAAACCTATGGAAAACAAAAATCGCTGTACACATGCTGCAGAAAAACTGCACGGAAACGCAGCGGTTTACATTCCGCAGCATGTCGCTTCTTTCTGCGGATTCCACAGCGGTTTTACAACTGCTCAAATAGAAAATCGCAGTTGTAAAACTGCAGTGAAATGCGCAGAAAAACCGCGGTAAATCTGCCATAAATCCGCAGTGGTTTAGCACTGCGGATTTATCAAATCCACAGAGGACCAGAATACGTGTGCACATAACGAAACCCTAACCCTAACCCTACCCCTAACCCTAATTCTTACCCCAACCTTAGTGGAAGAAAAAAAAAAAATCTTTATTTTATTATTGTCCCTACCTATGGTGGTGACAAGGGGGAAGGGGTTCATTCAGTATTTTTTTTATTTTGATCACTGCGATAGGTTTTATCGCAGTGATCAAAATGCACTTGAAACGAATCTGCCGGCCGGCAGATTTGGCGGGCGCATGCGCCCGCCATTTTGGAAGATGGCGGCGCCCAGGAAAGAAGACCACGGACCACGGGAGGCTCGGTAAGTATGATGGGGTGGGGTGGGGGGGGGGAGCACGGGGGGGTGGATCGGAGCATGGGGGCGGGGGGTGGATCGGAGCACGGGGGGTGCATTGGAGCATCAGGGGGTGGATCGGACTGCAGGGGGGGGGGGGATCGGACTGCAGGGG
This sequence comes from Ranitomeya imitator, assembly GCF_032444005.1. Classification (NCBI taxonomy): domain Eukaryota; kingdom Metazoa; phylum Chordata; class Amphibia; order Anura; family Dendrobatidae; genus Ranitomeya; species Ranitomeya imitator. Next base: position 447,427,940 of record NC_091282.1, read on the forward strand.
GGGTGGATCGGAGTGCGGGGGGGGGTGATTGGAACACGGGGGGGAGCGGACAGGAGGACGGAGGGGAGCGGAGCAGTGTAAAGGACAGATCGGAGGGCTGGGGGGGCGATCGGTGGGGTGGGGGCACATCAATGTTTCCAGCCATGGCCGATGATATTGCAGCATCGGCCATGGCTGGATTGTAATATTTCACCAGTTATAATAGGTGAAATATTACAAATCGCTCTGATTGGCAGTTTCACTTTCAACAGCCAATCAGAGCGATCGTAGCCACGGGGGGGTGAAGCCACCCCCCCTGGGCTAAACTACCACTCCCTCTGTCCCTGCAGATCGGGTGAAATGGGAGTTAACCCTTTCACCGGATCTGCAGGGACGCGATCATTCTGTGACACAGCATATGCGTCACAGGTCGGATTGGCACCGACTTTCATGACGCATACGCTGTGTCACAGGTCGGGAAGGGGTTAACTGAAATATAGGGGGTTTCCATTTTACTGTAGTACAAAGGATCTGGAAAAGCGAAATGGCTCCTCGCTCCCCAAAAGAAATTCAGCAAATTCTGCACACCCAAATCCAAATGTACCCTCCTTTTTGATACCCAGTGTGCCTAAATCACATTTAGCGTCCAGATGTTTGGCATTTCTGTATCGACGAGAACTCGCCTAATTTACAGGTGCGTGTCTCTAGAAGCATGAGCTGGGCAGTACTGTACAGCCACATATGGGGTATTTCTATATTTCGGCAGAAATTGTGGAACAAATTTTGGTGCCATTTTTACCAAGTTCCCTGTGTTAAAATGTAAAAACTGAGGCTTAAACTAAATTTTGGTGGTTAAAAATGTAATTATTATTTTTCACTGCTCAATGGTATAAAATTCTGTGACACACTTGTGGTGTCAATATGATTACTGCACCCCTAGATAAATTAATTGAGAGGTGAAGTTTGTAAAATGAGGTCACTTATGGGAGGGTTCTGCTTTTCTGGCACCTCAGAGGCTCTGTCAGTGTGACATGGCACACTCAGACCATTGTAGCAAAATGTGAACTCCGATATGGCGTTTCTTCCTTTCTGAGCGTTGCATTGTACCTCAAAAGTAGTTTTCGACCACAGTGGGTATCTGTGTACTTAGGAGAAATTGCACAACAAATATTGGGGTCCGTTTTCTCATACTATCCTTGTGAAAAAGTAAAAATATTGGGGCTAAAACATTTTTTTATGAAAAAATATTTTTTTCCATTTTCACAGTTTAACGTTATAAAATTCTTTGAAGCACTTGTGGGTTCATGGTGCTCACCATACTTCTAAACAGGGTGGATAAAAATCAATGTTTTTTTTTTAAAAAAATAAAAAAAAAATCGGATTTTTTTTATTTAAATCGGATTTTTTTAATTTAAATCAGATTTTTTTATTTAAATCGGATTTTTTTCAATAAACTGCTTTTTGAGGAAAATATTTTACCATCCAAAGGTTCTTCCATCATGCGATAAAGCTGAGTTGTTTAACTCAGTAGAATAAAGGCTGTATATGTGTAACATTCACAATGCCATGCTCTTCCAGAGGTTTCTGTAGGATTAGTGGGCAGTTTCTCTCCTATATTATCACAGACGCTCGCTTTACTTACGCAGTTCTCAAAACTGAATTTGACTCCGCAGAGGTCCCAGCCTCTTCTTCACGGCAAAAATGTTACAACATGAACAGAGTTGAGAAAAAGACCTTAATCCTATTGTTCTACAAACCTATGAATACAGAATCAACCCCTTCAGTGCCAAGTCCAAGAAGTTAGACAATATGTTTCTGATTGTTTGGAGTGGAATAGATCTGCACAACACAAGAAGAATGTAAATCTTCTGAGATGAGAAGTCATCTTCATCACCGCACTTCTCATGATGTTGTCTCATTCGCGCCACCAGGCCTTGCATCTCTTTGTTGCATCGTTTGCATTTTGCACGCATGCCTGCCTTACCGATAGGCGAAGTAGCTTCATTAAAAATATTCCCAAACTGGGTCTCTTTTACGGCCTGCTGCCATTATAAGGAAAGAATGTAATAAACCTCAGATCGTACACACAAACAGATCCAGACTTGTCTGTCTGTGGCTATGCTGCAGAATTGTGCTCAAAGTTTCACTTTCATTTTCTTGTCTGCTTGGCCTTCCTCCTCCTCACACTTAGATTCACATTCTTCTTGTGTTGTGCAGATCTATTCCACTCCAAACAATCAGAAACATATTGTCTAACTTCTTGGACTTGGCACTGAAGGGGTTGATTCTGTATTCATAGGTTTGTAGAACAATAGGATTAAGGTCTTTTTCTCAACTCTGTTCATGTTGTAACATTTTTGCCTTGAAGAAGAGGCTGGGACCTCTGCGGAGTCAAATTTAGTTAGGTAGAAACTTTGATTTAAATCACTGATTTAAATCAAGCCTTACTGACTAGTGATTTAAATCGTTATTTAAATCGTGATTTAAATCAGTTAGATTTAAATCAAATCCACCCTGCTTCTAAATAAGTTCCCTGAGGGTTATAATTTCCAAGAGTATCACATGTGGGGGTTTCCACTGTTTAGGCACATTAGGGGCTCTCCAAATGTGACATGATGTCCTCTAATTATTCCAGACAATTTTACATTCAACAAGTAAAATGGAGCTCCTTCCTTTCCTAGCCCTGCCTTGCGCCCAAACAATTAGTTTTCCCATACATATGGGGTATCAGCATGCTCAGGAGAATTTGCGCAATAAATGATATGGTGCAATTTCTTGTGTTACACATGTGAAAATGCAACATTTGGGGCTAAAAAAACATTATTGTGGGAATAATGTATTTTTTAAAATCTTTTTTTATTTTCAGGACTCAACGTTTCTAAACTTCTGTGAATAACCTGGGGGTTCAAGGTGCTCATCTAGATAAGTTCCCTGATGGGTCTAGTTTCCAAAATGGTGTCACTTGTTGGGGTTTACACTTTTTAGGCACATCATAGTAACATAGTAACATAGTTAGTAAGGCCGAAAAAAGACATTTGTCCATCCAGTTCAGCCTATATTCCATCATAATAAATCCCCAGATCTACGTCCTTCTACAGAACCTAATTGTATGATACAATATTGTTCTGCTCCAGGAAGACATCCAGGCCTCTCTTGAACCCCTCGACTGAGTTCGCCATCACCACCTCCTCAGGCAAGCAATTCCAGATTCTCACTGCCCTAACAGTAAAGAATCCTCTTCTATGTTGGTGGAAAAACCTTCTCTCCTCCAGACGCAAAGAATGCCCCCTTGTGCCCGTCACCTTCCTTGGTATAAACAGATCCTCAGCGAGATATTTGTATTGTCCCCTTATATACTTATACATGGTTATTAGATCGCCCCTCAGTCGTCTTTTTTCTAGACTAAATAATCCTAATTTCGCTAATCTATCTGGGTATTGTAGTTCTCCCATCCCCTTTATTAATTTTGTTGCCCTCCTTTGTACTCTCTCTAGTTCCATTATATCCTTCCTGAGCACCGGTGCCCAAAACTGGACACAGTACTCCATGTGCGGTCTAACTAGGGATTTGTACAGAGGCAGTATAATGCTCTCATCATGTGTATCCAGACCTCTTTTAATGCACCCCATGATCCTGTTTGCCTTGGCAGCTGCTGCCTGGCACTGGCTGCTCCAGGTAAGTTTATCATTAACTAGGATCCCCAAGTCCTTCTCCCTGTCAGATTTACCCAGTGGTTTCCCATTCAGTGTGTAATGGTGACATTGATTCCTTCTTCCCATGTGTATAACCTTACATTTATCATTGTTAAACCTCATCTGCCACCTTTCAGCCCAAGTTTCCAACTTATCCAGATCCATCTGTAGCAGAATACTATCTTCTCTTGTATTAACTGCTTTACATAGTTTTGTATCATCTGCAAATATCGATATTTTACTGTGTAAACCTTCTACCAGATCATTAATGAATATGTTGAAGAGAACAGGTCCCAATACTGACCCCTGCGGTACCCCACTGGTCACAGCGACCCAGTTAGAGACTATACCATTTATAACCACCCTCTGCTTTCTATCACTAAGCCAGTTACTAACCCATTTACACACATTTTCCCCCAGACCAAGCATTCTCATTTTGTGTACCAACCTCTTGTGCGGCACGGTATCAAACGCTTTGGAAAAATCGAGATATACCACGTCCAAAGACTCACCGTGGTCCAGCCTATAGCTTACCTCTTCATAAAAACTGATTAGATTGGTTTGACAGGAGCGATTTCTCATAAACCCATGCTGATATGGAGTTAAACAGTTATTCTCATTGAGATAATTCAGAATAACATCCCTCAGAAACCCTTCAAATATTTTACCAACAATAGAGGTTGGACTTACTGGCCTATAATTTCCAGGTTCACTTTTAGAGCCCTTTTTGAATATTGGCACCACATTTGCTATGCGCCAATCCTGCGGAACAGACCCTGTCGCTATAGAGTCCCTAAAAATAAGAAATAATGGTTTATCTATTACATTACTTAGTTCTCTTAGTACTCGTGGGTGTATGCCATCCGAACCCGGAGATTTATCTATTTTAATCTTATTTAGCCAGTTTCGCACCTCTTCTTGGGTTAGATTGGTGACCCTTAATATAGGGTATTCATTGTTTCTTGGGATTTCACCTAGCATTTCATTTTCCACCGTGAATACCGTGGAGAAGAAGGTGTTTAATATGTTAGCTTTTTCCTCGTCATCTACAACCATTCTTTCCTCACTATTTTTTAAGGGGCCTACATTTTCAGTTTTTATTCTTTTACTATTGATATAGTTGAAGAACAGTTTGGGATTAGTTTTACTCTCCTTAGCAATGTGCTTCTCTGTTTCCTTTTTGGCAGCTTTAATTAGTTTTTTAGATAAAGTATTTTTCTCCCTATAGTTTTTTAGAGCTTCAATGGTGCCATCCTGCTTTAGTAGTGCAAATGCTTTCTTTTTACTGTTAATTGCCTGTCTTACTTCTTTGTTTAGCCACATTGGGTTTTTCCTATTTCTAGTCCTTTTATTCCCACAAGGTATAAACCGCTTACACTGCCTATTTAGGATGTTCTTAAACATTTCCCATTTATTATCTGTATTCTTATTTCTGAGGATATTGTCCCAGTCTACCAGATTAAGGGCATCTCTAAGCTGGTCAAACTTTGCCTTCCTAAAGTTCAGTGTTTTTGTGACTCCCTGACAAGTCCCCCTAGTGAAAGACAGGTGAAACTGTACAATATTGTGGTCGCTACTTCCTAGATGCCCGACCACCTGCAGATTTGTTATTCTGTCAGGTCTATTAGATAGTATTAGGTCTAAAAGTGCTGCTCCTCTGGTTGGATTCTGCACCAATTGTGAAAGATAATTTTTCTTGGTTATTAGCAGAAACCTGTTGCCTTTATGGGTTTCACAGGTTTCTGTTTCCCAGTTAATATCCGGGTAGTTAAAGTCCCCCATAACCAGGACCTCATTATGGGTTGCAGCTTCATCTATCTGCTTTAGAAGTAGACTTTCCATGGTTTCTGTTATATTTGGGGGTTTGTAACAGACCCCAATGAGAATTTTGTTACCATTTTTCCCTCCATGAATTTCGACCCATATGGACTCGACATCCTCATTTCCTTCGCTAATATCCTCCCTTAAAGTGGACTTTAGACAAGACTTTACATAGAGACAAACCCCTCCTCCTCTCCGATTTTTACGATCCTTTCTAAACAGACTGTAACCCTGTTACATCAGGGGCTCTCCAAATGCGACATGGCATCCACTAATCATTCTAGCAAATTTTGCATTCAAAAAATCAAATGGCTCTCTTTTTCTTCTGAGCCCGACCGTGCGCCCAAACAGTAGTTCTCCTCACACATGAGGTATCGGCGTTCTTAGGAGAAATTGCACAATACATTTTCTGGTCCATTTTCAGCTGTTACCCTTGTGAAAATGAAAAAAAAAAATTTGAGGATAAATTGAAATTATTGGGAAAAAGTTAAATGTTCATTTTTTTCTTCCACATTCCATTAAGTCCTGTTCAGCACCTGAAGGGTTAATAAACTTGAATGTGTTTTTTTTAGTTTTTAGAATGGTGTCACTTTTGGGTATTTTCTGTCATATAGACCCCTCAGTCACTTCAGATGTGATGTGGTCTCTAAAAATAATTTTTTTTTTAAATTTTTTGTTGGAAAATTGAGAAATCACTAGTCAACTTTAACCCTTATAGCTTCCTAACAAAAAAAATCTGTTTAAAAAAATTGTGCTGATGTAAGGTAGATATGTGGGAATTGTTATTTATTAACTATTTTGTGTGACATAACTCTCTGGTTTAAGGGCATAAAAATTAAAAGTTTGAAATTTGCAAAATTTTTGCCACATTTCTTATTTTTCTCCTTCCCTTACAACCGCACCACGGAGAGATGGGATCCACCCTTCAGGGACAGGAAACCTACAGATAAAAAGGGCGGTACCTCTCCCTCGCATCAGTTGGTTTCCTGTCCCTGACGGTGAACCTTCAGTATGGAGCGTCCACCCAGGGGTGTAAGAAGAATGGATCTCTGTATGCTTTCAGGGGCCTAGGAAGGTACTCAAGGCCTCCAAAAGTACCTTGGCAAGATGGATAAGAGATGTGATCTCGTTGGCCTACTCATCTAGTGGTAATATCGCCCTGGAGTGTTTGCAAGATCATTCCAAAAGATCAGTGTCAACCTCCTGGGCAGAAAGGTTGGTGGTATCAATAGAGCAGATCTGTAAGGCTGCCACTTGGTCATCACCATCTACCTTTTTCAAACGCTATCGGCTGGACCTAGCCTCTTCTTCTGAGCTAACCTTTGGGAGAATGGTTCTACAGGCTGTGGTCTCTCCCTAAGATACAATTCTCTGTAATTCTTTCTGTGGTGCTGTCATGGAGGAAGGAGAAAGACGTTGTTACTTACCGGTAATGAGATTTCTCAGAGCCAATGACAGCACCCTTGTATTCTTTCCCGTCACGTGTGGTGAGCACGCTTTCATTATTTGTGGTATGGTTTATGTATAGACAGAGTGTTTTTTATAAGTATAATAAAAATGTTTAATCTTTTGACAATAACCTGGATGTCCTCCTATGCTTTGTAATAGTGATGAGCGAGTGTACTCTTGCTCGGGTTTTCCCGAGCACGCTCGGGTGACCTCCGAGTATTTGTGACTGCTCGGAGATTTAGTTTTCATCGCGGCAGCTGAATGATTTTCAGCTGCTAGCCTGCTTGATTACATGTGGGGATTCCCTAGCAACCAGGCAACCCCCACATATACTCAGCCTGGCTACTAGCTTAAATCAGCTGAGGCGATGAAAACTAAATCTCCGAGCAGTCATAAATACTCGGAGGTCACCCGAGCAACGAGTACACTCACTCATCACTACTCTGTAAACCAACTGGTGCGAGGTAGAGGTACCGCCCTTTTTATCTGTAGGTTTCCTGTCCCTGAAGGGTGGATCCCCTCTCTCCGTGGTGCTGTTATGGGCTCTGAGAAATCCCGTTACCGGTAAGTAACTCCGTCTTTTTTTCCACAAATAAACGCAAGTCATATCGAAGACATTTTACCATTATCATGAAGTATAATATGTCCCAAGAAAACAGTCTCAGAATCAGTGGGATCCGTTGAAGCGTTCCAGAGTTATTACCACATAAAGTGACAGTGGTCAGAATTTTAAAATTTGGCCTGGTCCTGAAGATGAAAACAAGCTCAGGGGTGAAAGCGGTTAAAAGTGGGGGAAAAAAAAAAAAGTTTTAAAAAATATCAAAGTACCGTAATACAAAAGTTTAATATCCCCCCCATTTTGTCCCATTAAAAATAAAACAAAAAAACTACAGATTCTGATATATCAAAATATAAAATAAATTAATCTGATAGGTATACAGTGTAACGAGAAAAAAATCTAAACTCCAGAATTATGTCACTTTCCTTTGTTTTGCACCAGATAATTCCAAACTTATTCTGGTTTTCATTGCAAGCTCCATTGCTGCTGGGATCTTTGCAGATGTTGGAAAAGTATGGTGCTCGTGCCTATGTGTGCGTTGGATGCATTCAGTGCTGTAACACTGGGCCAGAGGTCAGCTAGCAAGAGAGTCACAAGACCACCACAATTTTGATTCCAATGGATGGAAAGAGCACTTCCTACAAGGTTTAAAATCCTATCTATAGGCAGTAGAGGAGTTTGTAGACCTTTGGGTAAATGTAGAGTTTCTTGGCACAAAACATGAAGGATTATGGCATATTAGAAATTTATGTGGCCTGCCCCAGAAAACCCATACAGCATAGGCAGCTGCCATTTAGCCAACAGCTATTCCTATACACCTGGCCACATGCCAATTTTCAATAGTTGTAAGGGGTATAAGTTGTTTCTAGATCCTCAAGCAGCATCTTATCTCCTCGAGGAACCAAGTTTGTTTAAATCCACCATGCCTGAACCGCCTCCTCCGTAACATTTACTGTCAGATCAGAGTGTGGACAGTCTCCTACACGGTAATCTTCTGGTCCTGATGAAATTGTCACATTCAGCTTGCTTAGCTTTGTTTTGTGTGAACACATTTTACATTTGTATTCCTTTATATTCCTAGGAAAAAAACGTTTTTTTTATATCACATTATTAAGCTGTTATGTTCTTTCCAATAAGGTTTCCAATATTTTAATGGCAAAAGTAGCGCAGTTTATAATACCAGTCTTGGATTTAAAAGTATTGAAAACTTCAATGGAAGTGACTAGGATTCACTGGGATTGATTTAAGCAGAGACATTCTGAATGAAAGTCAAGACGATAATGTGAACGGAGTCTCGTTCTAGCAATGAACCTTTTTTGAAAAGTGTAATGTACATTTTGATCTTGCTGAATTTTTTTTTTTCTATTTTTACTTTTCTTTTGTTTACAAAAAATGTTCTCTCCCTTTATTTCACTTGAGCATCGCCAAACTTTAATTTCATTTTCCACAATTGTGTGCTTGAGTTATTTGATTTTAGTTTAGCACAAAAGTGCTTTTCTAGAGAAAAGGCAGTAATGATAGAAATGTTCTGTTGCTATGTCTGGATTTTGCTCTAGTCTTGTCCTCAGTCCAAATGTAAATCCTTAAACACAAGCTAGTACATGGTGCTGGTACCTAATTTACTTTTAAAGGGCCACTGTCACCCCCTCCAGCCGTTATAAACTAAAAGAGCCACCTTGTGCAGCAGTAATGCTGCATTCTAACAAGGTGGCTCTTTTAGTTTTTTGTTCATGTATTCCCAAAATAAAGCGCTTTGAAACTTATCCGAAATACCTCTCTTTGTCCATGGAGGCGGGTCTTCACTCCCCAGCTTGAATCGGTACTCTGCCGTCACTCACATCTTCAGGGGCTTTCGGTGCCGCCCCCTCCGCGCTTTTTTCGCTTCAAAACCGGCGCCTGCGCTGTGTACAACTGTGTGGGGCAGGCGCAGTAAGCTCTGGCCGTCTGACATCCCAGCCAGGCTTGCAGACTGCGCCTGTGCGGGCAGTGCGGCCACCCACCTTGAGAATCCCAGCCCCGCAGTGTGTTATGCATTATGCACAGTGCGGGGCTGGGATTCACAGGCAGGGCGGCCGCACAAGCACAGTCTGCAAGCCTGGCTGGGATGTCAGACGGCCAGAGCTTACTGTGCCTGGCCCACACAGTTGTACACAGCGCAGGCGCCGGTTTTGAAGCGAAAAAAGCACGGAGGGGGCGGCGCCGAAAGCCCCTGAAGATGTGAGTGACAGCAGAATACCGGTTCAAGCTGGGGAGTGAGGATCCACCTCCATGGACAAAGAGAGGTATTTTGGATAAGTTTCAAAGCGCTTTATTTTGGGAATACATGAACAAAAAACTAAAAGAGTCACCTTGTTAGAAGTGCAGCAGTAATGCTGCAAAGGTGGCTCTTTTAGTTTATAACGGCTAAAGGGGGTGACAGTGGCCCTTTAAAGACTATTCAAACTAATGAATAAGATCATTCAGTGTAATAATGAGACCACAATGCACATTATCCCCCCCCCATATATTTATTTTTAACAGGCTGGAGTTTTAAGATGTGTTGCTCTATTTTTAGATTTGTCCATATTTCGATTTTGGTTGCATGCTTTGATGCTGTACTGTTTGGACAAGTGTCTTATGCTGTTTCTAAAAAAAAAATTTTTTATTTAAATAAATTGCATTTGCTTATGTTTTTACCTGTTAAAGACAAATGGTTGGGTCATAAAATATGAAGCAAAGGCCTCCTGAAAAGAAAAAAAGAAAAAAAAAAAGGCGTAATACTGTAAGCTATAAAGGCAACATAGTTCTCAAATCGGTGTGTATTAAATGGGTTGCCTCAGCTTCTGAATTGGAAAATTGTAAAAAGCGCGGTAAAGCAAGAAAACGTGCAATTTACCTGTTAACAAAACACCATTTCCATTGTCAAAAATACAGGAATTTTTAATTCTATTAGCTTACTGCTTTTTCTATGATTGACTGCTCTGCAGTCAATCAGATGGCCAGTTTAGCAAACTTTTTGGTGCAAGCAATTGCCTTAAGTCATATACTTGGTGAAAGTCTACTTGTGTGCAATCTAAGTGTCATATGTTCTGTCAGAATATACACACCTTTTCTGAAAGGCCACGGAGGCTGCATCACCATTAAGCAAGAGGCATCACTAACCAAACAACATTATGCAGAGCAAGGAGATCTCCAAACAAGTCAGGAACAAAGTTATTGAGGCGTACAAGTCAGGACTGGGTTATAAATAGTATTCCAATCTCTGATGATCCCCGGAGCACCATGAAATCCATTATCATCAAATGGAAAGAACACGGTAGCACAATAAAGCTTCCAAGAGATGGCTGCCTAACAAAATTCTCAGCCCGGACAAGGAGGGCATTAATCAGAGAAGCAGCATAGGTACCAAAAGTAATCCTGACAGAGTTGCAGAATACCCATGCAGAGACTGGGAGTATGTGTCCATTCGAATTCCACAAAATCATACACTCCTTAGAGGTGGCCATTATGGGAGAGTGGTCAGAAGAAAGCTTTTACTTACACAAAAATTGTGAAGATCGTTATGAGGTTGCCACAAGGCATGTGGGATATTCCCCCAAATGTACAGAGGAAGCAGGTGCTATGCCTTGTGCCAAACCAACACAGCTCTTGACCTCAAGAACACCATCTCCACAGTGAAACGTGGTGGCAGCATCATGCTGTGGGGAGGTTTTTCGGCAGCAGGGACAGGGAAAAAGTTCTTAGTCAAGGGGAAGATGGCAGGTGCAAAATACAGGGATATTCTTGAGCAAAACAGTTTTGAGTTTCAGTAAAACTGGTATCCAAGAAGTATCGTTTCTCCTTGTGGAGATTAACATGTTTATCATGCCGAGATGAGGAGACTTAGAGCCTCAATGTTCCTCAGGAAATATGAGAGAGGAAGAAAACTAGAACTCTAGTGCCACCTATTGGAAGTAGCAATCCTAAAAGTCAATGTCGACCCTTTAACGAGCCTTGTCTCATGACTTAGACTGGCGTCACACTGGCGTATTGCATCCGATGTGAGATCATCGGATGTGATATGCTAATGACACTCGGCTCCTGCTCTGCTGCGAGCAGGAGCCGAGTGTCATGCGTCTGTGCTTTGATTCTCTCGCACAGGGAGGATCTGAGCACAGCTGCGGAGGAGGCGGAGAAATGAATTTCTCCATCTCCTCCATTGCTGGGGTCCGCATATAGCGCACATCACTCGGATGATATCCGAGTCGTGTGCGCTGTCTCACTCGCACCCATAGGCTTATATGGGTGCGAGTGAGCCGAGAATTTTCCTCTGTCCGAGACAATCGCAGCATGCTGCGATTGTCTCGGACCGAGGAAAACGGCAGACAAAAAGTCGGCTGCTGGGAGCTGCCCCATAGCTTAACATTGGTCCGAGTGCAATGCGATTTTTTTATCGCATTGCACTCGGCCGTTTAAAACGCCAGTGTGACATCGGCCTTAGGATAAAAGCCAAACCAGAATCTCAATTTGCAGACACTGTGTTTCGGGGTACTGCCCCTCGTCAGTGCAAAGTGGAAATCTGGTTTGGCTGAGTGAGAGGCATCTGACCGGTATCCATGAAGTATCGTTTCTCCTTGCGGAGATTGACATGCTAAGCATGCCGAGATGAGACTTAAAGCCGCAGTGCAATGCTCCTCTGGGAAATATGCAAATTGTCTCTTCAGAAAGGAAGAGGACTAGAACTCTAGTGCCAGCATGTCAATCTCCGCAAGGAGAAACGATACCGGTCAGACGCCTCACTCAGCCAAACCAGATCTCCACTTTGCACTGATGAGAGGCAGTACCCCGAAACAGTGTCTGCAAATTGAGATTCTGGTTTGACTTTTATCCTAAGTCATGTGATAAGGCTCTTTAAAGGGTTGACATTGACTTTTAGGATTGCTACTTCCAATAGGTGGCAGTAAAACTGGGACAAAGGTTCATATTCCAAAAATACAATGACCCAAAGTATACTGCTAAAGCATCACTCGAGTTGTTTAAGGGGAAACGTGTAAATGTTTTGAAGTGGCCTAGTCAAAGCCAAGACCTTAATCCAATTGACAATCTGTGGTCAGACTTGCTATTCATGAGAGGAAACCATCTAATTTGAAAGAGCTCGAGCAGTTTTGCCTTGAGGAAAGGGCAAAACTCAAGTGGCAAGTTGTGGAAAGCTCATAGAGACTTAGCCAAAGCGACTTGCAGCTGTAATTGCCGCAAAAGAAGGCTCTACAAAGTACTGAATAGTTATACACACTGTAGTTTTCAGTTATTTTGTCCTATTTGTTGCTTGCTTCACATTTAAAAGAAAACCAATTGTTCACAGTTGTAGGCATGTTCTTTACATGAACTGAGGCAAACCCTAACCACAAAAAAAACAACAAAAAAGTGAATTCCCGGTTGTGAGGTAACAAAACACAAAAAATGCCAAGGCATTGAATACTTCCAGAATCCACTGTAGGTGCAGACCTTTATGTAATGTTCAATAGCGGACAACATGTTGTACAGGTACATAAAACTAGTGTTGCACAGTTATAAACACACACTACCTTCGTCTGGGCTTACTCACGTGCTTAAAGGGAACCTGTCACCCCGTTTTTTCAGATTGAGATATAAATACTGTTAAATAGGGCCTGCGCTGTGCGTTACAATAGTGTATGTAGTGTACCCTGATTCCCCACCTATGCTGCGAAATACATTACCAAAGTCGCCGTTTTCGCCTGTCAATCAGGCTGGTCAGGTCGGGTGGGCGTGGTGACATCGCTCTTTTCTTCCCCAGCTTTCCGTTGGTGGCGTAGTGGTGTGCGCATCTCGCAGTGACGAATCCACTGCGCGCACGTGAAGAAGCAGCGCGCGATCTGCGCTATTACCCCCTGTCATCGGTGGGGGCGGCCATCTTCCTGGGGCTGCGCGTGCGCAGATGGAGTGCTCTGCTGCACGGGGCTTCAGGAAAATGGCCACGGGATGCCGCGCGTGCGCAGAAGAGATCGTGGTGGCCATTTGACCAAAGCCGAGATGCAAACTCGGCTTTGGGAAAATGGCCGCCGCGATCTCTTCTGCGCACGCGCGGCATCCCGCGGCCATTTTCCTGAAGCCCCGTGCAGCAGAGCACTCCATCTGCGCACGCGCGGCCCCAGGAAGATGGCCGCCCCCACCGATGACAGGGGGTAATAGCGCAGATCGCGCGCTGCTTCTTCACGTGCGCGCAGTGGATTCGTCACTGCGAGATGCGCACACCACTACGCCACCAACGGAAAGCTGGGGAAGAAAAGAGCGATGTCACCACGCCCACCTGACCAGACCAGCCTGATTGACAGGCGAAAACGGCGACTTTGGTAATGTATTTCGCAGCATAGGTGGGGAATCGGGGTACACTACATACACTATTGTAACGCACAGCGCAGGCCCTATTTAACAGTATTTATATCTCAATCTGAAAAAACGGGGTGACAGGTTCCCTTTAACTCTCCTTGCTACACCACTTATCCCGAAGTACCGTATATTAGGAGAGTTATGTGAACAAAGCCTAGTATATGTATTTAGTATTACCCTACAACTACTGACTCTCCAGGTGTTGCAAAACTCCAAGTTTCACTATGCTTGGAAAGTTTACAGCTGCCTAGACATGCCGAAAAACAACCTGGAAAACAATATTGTATACAAACTGGTCTTCACTTAAGGTACCTTCACACACAACGATATTGTTAACGATATCGTTGCTATTTGTGACGTAGCAACGATATCGTTAATGAAATCGTTATGTGTGACAGCGACCAACGATCAGGCCCCTGCTGGGAGATCGTTGGTCGCTGAATAAAGTCCAGAACTTTATTTCGTCGCTGGATCTCCTGCTGACATCGCTGGATCGGCGTGTGTGACACCGATCCAGCGATGTCTTCACTGGTAACCAGGGTAAACATCGGGTAACTAAGCGCAGGGCCGCGCTTAGTAACCCGATGTTTACCCTGGTTACCATGCTAAAAGTAAAAAAAAACAAACACTAGATACTTACCTACCGCTGTCTGTCCTCCAGCGCTGTGCTCTGCACTCCTCCTGTACTGGCTGTGAGCCGGAAAGCAGAGCGGTGACGTCACCGCTCTGCTTCCGGCTCACAGCCAGTACAGGAGGAGAGCAGAGAAGCAGAGCGCAGCGCTGGAGGACAGACAGCGGTAGGTAAGTATCTAGTGTTTTTTTTTTTTTTTTTACTTTTAGCATGGTAACCAGGGTAAACATCGGGTTACTAAGCGCGGCCCTGCGCTTAGTTACCCGATGTTTACCCTGGTTACCGGCATCGTTGGTCGCTGGAGAGCGGTCTGTGTGACAGCTCTCCAGCGACCAAACAGCGACGCTGCAGCGATCCGGATCGTTGTCGGTATCGCTGCAGCGTCGCTTAATGTGAAGGGGCCTTAAGGGTCGGTATAGATTCCTAGACTCAGAAATGCAATATCACACATGAGCTAGGTTAAAGTGGCTTTGCCGACCATATTATTTATCACATGTCTAGATGCACTTTATAAAGAGTACAGTCAAAATATAATTGGCTTACTAACAAACAAACATAACGGGATTAGATACTAGTTCAACAGTAAGGCAGTTTTTGAAGCAGATTATGTACTAAAAATGTACTAAAAAAACCCTCTGTTCCATAGTACACTCTGCAAAGACCTTCCATACACATTGGATACCTATCGGATGACCCATCTTGTGTTCTTTATATGTCAGAGTCCTCTGGTAATGGCCCTTCCCCCCAGGCAACAATAGGATCAACCTCTGGAATTCCGATGTGCTGTATTTTTTTTTTTTCTCCCGTCACATCTGTCGGGGGAGAGTCGGAAGACAACCCTATATATTAGATTGTCTGCAGATTCATGCTTTACACCAGTCTTTCACACTGCTTTTGGGTGACCTTATGCCACTACTGGTACAAAAATTTAAGCAGTTCTTCTTTGTTTGATGGCTTGTGACTATCCGTCTTCCTCTTGATTACATTCCAGAAGATTTCAATGGGGTTCAGGTCTGGAGATTGGGCTGGTCATGACAGAGATTTGATGTGGTGGTCCTTCATCCACACCTTGATTGACCTAGCTGTGTGGCATGGCGCATTGTCCTGCTGGAAAAACAGCCCTCAGAGTTGGGGAACATTGCCTGACCAGAAGGAATCAACTGTTTTTCCAGGATTACCTTGTATGCGGCTTGATTCATACGTCCTTCACAAAGAACAACCTGCTCAATTCCAGCCTTGCTGAAGCATCCCTAGATTATCACCGATCCTCCACCAAATTCCACAGTGGATGCAAAACACTATGGCTTGTATGTCTCTCCAGGTCTCCGTCTAACCATTAGACGACCAGGTGTTGGGCAAAGTTTAAAATTAGACTCCTCAGAGAAGATTACCTTACTCCAGTTCCCTATGGTCCATTCCTTATGGTCTTTGGCAAACTTCAGCCTGACTCTCCTTTGTTTCTCCTTGATGAAAGGCTTTTTTTTTCTAGCTTAACATGACTTGAGTCCTGCCTCTAGGAGCCTGTTACGAACTGTGCTGGCCGTGCACTTCACCCCAGCTGCAATTTGCCATTCCTTTGTAGGTCACTTGATGTTATCCTGCGGTTGCTGAGTGGCATTCGAATAAGATCATCCCGGTCAGTGGAGGGTCATTTTCGTCTGCTGCCAGTCTGTAGCATTGATGTCCCCAATGTCTCCTGCTTGACCTTGTTGTAATGGACTGCCGTCTTAGAAATTTTAAGGATGGAGGCAGCAAGACGCTCGCTGTGTACCTCTGCTAGTAAAGCCAGAATTGAGCCCTTTTTTTCCTCACTCAAGACTTTTCTTTTTAACTCCTTTGGCATGGTTAACTTTGGCATGGTTAAAAGTTTATTTTTTAATTCCTATTACTTTTGGTATATTATTAGCACTTGTTTTGCCATCCAGCTTGTCCTATTGCAAGAGGATTGTGAACGCCATACCAATGTTTTTTTATACTTTCCTTCGTTAAATAAGATTTGTTTAAGGTGATCACCTAATCAGAAGCACATTAAGTAGAATGTGGGGGGGGGGGGGGGGGAGGGGGTAGAAGCCACGGCCAATCGCAGCTGGGTGTCAGCTGACACCCAGTACTAAGTGCCACTTTAACCCCGGGAACACTGCAATCAAACAAGATTGCAGCGTTCCGGTGGCATAGAATAGCATCGCGCAGGGAGGGGGCTCCCTGCGTGCTTCCTTTAGACCCTCAGAAAAAAGTCATGTGATCGAGTTATCCTGAGGTTCTCCCTTCCTGCAGACCCCCGGATCCAAGATGGCCGCGGGGTCCTTTTGGGTCCTGCAGGGAGGTGGCTTCTCAGTACCTGCTGAGAGCAGGCACCAGCAAGGTGATCCAATTATGAATTTTTATTTTACCTGACGTCTTTAGATTTTTCTTTTTTTTCCTTTTTTTTATGAAGTACAACTTTATTTAATTGCAAATTAAAAGATTAGAATTTTTCTTCATCAGTTAATTTTTTACAGATTTCTAAAGTTCTGAAAGAGCGCAAATTTTGGCCTGGTATGGCTTTACATTTTTTATCATATCTCGGGCTAGAATTAAGAGATAGGTGGGAGAGGCATCATTTTTCTCACAACGGTACAGGCTTTCATTTGATATGTTACAAGACTGTTTCTTTATATTTTGTTTTGGAGAAATTAAATTCAAAATTTTGATGCGCAATTGTGAAAACGTATGTTTTAAAATTGTGGAAAAAAATGCATGTGCGTTACTTGTGTTCTTGTTTATATTTGTACAGGGATTCAACTTGGGACCTATCAAATGTTATTTTTTTTTTAAGCTTTGAATCATCTGATTTTATGTTTGTGTGAGTTTCTTCCTTTTTTCTCTTCAAATTACAACTTACTGAATTCAGCATTTATATGCAACAATAAAGAAAAACAAAAAACAACTACTGTAAGTGCCAGAATAAATACATCTTGGGCTAGGGTCACATTGCGTTAGGGCAATCCGTTTAACCCCTTCCCGACCTGTGACACAGCGTATGCGTCATGAAAGTCGGTGCCAATCCGACCTGTGACGCATATGCTGTGTCACAGAAAGATCGCGTCCCTGCAGATCCGGTGAAAGGGTTAACTCCCATTTCACCCGATCTGCAGGGACAGGGGGAGTGGTAGTTTAGCCCAGGGTGGGTGGCTTCACCCCCTCGTGGCTACGATCGCTCTGATTGGCTGTTGAAAGTGAAACTGCCAATCAGAGCGATTTGTAATATTTCACCCATTATAACGGGTGAAATATTACAATCCAGCCATGGCCGATGCTGCAATATCATCGGCCATGGCTGGAAATACTAGTGTGCCCCCACCCCACCCCACCGATCGCCCCCCCCAGCCCTCCGATCTGGCCGGTACACTGCTCCGGCTCCCCTCCATCCAGTGCTCCGCTCCCCCCCGTGCTCTTGTCCGCTCCCCCCGTGCTCCAATCACCCCCCCGTGCTCCAATCACCCCCCCTGCATTCAGATCCACCCCCCCCGTGCTCCGTTCCACCCCCCCATGCTCCGTTCCAGCCCCCCGTGCTCCGTTCCACGCCCCCGTGCTCCGTTCCACGCCTGCCGCGCTCCGATTCCCCCCCCGTGCTCCGATTCCCCCCCCCCTGTGCTCCGATCCCCCCCCCCACCCCATCATACTTACCGATCCAGCCGGGGTCCCGTCCGTCTTCTCCCTGGGCGCCGCCATCTTCCAAAATGGCGGGCGCATGCGCAGTGTGCCCGCCGAATCGGCCGGCCGGCAGATTCGTTCCAAAGTGCATTTTGATCACTGAGATAGATTATATCTCAGTGATCAAAATAAAAAAAATACATAACCCCCCCCCTTTGTCACCCCCATAGGTAGGGACAATAAAAAAATAAAGAAATTTTTTTTTTCCACTAATGTTAGAATAGGGTTAGGGTTAGGGTTAGGGTTAGGGGTAGGGCTAGGGTTAGGGTTAGGGTTAGGGCTAGGGTTAGGGGTAGGGTTAGGGCTAGGGTTAGGGTTTCAGTATGTGCACACGTATTCTGGTCCTCTGCGGATTTTTCCGCTGCGGATTTGATAAATCCGCAGTGCTAAACCGCTGCGGATTTATGGCGGATTTACCGCGTTTTTTTCTGCGCATTTCACTGCGGTTTTACAATTGCGATTTTCTATTTGAGCAGTTGTAAAACCGCTGCGGAATCCGCACAAAGAAGTGACATGCTGCGGAATGTAAACCGCTGCGTTTCCGTGCAGTTTTTCCGCAGCATGTGTACAGCGATTTTTGTTTCCCGTAGGTTTACATTGAACTGTAAACTCATGGGAAACTGCTGCGGATCTGCAGCGTTTTCCGCAGTGTGTGCACATACCTTTAGAATTAGGCTATGTTCACACGGTGCGGATTTGGCTGCGGATTGGCCGCTGCGGATTCGCAGCAGTATTCCATCAGGTTTACAGTACCATGAAAAACCAAATCCGCTGTGCCCATGGTGCAGAAAATACCGCGCGGAAACGCTGCGTTGTATTTTCCGCAGCATGTCAATTCTTTGTGCGGATTCCGCGTCTTTTTACACCTGTTCCTCAATAGGAATCCGCAGGTGAAATCCGCACAAAAAACACTGGAAATCCGCGGAAAATCCGCAGGTAAAACGCAGTGCCTTTTACCCGCGGATTTTTCAAAAATGGTGCGGAAATATCTCACACGAATCCGCAACGTGGGCACATAACCTTAGGGTTAGGGTTGGAATTAGGGTTGTGATTAGGGTTATGGCTACAGTTGGGATTAGGGTTAGGGGTGTGGGGGGGTTAGTGTTGGAGGTAGAATTGAGGGGTTACCACTGTTTAGGCACATCAGGGGTCTCCAAACGCAACATGGCGCCACCATTGATTCCAGCCAATCTCGTATTCAAAAAGTCAAATGGTGCTCCCTCACTTCCGAGCCCTGAAGTGTGCCCAAACAGTGGTTTACCCCCACATATGGGGTATCAGTGTACTCAGGATAAACTGCGCAACAATTACTGGGGTCCAATTTCTCCTGTTACCCTTGTGAATCTAAAAAAATGCTTGCTAAAACATCATTTTTGAGGAAAGATAAATTATTTTTTATTTTCACGGCTCTGCGTTGTAAACGTCTGTGAAGCACTTGGGGGTTCAAAGTGCTCACCACATATCTAGATAAGTTCCTTGGGGGGGTCTAGTTTCTAAAATGGGGTCACTTGTGGGGGGTTTCTACTGTTTAGGCACACCAGGGGCTCTGCAAACGCAATGTGACGCCCGCAGACCATTCCATCAAAGTCTGCATTTCAAAAGTCACTACTTCCCTTCTGAGCCCCGACGTGTGCCCAAACAGTGGTTTACCCCCACACATGGGGTATCGGCGTACTCAGGAGAATCTGGACAACAACTATTGGGGTCCAATTTCTCCTGTTACCCTTGGGAAAATAAAAAATTCTGGGCTAAATAATTATTTTTGAGGAAAGAAAACGTATTTATTATTTTCACGGCTCTGCATTATAAACTTCTATGAAGCACTTGGGGGTTCAAAGTGCTCACCACACATCTAGATAAGTTCCCTTGGGGGTCTAGTTTCCAAAATGGGGTCACTTGTGGGGGGTTTCTACTGTTAAGCCACATCAGGGGCTCTGCAAACGCAACGTGACGCCCACAGAGCATTCCATCAAAGTCTGCATTTCAAAATGTCACTACTTCACTTCCGAGCCCCGGCATGTGCCCAAACAGTGATTTACCCCCACATATGGGGTATCAGCGTACTCAGGAGAAACTGGACAACAACTTTTGGGGTCAAATTTCTCCTGTTACCCTTGGGAAAATAAAAAATTGCAGGCTAAAAGATCATTTTTGAGAAAATAATTTTTTTTTTTATTTTCATGGCTCTGCGTTATAAACTTCTGTGAAGCACTTGGGGGTTCAAAGTCCTCACCACACATCTAGATTAGTTCCTTTGGGGGTCTAGCTTCCAAAATTGGGTCATTTCTGGGGGATCTCCAATGTTTAGGCACACAGGGGCTCTCCAAACGTGACATGGTGTCCGCTAATGATTGGAGCTAATTTTCCATTTAAAAAGCCAAATGGCATGCCATCCCTTCCGAGCCCTGCCGTGCGCCCAAACAGTGGTTTACCCCCACATATGGGGTATCAGTGTACTCAGGACAAACTGGGCAACAATATTTGGGGTCCAATTTCTCCTATTATCCTTGGCAAAATAGGAAATTCCAGGCTAAAAAATCATTTTTGAGGAAAGAAAAATTATTTTTTATTTTCATGGCTCTGCGTTTAAACCCCCAGGTGATTCACAGAAGTTTATAAGTGCTCAATGTGCATCTAGATAAGTTCCTTGGGGGGTCTAGTTTCCAAAATGGGGTCACTTGTGGGGGAGCTCCAATGTTTAGGCACACAGGGGCTCTCCAAACGCGACATGGTGTCCGCTAACAATTGGAGCTAATTTTCCATTCAAAAAGTCAAATGGCGCGCCTTCCCTTCCGAGCCCTGCCGAGTGCCCAAACAGTGGTTTACCCCCACATATGAGGTATCGGCGTACTCGGGAGAAATTGCCCAACAAATTTTATGATCCATTTTATCCTACTGCCCATGTGAAAATGAAAAAATTGAGGCGAAAAATTTTTTTTGTGAAAAAAAAGTACTTTTTCATTTTTACAGATCAATTTGTGAAGCATCTGAGGGTTTAAAGTGCTCACTAGGCATCTAAATAAGTTCCTTGGGGGGTCTAGTTTCCAAAATGGGGTCACTTGTGGGGGAGCGCCAATGTTTAGGCACACGGGTGCTCTCCAAACGTGACATGGTGTCCGCTAAAGAGTGGAGCCAATTTTTGATTCAAAAAGTCAAATGGCGCTCCTTCCCTTCCAAGCTCTGCCGTGCGCCCAAACAGTGGTTTACCCCCACATATGAGGTATCAGCGTACTCAGGACAAATTGGACAACAACTTTCGTGGTTCAGTTTCTCCTTTTACCATTGGGAAAATAAAAAAATTGTTGCTAAAAGATAATTTTTGTGACTAAAAAGTTAAATGTTCATTTTTTCCTTCCTTGTTGCTTCTGCTGCTGTGAAGCACCTGAAGGGTTAATAAACTTCTTGAATGTGGTTTTGAGTACCTTGAGGGGTGCAGTTTTTAGAATGGTGTCACTTTTGGGTATTTTCAGCCATATAGACCCCTCAAACTGACTTCAAATGTGAGGTGGTCCCTAAAAAAAAATGGTTTTGTAAATTTCGTTGTAAAAATGACAAATCGCTGGTCAAATTTTAACCCTTATAACTTCCTAACAAAAAAAAATTTTGTTTCCAAAATTGTGCTGATGTAAAGTAAACATGTGGGAAATGTTATTTATTAACTATTTTGTGTCACATATCTCTCTGGTTTAACAGAATAAAAATTCAAAATGTGAAAATTGCGAAATTTTCGCCAAATTTCCGTTTTTATCACAAATACACGCAGAATTTATTGACCTAAATTTACCACTAACATGAAGCCCAATATGTCACGAAAAAACAATCTCAGAACCGCTAGGATCCGTTGAAGCGTTCCTGAGTTATTACCTCATAAAGGGACACTGGTCAGAATTGCAAAAAACGGCAAGGTCTTTAAGGTCAAAATAGGCTGGGTCATGAAGGGGTTAATGGACCCTTTTCTAAGCGGCACTAACGCTATGTAACGGATTCTTTAACGCGCCCATAGACTTTAATAGCGTTATGCATCCGAACGCATGTCAAAATCGGCATGCGTTAGTAATGGTCTGTTACTTTGTGACGCACCTTCGAACACGGACTACCGCGTTTTCGGGTACGTTACGGCGAGCACACAGCGAACGGAAGCGTTTGCTGTGCATTGAACTCTATTGCTAACGCATGCCGACGCAATGGAACCATGCGTTAACGCGATCGCAAAAAATAAGACCATTTTGGACACATCGTTAGTGCATCCTTTTAACGGATCCGTTAAACGGAATGCCCTAACGCAATGTGAACCTAGCCTTAATCATAACATAACTTGCTCAGCATTTTCAACCTGAATGCATTGAACAGACAAAAAGATAAAAAAAGGTTATTTTCTAAATACAGCCTCATCCTAATTATATGTTAAAAGCAAGATTAAAAGAACCAATATTTTTACCACCTATTTATACATGTAACAATTTTTTTTCTGTTATATCACTAAACATGTCATTTATGAAGTGTTTAAGAATAATAGTACAGTAGTTAAATCCTCTTTCTATAAAATATAAACTAATGAAACAATTAATAGTACGTTTTTAAACTGGCCTTTTATTATCAATTTGTCCCTTCTAGTGGGTGAAATGTAATCTTGTCCATAAGCGCTTACTAGCAATAGCCATTTCCTTTTGTGTCAAAGAGTATGTACTGCCTGTCATGGTGTTCGGCTCCACCTGAGTTACCGTATATACTCGAGTATAAGCCGACCCGAGTATAAGCCGACCCCCCTAACTTTGCCACAAAAAACTGGGAAAACTAAATGACTCGAGTATAAGCCTAGGGTGGAAAATGCAGCAGCTACCGGTAAATTTAAAAAATAATAGATACCAATAAAAGTAAAATTCATTGAGATATCAGTAGGTTGTGTTTTTGAATATCCATATTGAATCAGGAGCCCCATATAATGCTCCATGCAGTTCATGATGGGCCCCATAAGATGCTCCATAGACACATTTGCCCCATACATTGCTGCATAAAGGTTAATAAGGGCCCCATAAGATGCTCCATAGACACATTTGCCCCATACATTGCTGCATAAAGGTTAATAAGGGCCCCATAAGATGCTCCATAGACATATTTGCCCCATATAATGCTGCACAAATGCTGATTATGGCCCCATAAGATGCTCCATAGAGATATTTGCCCCATATAATGCTGCACAAATGCTGATTATGGCCCCATAAGATACTCCATAGAGATATTTGCCCCATATGCTGTTGCTGCAATAAAAAGAAAAAATGACATACTTACCTCTCGCCCCCAGCACTTGCAATATTCACTTGTCCTCGTTCCACCGCCGAGTGCCGCTGTGTCTTTTGCGTCCTCTGCACTGACATTCAGGCAGAGGGCGCTCACTAACCACGCCATCGCACCCTCTGACCTGAGCGTCACGGCAGAGGACGCGGAAGACTGAGCCTGGCGGTTGAACGAGGACAGATGTATATTGCGCAATGCTGCTCACCCTCCCCGTTATACTCACATGCTCCCGGAGCAGTCCCTGCTTCTTTCTTACAGATGGTCTCCGGACGCTGACAGCTCCTTCCAGCGTTGAGCGGTCACTGGTACCGCTCACTACAGTAATGAATATGCGGCTCCACCCCTATGGGAGTGGAGTCGCATCCATATTCATTACTGTAGTGAGCAGTACCATGTGACCGCTCAATGCTGGAAGGAGCTGTCAGCGTCCGGAGACCATCGGAGATGCAGAGACCACGCCAGGAGCAGGTGAGTATGTTACAGCCGCCGCCCCCCCCGGGACAATGACTCGAGTATAAGCCGAGAGGGGCACTTTCAGCCTAAAAAAATGGGCTGAAAATCTCGCCTTATACATATATACGTATATATGGTAATATCTGATTTTTGTTAACTTTTAAAATGTCTGGTTTTCTTGGATACACAAAGGATGGCGCTGGACCAGAAGGTGCAAAAAAAGTCACTTCTACTTCTTCATTTTCACAATCTTTGGTAGTACAGTAGCCGCCACCAGTTCCATTCATATTCACAGGTCACATAACCAGTTATGTCATCCATTGCCAGTTTTGTGCCGCCTTCTACCACTTCATGGACTTCACTGTCTTTGCTGAATGAAAAATTCCTTTTTTTATTTCTGTTTCACCACATGTAATGCCAGGCATGTCAGGACACAAAAGCTCTGTAGCTCTGTCTTACTTCCTGACTCCTGTGGGCAGATACTTAATATGATTGACAGAGCGGCTGGTGTCTACCCCTGGTCATTCTCAGGTTGAGCCCTAACAAAGCTTTCACCTCTGTCCTCTCCTGCTTCTAAGCTGTAACATAATAAAATAATACAGTAATAACTAAAAATCATGGATTATTTGGTAAATATAGATCCCGCACGTTTAAGCCACAGGCTGAACAGATCTGAATTCAAGATTTTCAAGTTGACACTGTAATAGTTTAATTTTTTTTAAATCTGATCCTATCACGATCCCAACTTGAATTTTGGTAAATATTTAGCTAGGAGTATAGCAGGCACATATGAATTTTTTACATTTTTTAAATTAAACATTTTTTTCCGGAAACGCGTTTTAAAATTTTGCATTCGCATGGGTAAAATATTAACAAAGATACTCTTGTGACATATCTGGCGAATGCCTGTACAGTTCTGAGTAGAATGGTGTTTATTTTTTTCTCTATCTTTTTTCTAGCCTGAGTTATGAGGATAAATGTAAAGGCAGGCAACAACGAAATTCACACTTTTTCCGAACTTTGAAAATCAATAAAACAAAAATCTAGAATTTTTTTTTTCTTCACATTTTGCATTCTCTCACACACTATTACCAAAGAACAAAATCTCAAAAGAATTAAAAATATAGAGATAAAAATCATTGGTTCACTGGACACGGAATGACCCGCAAGCCTCCTTCACTGCCTGTCAGATCGCTGATCTGATACAGTGCAGTGTAAAATGTCAGATCAGTGATCTGTCTTTATACAGTGATCTCCTACCCTGGCACAATGTAAAAAAGTAAAAAATTAAAAATATTATACTGTGTAAAAATATTTAAAAAAAATATTCCTAAAGAAAAATAAAGATAAATATTGTTCCAATAAATACATTTCTTTATGTAAATAAAAAAAGTACACATTTTGTATCGCTGTGTCTGTAACGACCCGTCCTATAAAACTGTCCCACTAGTTAACCCCTTCAGTGAACACCATAAAAAAAATAAAAAATTAGGCAAAAAAACAATACTTTATCATCATACCGCCGAACAAAAAGTGGAATAACATGCAATCAAAAAGACGGATATAAATAAACATGGTACCGCTGAAAATGTGATCTTGTCCCACAAAATACAAGCCGCCATACAGCATCATCAGCAAAAAAATTATATTATCTCAGAATAAAGCGATGCAAAAACAATTATTTTTTATATAAAATAGTTTTTATTGTATAAAAGCATCAAAACATTAAAAAATTATGACTGAGGTATCGCTGTAATCGTACTGACCTGAAGAATAAAACTGCCTTATCAATTTTACCACACAGAGAACTGTATAAACGCCTCCCCCAAAAGAAATTCATGAATTGCTGGTTTTTTGTTCATTCTGCCTCCCAAAAGTCGTACTTTAAAAGCGATTCAAAAATGTAATGTGCCCGAAAATGGCACCAATAAAAACGTCAACTCGTCCCGCAAGAAAACAAGTCCTCGCCTGACTCTTTGGGCCAAAATATGAAAACATTATATCTCTCAAAATGTGGTAACGCAAAAACTATTTTTTGCAATAAAAAGCGTCTTTTAGCGTGTGACAGCTGCCAAATATAAAAGCCCGATGTAAAAACCCGCTATAAATAGTAAATCAAACCCCCTTTATCACCCCTTAGTTTGGCAAAAATGATAAAATAAAAAAATTTATTTATTTTAATTTTCCTGTTAGGTTTAGGGTTGTGGCTAAAGTTAAGGTTGGGATTAGGGTTAGGGGTGTGTTAGAGATAGGTTTGTGATTAGGGTTATGGTTAGGGCTGGGGTTAGGGGGGAGTTGGGGTTAGGGTTGAAGTTAGAATTGGGGGGTTTCCACTGTTTAGGCACATCAGGGGATCTCCAAACGCGACATGGCGTCCAATCTCAATTCCAGCCAATTTTAGTTTGAAAAAGTCAAACGGCACTCCTTCACTGGGCAGCACGGTGGCGCAGTGGTTAGCACTGCAGCCTTGCAGCGCTGGAGTCCTGGGTTCAAATCCCACCAAGGAAAACATCTGCAAAGAGTTTGTATGTTCTCTCCGTGTTTGCGTGGGTTTCCTCCGGGTACTCCGGTTTCCTCCCACATTCTAAAGACATACTGATAGGGAATTTAGATTGTGAGCCCCATCGGGGACGGTGATGATGTGTGCAACCTGTAAAGCGCTGCGGAATATGTTAGCGCTATATAAAAATAAAGATTATTATTATTATTCACTTCCGAGCTCTGCCATGCGCCCAAATAGTGGTTATCAGTGTACTCAGAACAAATTGGACAACAATTTTTGAGGTCCAATTTCTCCGGTTACCCTTGGGAAAATTAAAAAAAAAAAAAAAAAATTTCAACCTGAAGTACATTTGTTGTGGAAAAAAAAAGTTAAATGTTCATTTTTTTTTTTTTTTTTAAACATTCCAAAAATTCCTGTGAGGCACCTGAAGGGTTAATAAACTTCTTGAATGTGATTTTGAGCACCTTGAGGGGTGCAGTTTTTAGAATGGTGTCACACTTGGTTATTTTTTTATCATATAGACCCCCTAAAGTAACTTCAAATGTGATGTGGTCCCTACAAAAATAAATGGTGTTGTAAAAATGAGAAATCGCTGGTCAACTTTTAACCCTTATAACTCCCTAACAAAAAAAAAAATTGGTTCCAAACTTGTGCTGATGTAAAGTAGACATGTCGGAAATGTTACTTATTAAGTATTTTGTGTGACATATCTGTGTGATTTTAACCCCTTTCTGACCTTAGATGTAATGTCCTGTCGAGGTGACCTGGGCCTATCTGACCCTCGACTGGATAGTACGTATAGCGATCGGCCGCGCTCACGGGGGGAGCGCGGCCGATCGTGGCCGGGTTTCAGCTGCCTATCGCAGCTGACATCCGGCACTATGTGCCAGGAGTGGTCACGGACCGCCCCCAGCACATTAATCCCCGGCACACCGTGTGCCGGTGGTATAGGGAAGCATCGCACAGGGAGGGGGGCTCCCTGCGGGCTTCCCTGAGACCTCCGCAGCAACGTGATGTGATCGCGTTGCTGCGAGGGTCTCTTACCTCTCCTCCCTGCATCAGGCCCGGATCCAAAATGGCCGCGGCATCCGGGTTCTGCAGGGAGGGAGGTGGCTTACCATGTGCCTGCTCAGAGCAGGCGCTTTGTAAGCCTGCAGTGCTGTAAGTCAGATCGCTGATCTGAAAGAGTGACGTCCCCCCCGGGACAAAGTAAAAAAGTAAAAAAAAGACTTTTTCACATAAAAAAAAAAAAAAAATGAATTCCTAAATAAAGAAAAAAAAATTATTCCCATAAATACATTTCTTTATCTAAATAAAAAAAAACAACAAACAATAAAAGTACACATATTTAGTATCGCTGCGTCCGTAACGACCCGACCTATAAAACTATATAACTAGTTAACCCCTTCAGTGAACACCGTTTAAAAAAAAAAAAAAGGCAAAAAACAACGCTTTATTCATATACCGCCAAACAGAAAGTGGAATAATACGCATCAAAAAGACGGATATAAATAACCATGGTACCGCTGAAAACGTCATCTTGTCCCGCAAAAAACGAGCCGCCATACAGCATCATCAGCGAAAAAATAAAAAAGTTATAGTCCTCAGAATAAAGCGATGCAAAAATAATTATTTTTTCTTTAAAATAGTTTTTATCGTATAAAAGCCCCAAAACATAAAAAAGATATAAATGAGGTATCTCTGTAATCGTACTGACCCGAAGAATAAAACTGCTTTATCCATTTTACCAAACGCGGAACGGTATAAACATCTCCCCCAAAAGAAATTCATGAATAGCTGGTTTTTGGTCATTCTGCCTCACAAAAATCGGAATAAAAAGCGATCAAAAAGTGTCACGTGCCCGAAAATGTTACCAATAAAAACGTCAACTCGTCCCGCAATAAACAAGACCTCACGTGACTCTGTAAACTCAAATATGGAAAAATTATAGCTCTCAAAATGTGGTAACGCAAAAAATATTTTTTGCAATAAAAAGCGTCTTTCAGTCTAAAGTCAGGGTTGGGGCTAAAGTCAGGGTTAGGGTTTGGATTACATTTACTGTTGGGAATAGGGTTGGGATTAGGGCTAGGGGTGTGGTTAGGGTTACCGTTGGGATTAGAGTTAGGGGAGTGTTTGGATTAGGGTTTCAGTTATAATTGGGGGATTCCACTGTTTAGGCACATCAGGGGCTCTCCAAACGCGACATGGCGTCCGATCTCAATTCCAGCCAATTCTGCGTTGAAAAAGTAAAACGGTGCTCCTTCCCTTCTGAGCTCTCCCGTGTGCCCAAACAGGGGTTTACCCCAAGATATGGGGTATCAGCGTACTCAGGACAAATTGGACAACAACTTTTGGGGTCCAATTTCTCCTGTTATCCTTGGAAAAATACAAAACTGGGGGGCTAAAAAATAATTTTTGTGGAAAAAAAATATTTTTTTATTTGCACGGCTCTGCGTTATAAACTGTAGTGAAACACTTGGGGGTTCAAAGCTCTCACAACACATCTCGATGAGTTCCTTAGGGGGTCTACTTTCCAAAATGGTGTCACTTATGGGGGGTTTCTACTGTTTAGGCACATTAGGGGTTCTGCAAACGCAATGTGACGCCTGCAGACCATTCCATCTAAGTCTGCATTCCAAATGGCGCTCCTTCCTTTCTGAGCCCTCCCATGCGCCCAAACGGTGGTTCCCCACCACATAAATTGTACAACAACTTTTGGGGTCCAATTTCTTCTCTTACCCTTGGGAAAATAAAAAATTGGGGCGAAAATAATCATTTTTGTGAAAAAATATGATTTTTTATTTTTACGGTTCTGCATTATAAACTTCTGTGAAGCACTTGGTGGGTCAAAGTGCTCACCACACGTCTAGATAAGTTCCTTAGGGGGTCTACTTTCCAAAATGGCGTCACTTGTGGGGGGTTTCAATGTTTAGGCACATCAGTGGCTCTCCAAACGCAACATGGCATCCCATCTCAAATCCTATCAATTTTGCATTGAAAAGTCAAATTGCCCTCCTTCGCTTCCGAGCTCTGTTATGCACCCAAACAGTGGTTTACCCCCACATATGGGGTATCGGCCTACTCAGGACAAATTGTACAACAACTTTTGGGGTCAATTTTCTCCTGTTACCCTTGGTAAAATAAACAAATTGGAGCTGAAGTAAATTTTTTGTGAAAAAAAAGTGAAATGTTCATTTTTATTTAAACGTTCCAAAAATTCCTGTGAAACACCTGAGGGGTTAATAAACTTCTTGAATGTGGTTTTGAGCACCTTGATGTGCAGTTTTTAGAATGGATTCACACTTGGATATTTTCTATCATATAGACCCCTCAAAATGACTTCAAATGAGATGTGGTCCCTAAAAAAAAAAAAGGTGCTGTAAAAATGAGAAATTGCTGGTCAACTTTTAACCCTTATAACTCCCTAACAAGAAAAATTTTTGGTTCCAAAATTGTGCTGATGTAAAGTAGACATGTGGGAAATGTTACTTATTAAGTATTTTGTGTGACATATCTCTGTGATTTAATTGCATAAAAATTCAAAGTTGGAAAATTGTGAAATTTAAATTTTTTTTGCCAAATTTCCGTTTTTTCCACAATAAATGCAGGTAATATCAAAGAAATTTTACCACTATCATGAAGTACAATATGTCACGAGAAAACAATGTCAGAATCACCGGGATCCGTTGAAGCGTTCCAGAGTTATAACATCATAAAGGGACAGTGGTCAGAATTGTAAAAATTGGCCCGGTCATTGACGTGCAAACCACCCTTGGGGGTAAAGGGGTTAAGGGCATGAAAATTTAAAGTTGGAAAATTGCGAAATGTTTAACATTTTTGCCAAATTTCCATTTTCTTTTACAAATAAATGCAAGTCATATCAAAGAAATGTTACCACTATCATGAAGTACAATATGTCACGAGAAAACAATGTTGGGATCCGTTGAAGTGTTCCAGATTTAGAACCTCCTTAAGGGACAGTGGTCAGAATTGTAAAAATTGGCCCGGTCATGAACGTGCAAACCACCCTCGGGGGTAAAGGGGTTAAATTACTCATAGAATGGTATAACGTGT
This sequence comes from Ranitomeya imitator, assembly GCF_032444005.1. NCBI lineage: Eukaryota > Metazoa > Chordata > Amphibia > Anura > Dendrobatidae > Ranitomeya > Ranitomeya imitator. Next base: position 447,458,455 of record NC_091282.1, read on the forward strand.
CCATATAGACAAGTGATAAATACAGTGACCACTACATAAGAGGACTCTTCCATTGACTGGACCACCAAGTGCAAGCAGATGCTTGGGACACTGGTAAATGTGTAAAATTGCTGTTCTTAGTGACCCCTATAATCAACATTCTTGGCTACAGAGGTTGCCACCCTAATAACAGCATGGCAGTGGCTCCCCCTCTCACAAGTCATCTGTTCGTATATTTCCTATTAATACCTAAACAGGGGTAACCATAGGATAAGCATTACACAAACCTGTATGTAGGACAGAACATTATCTTGGGAGGGTATCCATAACATCCATTAAGTCAAGAGGTACAATATGGACCATATAGCAATAACCCAAGAAGTAAGGTCTGTAGAATAAGCAAAATTGCATGCACATAGAAAAGCTGAACCCAATAGAAAATCTTTGGAGGGAGCTGAAACTCCATGTTTTCAAGCGACAAAACCTGAAAGATCTGGAGAAAGTCTGTATGGAGGAGTGGGCCAAAATCCCTGCTGCAGTGTGTGCAAACTTGGTCAAGAACTACAGGAAAAGTCTGACTTCAGTAACTGCAAACACAGGTTTCTGTACCAAATACGAAGTTCTGTTTTTCGATTGTATCAAATACTTACTGCATGCAATAAAATGCAAACACTATAAATTCATCGCATCTATTTTTGTTTAATCTTAGCCACATGTCAGTATAGAATTTGTCTCCAGCTATATAGGATATACAGTCATTTGATCTGATAGTTATCCTCATTTATTTTGTACATTTCAGTGTGCCTATATATAATGTGTTGGATTGGTCTGAACTTTTTGTATATGGACCTCTGATAATGTGATCATGCACATTAATGCACAAATGCCATTTCTGATGAGAGGCTTTTTCTTTGTGTGTGTAATTTTGTTTATTCTACAGACCTTACTTTTTGGGTTATTGCCATCTGGTCCATATTGTACCTCTTGGCTTAATGGATGTTATGGATACCCTCCCAAAATAATCTCTGTCCTACGTACCTGTTTATATAATGTTTATGTTTTGGTTACCCCTGTTTAGGGATTAATAAGGGATATAGAGACAGACAACTTGTGAGCTGGTGCGTCACTCTGCCGTGCTGTTATATGGGTGGCAACCTCGGCGGCCAAGAAGGGTCACTATAGGGGATACTAAGGAGAGCAATTTTCCCACATTTAGCAGTGTCCCAAGCATCCACTAGCTTTTTGTAGCCCAGTCAATGACGGAGTGATGGCTTGAACAGTTTTTATGATTTGAGTATATGCTGTGAGTGATTAATTATGTTAAGCACTGTAGTTCCCATATTCCTTGTCCTTTCTTATCATTCTCTTGGACAAGTCATTGCAAATTATCCACCACTTTTCAGCTTCCATTACAGCATGGTCTTCGTAGCATGCGCAGGCAGGATGCATTTGTCCTCGAGATCCGCAATTGCGAGGTCCAGCAGTTGGCAATTATAGGCATACAGAAAGAAATACGCCATCATGTTGCTGTGATAATACACTGGGCTATATTAATTGTAGGTCTAAAATTGGTATAACATATGGATGGATAATATATTAGATTTCTGGGGGAGAATCGAGGGTGAGATACAATGCGGTGCTTGTTTGTGTGGTTAGCTATTTTGCCGCTGTCTTCAGGCCAGATTAACCATATATTGTTGTTACATAGCTGGCCTATCTTTATACAGTAGTCCCTGCTGACAGCGCTGTGTTTCCATGACAACCGCAATGTGGCGTACTCAGTTTGCAGTTATTGAATTGCTGGGAACTTAATCAATCACTTCCAAAGCAAATCACTTGAAGTAGGAAACTGACCTTGATAGTCTGGCTCAAGCTCCATCTAGTCTGTCTATTGCCTATGTTTGGTGGCCAGTCAGAGAAAAGATAGAACATTATTTTAAAGGGAATATATCACCAGCAAAAAAACGCTATTAACCTGCAGATATAGGATTAATCTGAAGTTCAATAGCATTACTAACCTACCCAGCGCCTGCAGGCAGCCGAACGCTGCGGGGAGAAAGTTAACTTTATTCTCCCCCGCAGCATTCGGTTTCAGATAGTTATCAAGAAGTACGGTGGCTTAAATTTGACACAGCAGAGATATTACTGTAAAAAAATACAAGAGTGCAATAGGGTCTTATCCAGGTTAAAAGTTTGATGAATGAAAGATAAAACTGCTCACCTTGTAAGTTTGTGTGAGACAGAATACTTAAAGGGAACCTGTCACCCCCCCAGGGCGTTTTTAAGTAAAAGCGCCAACTTCTGCAGCACTAAGACTGCATTCTGTGAAGGTGGCTCTTATATTTTTGCTCCCTAATAACGCAGAAATATTCAGTTTTAAAAATTGCGCCCCATACCTGTTTGTATTCACGTCACCGGCGCCTGTGCTGTGCAGTCTTATTTTTCGGGCATGCGCCGTGTGGGCTGCCTTGGAACTCACATCAGCTGATCTACTGATATCGCGTCTGCGTGTAGCAGATGCCCAAGATCCCACCTGGGAATCTGTCGCATGCGCAGCTAGTCTCTGTGGCCGTCCCCATCTCCCTCTGCCTCTTTCCTCCAGCGTTAAACGACTCACAGCTTGTGATCACTCTGATGCTGCAGACGAGTCGTATAATGCTGGAGGAAAGAGGCAGTGGGAGATGGGGACAGCATGTGCACATGGCGCATGCCCGAAAAATGAAAGCACAGCTCAGGTGCTGGTGACGTGAGTACAAACAGAGGAGGTGGCGCCCGGTGCACTGAGGGGATGATGGACAGCTGTGAGGTGGTTGAATTCAGGGGAAAAACGCGAACCCCCCGAACTCAATACAGGTATGGCGCGCAATTTATAAAACTGAATATTTCTGTGTTTTTAGGAGCAAAAACATAAGAGCCACCTTCACAGAATGCAGCCTTAGTGCTCCAGAAGATGGCTCTTTTACTTAAAAACGCGCTGGGGGGTGTCACCGGTTCCCTTTAAAGAGCCTAAAGACCAGATTAAGCAGCTTCCATAGAATATCAATAAAGGTAACTGGATTGGAAGTGTTTCTGCGCTCTCTGGAGTTACGACACGAGTTGTAGTAGGTAAAATTGCAGGTTTAATGTCGACGCGTTTCCGAGTTAACTATTTTGGTTTGGTCATCCTGAGGAAGGAGTCGGTGGACTCTGAAATGCGTCGCCTTTAAACCTGCAATTTTATCTACTATAACTCGTGTCATAATTCCAGAGAGCAGTAACACTTCCAATTCAGTTACCTTTATTACCTACCACTGGATGTCCTCAAAAATTGATTACAAGAAAATTGATCCTGGAAGCTGCCAAGAAGCCCAGAGCCACGTTAAAGGAGTTGCAGTAATGTTTGCCACATACTGGTTGTGTACTGTATGTGACAAAAATCTCCCATATTCTCCCATATTCTTTGTCTGGACTGTGGAGTAGGGTGGAAAGATGGAAGCCTATTCTTAAAAAGAAAAGCATCCAAGCCCAGAACTTACAAGAGGGAAAACATGTTTTTGTTTAATGTGATGAAGATTCAACTTTGTCAGAAATATAAAAGGTATTTTTGGTGCAAAGTAAACATTGCATGTCACTAAAAGAGGAAAATACCCGTAATGAAGCCTGGTGGAGGCGGCAATATGCGTTTGCGTTGGAGGATTGTGACTGAGCAACTACCTAGTTTTCGCCAGGGCCTCTGGTGGTTAGGATAGTCTTGGCTGCAGGTAGCCGTTAGGTGTCACTTCAGGGCAGTCTCTGGACCTGCAGCAGCTAGCCCACAAGTCAGAGAAGGTATATGAGGTACAGGAGGACAAGACAGAAGTGTAGTCAGATTGGCCGAGGTTGGGGCTGGCAGCACAGGTTCAGAACAAGCAGCTACCTCATCTTATAGCAGCATAATGTTGGAAAAGAGACCCTGATTCCAATGATGAATCACTGTGTCACAACGGCTGCACCCAGTAAAATATCAGAATTCCTAGATGTAGCAGAACTCAGAAAGCTGACCCCGTGCCCACCAGACTCTCTATGTACATGGTCTATTGACAGGGACTGGTTTATCAGAGGAGAGACCAGAGTCAGACAACATGGCAAGAGGCAGCTTGTCAGAGTAATGATAATGTTCTAGTGCTAAAACCTTCATTGTAAGTAAACAGCACACATCTTGGTAAGGCTGGTTTTACATTTGCGGTTGTGTCCGCAGTGTTTTTGGACACATACATCCGCATGCGTCTTGATTTCCTATCTATTGCATTGTAGACGCAGGTGCATGCGGCTAGTGCATGCGGCTAGTGCACCATGTTAGAATTTTTGTGACGGCAAATTTCTGCCGCCATACGCATGCAGACGCTTGCAGAAGGAGTGTGTCAACTAAACGCATTACAGTCTATGGGAACGCATTCGTACGCAAGGACTTGTGTTTGTGTACGCATGCGTTCTTATGAGTAAACATGTCTAGGAACTTGTTTTAAGCCACCCCCCAAACAAAGGTTATAAAACAAGGTGTTGGCAGTGGAAGTCCAGTACTCTCAAGACTCTGGAAGCGATACAAGACTTGCAGCCTCAAGTTTGGGAGACTCTAGCAAAATGTAAGTATACAAGCTGTATGTCTGCCTGTCTGTTTTTCTCCCTGCAGCCTGTAATCATTGCTGTCTCTCTTGCAGCACTCCTCATCATGTCCTCCACTGAAGATCAGACCGTGGACAGGAAGCTGAAGTGAGTACATTGGCTGCTGATTGGTAAGTATTCACTGTCACTATTAGGCTATATTCACACTTTGCGGATTTTGCTGCGGATCCGCAGCGGATTTGACCGCTGCGGATCCGCAGCAGTTTCCCATGAGTTTACATTACAATGTAAACCTATGGGAAACAAAAACCGCTGTGCACATGCTGCAGAAAAATCCGCGCGGAAACGCTGCGGATTACATTCCGCAGCATGTCACTTCTTTTCTGCGGATTTCCACCTGCTCCAATAGAAAACTGCAGATGAAAATCCGCAGAAGAAAACGCAGTAAAAACCGCGATAAATCCGCAGTAAAAACCGCGATGGGTTTTCACTGCGGATTTTGGAATTCTGCTGCGGAAAAATCCGCAGTGGAATCTGCAAAGTGTGAACATAGCCTTACACATGTGGCAAAATATTTATTTTTCTTTTTAAACAACCCTTCCAGTGCAGATGAGCAGGAGCAGCAGACTCAGGCCCAAGCTCCGGTAGCAAGAGGGCGTGTAAGTATTCTTGACTGTTTTTATTTATTCTTGACTGTTTTTGCGACTCTTGACTATTTTTTTCTTTTTGACTGTTTTTGTTTTAAGTGTTTTATCTTTCCAACATTAATGTATTTTTTTCATTTCTAGGTCCCACAACAGCAGAAGGAATTTATTGATTACCACCTCCTCATTACCTTAGTGCAGAAGCCAATGGCGTTATGGGACACCCGGGAGCAGCAACACTCAGACACTGTCGTGATTCGGCAGCTGTGGAGTGAGGTGGCCCAAGCGCTGATGGATGACTGTGACAACACCACAAAGTGCTGCGGAATATGTTGGCGCTATATAAATAAAAATTATTATTATTATATTATTATTATCATGAGTCAGAAAGGCTTTTCGTAAGTATTGTAGTGTGGTCTGATGCAGCAGTGAACCTGAAGGCCGGGATCACACAACCGTGTGTGATGCGATAAACTCCTGCAAGTTTCTCGCATCACACACGGTTTTGTGATCACGGCCTAAAGTGCAATGTTTAACATTTTTTTTCCCTATTCACAGTGATCAAAGTCAAAACCCGTTGGTGTTCGATGAAGGATCGCTTCAAAATGGACTTGAGACAGGAGATCCAAGTTCGCAGTGGTGCTGCAGCTAAGATCGGGAAATACAAGTACCACTGGCTGCTGGCTTTCCTGAGGCCTGTCCTTGCTCAGAGAACGTAAGTATTTTTGTGTTGTATTCCATAGTGCTGTATGCACTAATCTGAATTTTTCTATTCCACAGGAGTTGGCGCTTTTACAATTGTTTTTTTTTTGGTAGTAATGTTTTCCTTTACAATTGTTTTTTTTTTGGTAGTAATGTTTTCCTTTTTTTTTACAGAACCTGTAGCAGCACCCTCGAACCTGGATCGTCCTCTGGAGGGGTCCCTCGTTCATCGAACTGCCACAGACCAGTCCCAGCCATCCACCAGCGAAGCAGCAAGTGGGCCGGCGTCACATTCTGGAGAACAGGCAGCTGGTGCTTCAGGTGTTCCCCTGTCCCAGTCCTCTGCCTATTTTTTTTTTTTTTGATGGGGGGGTCTTCCCGCCAGCGGCAGAAGGCCTCAGACAGGTCACTCATTCCTGAGTTTATTCACTTGAGCTAGTCTTCCAGAATGGCCTGAAGGCTCTGGGAGATAGACTGGAAAGTGGTCTGGCCCATATTATCACACTTTTCCAGGGTGTAAACCAATGCCTTAACCATCTGGAAGCCGACCTCCGGAGATCAGCACACCATTTTTTTTTTAATAAGATAGAGCAGGGCATGTCGGAACACTTCACGCCTGGACTCCAGCTTATGCCTGCAATGCTGCTTACGTTCAGGCTATGCAGCAGACTCTGTACTTTCACAAGCCACAGGTGGTATTTCCACTTGTGCCACGAATTACACACTTAACATCAGTACCGAGTTCTGCTGCATACCACTGTACGGACACCACCATGCCCAGTCCTGCCGCACACCACTACACTGCCACCAACCACCACCAGGCCGGGTCCACTTCATACACGCCCTGCTGACCCCACCACTCCCACCCTTCCAAGGAGACACAAAAAATGGAGGATGTCGCATAAAACTGGCCAGAAAGGCAAAAGGACTAAAGGCAGCAGAAGTGTCGTACTACCTCTACCCTCACCTCCCAATGTGTCTGTGTTGTCCAGTTTTTCTCTCCCAATGTGTCTCTCCTGTCCCATGCTTCCACTCCTAATGTGTCTACTTCCATCCTTGACCTCCCAGACCCTACAAGTTTAGTTACCCGTTCCCCTGGAACCCCTTCATCGTTTATCCGTAGCCAATCCTCCCAGCTCCACACCCTCATTGGTTCGTAAAAGTTAATTTATTTTTTTTTATTATAAATTTGTGTTGTTTTCCTGGGTTTCTCTGGGTTTTCACAGAGCTCACTGAATAAGGAGTGGTAGGCTCCACGGCTCTGTCGGAGTTCAAAAGCCAAAAGCGCCAACGCCGTCTTCTCTGTTTTTCTCTTTTCCGTTCTTGCTCATTAGCAAATGCAAAGGAAAGAAACAAGTTGACATCCAAATCCAGATTCCGATAGAAACTCTCCACGCGAAGATCCATCTTGACATCGGATACAGGAGCAAAATGTGAGGATTTCATCTGTACAAGGGTTTATATAGAGAAAACACATGAGCCACACCCATTTGGCGTGGTGTGTTTCAAGGAAATTCTCCTTGAAAAATGCTGCGTTTTTTTTATCCGTCATGCGTAAGTTGATGCGGATAAAAAACCCAGTGTTATCATGCGTTTGTGTGTGTTTTGCAATGTGGTTGCGGACGAGATGCTGCGGACTCAACTGCAAATATGAACCTAGCCTAAGTGACACATCTCTGAATTCAGTGTTTTAACCCCTTCTCGACCTGTGACACAGCTTATGCGTCACTAAAGTCGGTGCCAATCCGACCTGTGACGCATATGTTGTGTCACAGAAAAATCGTGTCCCTGCAGGTCGGGTGAAAGGGTTATCTGTAATTTCACCTGACCTACAGGGACAGACGGCGTGGTACTTCAGCCCCCGTGGCTACGATAGCTCTGATTGGCTGTTGAAAGTGAAACAGCCAATCAGAGCAATTTGTAATATTTCACCTATGAAACGTGGTGAAATATTACAATCTAGCCATGGCCGATGCTGCAATATCATCGGCCATGGCTGGAAACCCTGATCTGCCACCGATCTCCTCCCCAGTCCTCCGTCCTGTCCTGTAATGTGCTCTGCTCCCCTCCATCCTCCTGTCAACTCCCCCCGTGCTCCGATCCCACCCCCCATACTTACCGAGCTCCGGTGTCCCAGTGTCCGTCCGTTTTCTCCATGGGCGCCACCATCTTCCAAAATGGCGGGCGCACGCGCATTGCGCCCGCCGAATCTTTGTTCCAGGTACATTTTGATCACTGTGATAAAACCTATCACAGTGAGCAAAATTAAAATTATAGTAAATTTACCCACCCCCCATTTATCACCACCATAGGTAGGGACAATAACAAAATAAAGAAAATATATTTACTTTTATTTTTCCACTAGGGTTAGGGTTAGAACTAGGGTTAGGGTTAGAACTAGGGTTAGGGTTATAACTAGAGTTAGGGTTAGAACTAGGGTTAGGGTTAGAATTAGGGTTAGAACTAGGGTTAGGGTTAGAATTAGGGTTAGAACTAGGGTTAGGGTTAGGGTTAGAATTAGAATTAGGGTTAGATTTAGGCTATGTGCACAAAGTGCAGATTTGCCTGCAGATCCGCAGCGGATTGGCCGCTGCTGATTCTTAGCAGTTTTCCATCAGGTTTACAGTACCATGTAAACCTATGGAAAACCAAATCCGCTGTGCCCATGGTGCAGAAAATACCGCGCGGAAATGCTGCGTTGTGTTTTCCGCAGCATGTCAATTCTTTGTGCGGATTCCGCAGCGTTTTACACCTGTTCCTCAATAGGAATCCGCAGGTGAAATCCGCACAAAAAACAATGGAAATCCGCGGTAAGTCCACAGGTAAAACGCAGTGCCTTTTACCTGCGGATTTTTCAAAAATGGTGCGGAAAAATCTCACACGAATCCGCAACGTGGGCACATAGCCTTAGGGTTAGGGTTGGAAATAGGGTTAAGATTAGGCTTGTGGTTAGGGTTATGGTTAGGATTAGGGTTAGGGATGTGTTGGGGTTAGGGTTGGGATTAGGGTTAGGGGTGTGTTGGGGTTAGGGTTGTGGTTAGGGGTGTGTTGGGGTTAGGGTTGTGGTTAGGGGTGTGTTGGGGTTAGGGTTGTGATTAAGGTTATGGCTAGAGTTGGGATTAGGGTTAGGGATGTGTTGGGGTTAGTGTTGGAGTTAGAATTGAGGGGTTTCCACTATTTAGGCACATCAGGGGTCTCCAAACGCAACATGACGCCACCATTGATTCCAGCTAATCTTGAGTTCAAAAAGTCAAATGGTGCCCCCTCCCTTCCGAGCCTCGACGTGCGCCCAAACAGTGGTTTACCCAAACATATGGGGTATCGGCGTACTCAGGAAAAATTGCACAACAACTTTGGGGGTCTAATTGCTCCTGTTACCCTTGGGAAAATAACAAAATGGGGGCAAAAAAAATATTTTTGTGGGAAAAAAATGATTTTTTATTTTCACAGCTCTGCGTTATAAAATTCCGTGAAGCACTTGGGGGTTCAAAGTGCTCACCACACATCTAGATAAGTTCCTTGGGGGGGTCTAGTTTCCAAAATGGGGTCACTTGTGGGGGGTTTCTACTGTTTAGGCACATCAGGGGCTCTGCAAACGCAACGTGACGCCCGAAGACCATTCCAACAAAGTCTGCATTTCAAAACGTCACTACTTCCCTTCCAAGCCCTGACGTGTGCCCAAACAGTGGTTTACCCCCACATATGGGGTATCGGCATACTCAGGACAAAGTGGGCTACAACTATTGGGAAAGAAAAGAAAGAAAAATGATTTTTTATTTTCACGGCTCTGCATTATAAACTTCTGTGAAGCACTTGGGGGTTTATAGTGGTCACCGCACTTCTAGATTAGTTCCTTGGGAGGTCTAGTTTCCAAAATGGGGTAACTTGTAGGGGAGCTCCAATGTTTAGGCACACAGGGGCTCTCCAAACGCGACATGGTGTCCGCTAACGATTGGAGCTAATTTTTCATTCAAAAAGTCAAATGGCGCTCCTTCCCTTCCGAGCCCTGTCGTGTGCCCAAACAGTGGTGTACTCCCACATGTTGAGGCATCAGTGTATTCAGGAGAAATTGCCCAATACATTTTAGGATCCATTTTATCCTGTTGCCCATGTGGAAATGAACAAATTGAGGCAAAAAGAAATTTTTTGTGAAGAAAAAAAAAAAAAATGAACTTTTTCATTTTTACGGATCAATTTGTGAAGCACCTGGGGTTCAAAGTGCTTACTATGCATCTAGATAAGTTCCTTGGGGGGTCTAGTTTTCAAAATGGGGTCGCTTGTGGGGGATCTCCAATATTTAGGCATACAGGGGCTCTCCAAACGTGACATGGTGTCCGCTAAAGATTGGAGTCAATTTTTAATTGAAAAAGTCAAATGGCGCTCGTTCCCTTCTGAGCCCTGTTGTGCGCTCAAACAGGGGTTCCCCCCCCCCCCCACATATGGGGTATCGGCATACTCAGGACAATCTGTACAACAATTGTACAACAACTTTTGGGGTCCAGTTTCTCCTTTTACCCTTGGGAAAATAAAAAAATAGTTGCTAAAAGATCATTTTTGTGACTAAAAAGTTAAATGTTCATTTTTTCCTTCCATGTTGCTTCTGCTGCTGTGAAGCACCTGAAGGGTTAATAAACTTCTTGAATGTGGTTTTGAGTACCTTGTGGGGTGCAGTTTTTAGAACGGTGTCACTTTTGGGTATTTTCAGCCATATAGACCCCTCAAACTGACTTCAAATGTGAGGTGGTCCCTAAAAAAATGGTTTTGTAAATTTCGTTGTAAAAATGAGAAATCGCTGGTCAAATTTTAACCCTTATAACTTCCTAGCAAAAAAAAATTTTGTTTCCAAAATTGTGCTGATGTAGACATGTGGGTAATGTTGTTCATTAACTATTTTGTGTCACATACCGTATATACTCGAGTATAAGCCGAGATTTTCAGCCCAAATTTTTGGGCTGAAAGTGCCCCCCTCGGCTTATACTCGAGTCACGGTAGTGGTGGGGTCGGCGGGTGAGGGGGAGAGGGCGCTGAGGTATACTTACCTAGTCCCAGCGATCCTCGCGCTGTCCCTGCTTTCCTCCCCGTCTTCTGTGCTGCAGCGTCTTCCCCTCTTCAGCGGTCACGTGGGACCGCTCATTAGAGATATGAATAAGCGGCTCCACCTCCCATAGGGGCGGAGCCGCCTATTCATTTCTCTAATCAGCGGTGCCGGTGACCGCTGACAGGAAGATGCTGCAGCACAGAAGACGGGGAGGAAGGCAGGGACAGCGCGAGGATCGCTGGGACTAGGTAAGTATGTTATATTCACCTGTCCGCGTTCCAGCCGCCGGGCGTCGCTCCATCTTCCCGGCGCCTCCATCTTCCCGGCGTCTGCGCTCTGACTGTTCAGGCAGAGGGCGCGATGACGCATATAGTGTGCGCGGCGCCCTCTGCCTGATCAGTCAGAGCAGAGACGCCGGGAAGATGGAGGCGCCGGGACCGGACGCTGGGAGCTGCAATCAAGGGAGGTGAGTATGTGTTTTTTTTTTTTTATTGCAGCAGCAGCAGCGGCAGCACAGATTTATGTGCAGCATCTATGGGGCAGTATGAACGGCACACAGCACTATATGGGGGCAGTATGAACGGCACACAGCACTATATGGGGGCAGTATGAACGGCACACAGCACTATATGGGGGCAGTATGAACGGCACACAGCACTATATGGGGGCAGTATGAACGGCACACAGCACTATATGGGGGCAGTATGAACGGCACACAGCACTATATGGGGGCAGTATGAACGGCACACAGCACTATATGGGGGCAGTATGAACGGCACACAGCACTATATGGGGGCAGTATGAACGGCACACAGCACTATATGAGGCATCTGTGCAGCATCTATGGGGGCAGTATGAACGGCACACAGCACTATATGGGGCATCTGTGCAGCATCTATGGGGCAATATGAACGGTGCAGAGCACTATATGGCACAGCTATGGGGAAATAATGATCTATTTTTATTTTTGAAATTCACCGGTAAATGCTACATTTCCACCCTAGGCTTATACTCGAGTCAATAAGTTTTCCCAGTTTTTTGTGGCAAAATTAGGGGGTCGGCTTATACTCGGTCGGCTTATACTCGAGTATATACGGTAACTCTCTCGTTTAACAGAATAAAAATTCAAAATTTGAAAATTGGAAATTTGCCTTAAATTTTGAAAATTTTGCATTTTTTTCACAAATGCAAAAATTATCGACCTAAATTTTCCATGAAGCCCAATATGTCACGAAAAAACAGTCTCAGAACCGCTAGGATTCGTTGAAGCGTTCCTGAGTTATTACCTCATAAAGGGACACTGGTCAGAATTGCAAAAAACGGCCAGGTCATTAAGGTCAAAATAGGCTGGGTCATGAAGGGGTAAACCCTTAACTTATGCTGCCCTTAGGTTACATAGCAGAAACCTGCTGACAGACTCCTTATAAGGTGTATGTTAGCGCTCTACTTGCTCCCTGTCCACTGTATTTGGTTGCTCACTGACTGCTTCCCTGCATGTGAAATATGATATCTCCAGGAACATAGAGTACAGCCTGGCCTCTGGTGCATGCATACAGTTTTTTTCAAGCCAGAGTTGTATTCTGAGTACTGTCTGACCGGCTGTTGGTTTTATTACAGGATCTTGACAGTCATACATGACTTTAAGGCTGTTGAGTTCCGGTCAAGATACTCACAGCCAGTCTGTGAATAGGGCACAGATGTATGAATTAGACCTCAGCATGTATGGCAGTAGTTTTTCTGATGTACATGCAAAGTATTAACCAAAAACTGTAAGAGGCATCTATTGTGTGACCTATCAAAGTGTAAAGAGGAGGAGAGATAAATGTGTATTCATAGTACAGAATGTCCCACAACCATTAGATAAACACTAGGTGTATGGCCATGGCCTGGACTGGCTTACAGAGGAATTTCACCTCCAACCACAGTAGTTTAGTAAGTGACTCCTCGTGTAGCATATAAACATGTACACATGATTTTTAAAGACTGGAAAAACCTCTTCCCTTTAACATGTCTCAGAAGGTCGGAAAATACTTTGGAGGACATTTTTTTCCCCACTATATATGAGGAAAACGGCCCATAATAATGGCACTTGTCACAATCATGGCTATGATGGCGTTTTGTTTACATTACCCCCCCCTTCCCCTCCCCCCCCCAAAAAAAAACCCTTCTCTGACAGAAAGGCACCACCCGACCTGCAGCATTTACCTTGATTCTGTATCTAAGCGATAAAATGTTCAAAAGACATGGACTTTAAAATACCAAAATAACATTTATGATCTCTCTCATTTTTGTGACTGTCCCAGTTCGAAAATATCTTCTACAAATTTACTCATTTTTAAAGGGCAAACTGCTTTTGTGGTTTAATTTTTTTTTCATCTTCAAAACTTCACAAAAAGGACAAGTCAAAACAGGAAGAGCCAATTGTGCAACACTCTAGTTGCTGATTTCCAGCTATTGATAAATAGTCTTGTACCTTTTTTAGTTTTATCTGCAAGGGCACAGGTCGTAGGTTTCAAAACAGAACCGGTTTACTTGCATGCATCTGCCTAATAAAGTAAATGAGTCAGAATTTTAGAGGCTTGTTCCATGCCATCTCCACCTTTTTTTTTTATACAAATGTGGAAATAAGTGACGTTATCAAAAAGCAAAACACTGTTGTATCCTTATGTGTAATCATGGCCAGCGTTACAGGCAGGCAGACTAGACAGCTGTCTAGGGCCTCCGCTCCCCCAGGGGCCCCCAGCCAGTGGCATGCCGCTAATAGTGAGCGCGTGAGTCAGGGGGAACCGACGCCGCCTTCCGCATTCAAATGTATTGACATCATAGATGCTGATACAGTTCAAAGCAATAATGGAGGAAGGAGCGTCAGACGTCTCGGCCTCTGACACAGCAGTGGGTGTGCGATGACATCACATCATCACGCACCCGCTGTGTGCTGGGCAGTGCAGCTGCTTAGACCAGAGCGGAGCCTGGCTAAGCGGGGAACGAGAGGTGAGTATTGTGTTTATATATATATATATATATATATATATATATATATATATATATATATATATATATATATATATATATATATATATATATATATATATATATATATATATATATTGCATTATGTTCTATGGTGGGGCTGTATTATACTCTATCTGGGCTGCATTATGTTTTATGGGGGGCTACATTATATTCTATAAGAGGGGACACTATTCTTTGTGGGGGATGCATTATAGTCTATAGGGAGGCTGCATTTTATTCTATGGGGGCTACATTATATTCTATTGGGGGCTGCATTGTTCTATGGGGTGCTGCATTATATTCTTTCCGGCCTGCATTATACTGTATATGGTGGCTGCATTACACTATATGGTGGCTGCATTATATTCTATGGGGTGGCTGCATTCTACTTTTTGGGGGGCTGCATTATACTCTCGTGGACTATAGGTAGCATTATACTATTTGGGGGCTACATTCTACTCTATTGGACTATATGCAGTGCATTATACTATATGTACTATATGGGACCTGCTTTATCTCTAGGACTATGGGGAATGCCTCATGCTATATGGAGGACTATGGGGTGTGCATTATACAATATGTAGGACTATGGTGCACATACTATATAGAAGACTATGGGTCACATTTTACTATATGGCACACAATGGGGTGTGTATCATACTGTATGGAGAATTGTGATGAACATTATACTATATGGAGAACTATAGGGTGCATTATACTATGTGGAGGACTAGGGTGTGTGTATTATACTGTATGGTGCACTATGGGTTATTTATACTGTATGGGGCACTATGGGGTGTGTATTATACTGTATGGAGTACTATGGGGTGTGTTTTATACTATATGAAGCACTATGGGGTGTGGATGATACTGTATGGAGTACTATGGGGTTTGTATCATCTGTATGGAGGACTGTGATGCACATTATATTATGTGGAGTACATTATACAATATGGAGCACTTTAGGGAGTGCATTATACTATGTGGAAGACTATGGGTTGTATTATACTAAACAAGCAAAATGCCTATTCGAGTGATTGGATTGTTTATGCCAGAGCAAAAATCATTGTTCTCAGCAGTGCATCCCTGAAGTAGACATGCTGCTGATAACATGATACTATGGGGACAACTTGATCTACTAATGATTGTTCTGTGCCCATCATTCTTCCTTGGCCCATGTAAAAAGGCCGGGAAAAATCTGTTACTTACCGGTAACGGGATTTTACACCGCCCATGATGGCACCACCTGAGACAGGTTATCCGCTCACCAGGACAAGAAGCCTACTGAATAAAAAGGCGGTACCTCTCCTCCAAATCAGTTTGTTTTCAGAGCATGAGAGGACCTCCAGGCTGTAACATAACAAAATACATTTTTCTTAACACCCTTAAAAGTACACACCACAAGTAACAAGGCGGGGAGATAATATAAGGGTGCTGTCATGGGCTTTGTAAAATCCTGTCACCGGTAAGTAACTGAGATTTTTTTTCCCTTCTCCCATGACAGCACCACCTGAGAGATTTATATAGATCAAAATACCCTACGGAGGGAGGGATCTCCTCTTGCAATACCTTCCTCACAAAGGACAGGTTAACAGAGGAGTACAGTTTGAGGCGATAGTGTCTATAAAAGGTGGAAAGGGAAGACCATGTGTCCGCCTTACATATCTTGTCAATGGACTCCTCCGCTCTTTCAGCCCAGGAGGTCGCCATAGCCCTAGTGGAATGGGCTTTTAGATTTCCAGGAACTGATCTATTACTAGAGGTGTAGGCTAAGCTAATAGCACCCCTTATCCATCTAGCTATGGTCCCCTTTGCAAGACCACACCTCTTCCTCAATCGCTGGAATGACACAAATAAGGCCTCTTCCTTCCTCCATTGCCTAGTTCTGTGTATGTACTGCATCAGGGCCCTCCTGGTGTCTGTGTGAAGTTTGTGTTCCTCTGCAGTCCTTGGTTCACTATACAAGGAGGCAAGAACTTCCTCTGGGCTCCTATGAAACTTCAAGGCCACTTTGGGAAGATACCCTGTATCTGGCCTCAACACCACCCTATCATCTAATATCTGCATGAAAGGACCTGCTGGTCCGGGTCCGGCGCCTCCCATCTTCATCAGATGACGTCCTTTTCTGGTCTTCACGCTGCGGCTCCGGCGCAGGCATACTTTGTCTTCGCTGTTGAGGGCAGAGCAAAGTACTTCAGTGCGCAGGCGCCGGGCCTCTGACCTTTCCCAGCGCCTGCACACTGCAGTACTTTGCGCTGACCTCAATAGGGCAGACAAAGTACGCCTGCGCCGGAGCTGCGGCGTGAAGACAAGAAGAGGACGTCATCGTAAGAAGATGGGAGGCGCCGGACTCAGACCACGATGCCCATCAGATCGGACGGCCCGCCCAGGTGAGTATAATCTAACCTTTTTTTTTTTTCATCTGTTCGGATACATTGGGGGCTTATCTACAGCATTACAGAATGCTGTAGATAAGCCCCTGATGCCGGTGGGCTTAGCTCACCGTTGATTTTGGGGGTGACAGATTCCCTTTAATGAACCTAGCCACTCATCTATCTGCCGCCAGGTTATAGTAATAAATAATAATAATCTTTATTTATATAGCGCCAACATATTCCGCAGCGCTTTACAGTTTAACAGTTTCAAACACAAAAGTCATAAGTAACAACGTTAACAATACAATAATTAAAGCAAAATAAGACGACCCTGCTCGTGAGAGCTTACAATCTACAATGAGGTGGGGGAGATACAAAGTACAGGTGTGTATTTACAATGATGTATTTACAATCATGGTCCAGCCATGGTAGTATAGCGCTGCTAAGGCAGATACCTGCACCTTAAGGGTGCTGGTGGCCAGGCCCATCTCCATACTCCTCCGAAGGAACTCTAAAATATCTCTGATTGGGACCGTACCCCCAACAGACCGCTGTGAGGAAGCCAAAAAGTTAGCCAATATCCTGCCATAAATTCTAGTTGTTATTGGCTTCCTACTCTGCTTCAGAGTAGCTACCGAGGCTGGAGAGAACCCTCTCTGTGTTAGCAGCGCCATCTCAAAATCCAGACTGTCAAATGTATACCTGAGCTCTGAGGATGTGACACTCACTGGGCCCTGCCTGAGGAGACCTGGAACATCCAGGAGAACTAGAGATCTGCCAAGGACATCCTCCAAGAGAACCATGGTCTTCCTACAGAATTTACCTCAGAATTGCCAGGATCAACATTAATGGGGGAAATGCATAAAGGTACCTTCACACTGAGCAACTTTACAATGAGAACGACAACGATCCGTGACGTTGCAGCGTCCTGGATAGCGATCTCGTTGTGTTTGACACGCAGCAGCGATTAGGATCCTGCTGTGACATCGCTGGTCGTAGCTAGAAGTCCAGAACTTTATTTGGTCGTCAGGTCGGCGTGATTCGTCATGTTTTACAGCAAAAGCAACGATGCCAGCAATGTTTTTACATGGAGCTAACAACCAGCGAGAACGATAAGTACGTCACTGGATCGCTCCTGCATGGTTCTGGTGTTGCCGTGTTTGACGTCTCTATAGCGACCTAAACAGCGACGCTGCAGCGATCGGCTTGTTGTCTATATCGCTGCAGCGTCGCTGAGTGTGACGGTACCTTTAGCCAGTTGGAAATCCCAAGGGATCTGCAGTGCATCTACTGCGTACCGTCTTTCACTTGGGTTCAGGGAACAGAAGATCTTTGTCTTCCTGTTGTTTCTGTTGGCAAATAAATCTATCTGTGGCTGCCCCCGAAGACCCACAATCTGCTGAAACATAGATTGATCCAGTTCCCATTCCCCCTATTTTAAGGTTATCCAGCTGACTATAACTTTAATTTTTTGCTGATGATGCTGTATGGCAGCTCGTTTTTTGCGGGACAAGATGACGTTTTCAGCGGTACCATGGTTATTTATATCCGTCTTTTTGATCGTGTGTTATTCCACTTTTTGTTTGGTGGTATGATAATAAAGCGTTGTTTTTTGCCTCTTTTTTTTTTTTATGGCGTTCACTGAAGGGGTTAACTAGTGGGACAGTTTTATAGGTCAGGTCGGGTCGTTACGGACGCGGCGATACTAAATATGTGTACTTTTATTGTTTTTTTTATTTAAAGAAATGTATTTATAGGAACAATATATATATTTTTATTTTTAGGAAATTTTGCTCTGGGGTCTCAGGGAAGCATGCAGGGAGCCCCCTCCCTGCGCGATGCTTCCCTATAGCGCCGGAACACTGCGATCATGTTTGATCGCAGTATGCCGGGGGTTCATGTGCCGGGGGCGGTCCATGACCGCTCCTGGCACATAGTGCTGGATGTCAGCTGTGATAGTCAGCTGACACCCGGCCGCGATCGGCCACGCTACCCCCGTGAGCGCGGCCGATCGCTATGACGTACTATCCCGTCGAGGGTCAGATAGGCCCTGGTCACCTCGACGGGATAGTATGTCTAAGGTCAGAGAGGGGTTAAAGAACGCATATTACCATGTTCCCATTCATCAGGAAGACCAGCAATTCCTAATGGTAGCGATATGTGTAAACAAAACAAAACTCAGACATTTCCAGTGCAGGGCGCTGTCCTCTGGTCTGTCCATGGCCCCGAGAATCTTCACCAAGATTGTTCTGGAAGTGACGGCACATTTACGGGAAAAGAACATGTTAGTAGTGCCATATCTGGACAATTTTTTAGTGATTAGCAGAACAGAACACGAATGCAGTTGTCAACTAAATCACATCCGAGACACTATGTCCAAACTCGGTTGGGAGATAAATGTCAAAAAGTCGAGGCTGCAGCCCATGAAGGTTCAATCCTTCTTGGGGCTTATTTTGGACTCGGAGAAGAAGGTCTGTCTCCTACCAGAGGGAACGAAAGACAGGATTATAGGTAAAGCGTCAGCAGTTTGGACAATCATGACCCAATCAAGACTTAATCATGTCTGTGAGAAAAACCATGTTGTCACGATACATATTGCAACCCAACGGGTGGTCAGTCATTGGACGGTGCAACACACACACGGATGGTATTGGGGACGGGAAGGCCCATACAGATAGGGAAATGGGGGTTGGACACCACCTGAGCCTATCTCTTAACTCCCCCAATGCCCTAAGTGGGTCCTTCCACCCGCCACCATCACGAACCCAAGTCCCTCGCTGTCACCTAATATTGCACTGGCTAGTGCACTGGCCAGCAAGGAGCACTAGCCTCACCAGTGCAGATAATACCACACAAGGGACAATGACAAACACCAAAGGGATATGGTGAAAATACAGCACTGAGCTTCCAGACACCGCTGCCAAGCTCCACACCGCAGATAGCACAGCAACAGGACCCCAAACACCAGAAGTGGCTGACACTAGAGAGCTATTCCTGCAAGGCTGGTCTCCAAAGGTAAACTCTATCACCAACAGTCAGCTGATGCATCAGGTGACCATTTAAATGTTGGTGGGAGTGGTCACCACCACATCAGCTACCCAGCAACACTGCAGTTACACCAGATTGCTAGCAGGGGGAGATTCACATTACCCCAAATGGACTGAAAGGAAAAAAGCTACCTTTAAACAAAGTGGAACCAGAGCTGCCACAAATCCAAAAATGGATTGTGACACATGTCCCTTCTAGGATCAATGACATCATGCATTCCAGCAGTGTAGTGGGCCCAGTGTCATTCCACGGCCTTTCAGCAGGATGTCCTAGAGGGGGAAAGGAAGCTTGCAGGACGTCTAGAGGGGAAGATTATGCTCTCCCAGGAAGCAGTAGACTCCATGGCCTGGTGGCTGGATCCAGGGACTCTATCGCAGGGCGTTCCGTGGTCCCTCCAAATATCGTCTGTGATAGTGACTGACAAGCGCGGAAGGATGAGGTGAGCATCTCAGAGACCATATAATTCAAGGAATCTGGTCAGAGGCAGAAGCAGGCGGTTCCTCAAACTACAGGGAACTGCTAGCAATAAAGAACTGCAGTCAGAGTTTCTTCTCCATTTGGAAGGGAGTCACATTTGAATAATGTCTGACAATTGAACTTCTGTAGCTTATAGCAATCACCAGGAGCGCACAAGATCCCGGCCCCTAATGCGGCTAGCTCGGGAAATTCTCCAGGTTATGGAGGAACATCAGCTGCAAATATCGGCCCTACACAAGAAGGGGAAAGATATACTCCTCAGAATAAAGCAATGCAAAAATAATTATTTTTTCTATAAAATAGTTTTTATCGTATAAAAGCGCCAAAACATAAAAAAATGATATAAATGAGGTATCGCTGTAATCGTACTGACGCGAAGAATAAAACTGCTTTATCCATTTTGCCAAACATGGAACGGTATAAACGCCTCCCCCAAAAGAAATTCAGGAATAGCTGGTTTTTGGTCATTCTGCCTCACACGTCACATGCCCGAAAATGTTACCAATAAAAACGTCAACTCGTCCCGCAAAAAACAAGACCTCACATGACTCTGTGGATAAAAATATGGAAAAATTATAGCTCTCAAAATGTGGTAACGCAAAAAATATTTTTTGCAATAAAAAGCGTCTTTCAGTGTGTGACGGCTGCCAATCATAAAAATCTGCTAAAAAACCCGCTATAAAAGTAAATCAAACCCCCTTCATCACCCCCTTAGTTTTTTAAGAAAAAATTAAAAAAATGTATTTATTTTCATTTTCCCATTAGGGTTAGGATTAGGGCTAGAGTTAGGATTAGGGTTAGGGTTGGGGCTAAGGTTAGGGTTGGGGCTAAAGTTAGTTAGGGTTTGGATTACATTTATGGTTGGGATTAGGGTTAGGGGTGTGTCAAGGTTAGGGGTGTGGTTAGGGTTACCGTTGGGATTAGGGTTAGGGATGTGTTTGGATTAGGGTTTCAGTTAAAATTGGAGGGTTTCCACTGTTTAGGCACATCAGGGGCTCTCCAAACGCGACATGACGTCCGATCTCAATTCCAGCCAATTTTGCGTTGAAAAAGTAAAACCGTGCTCCTTCCATTCCGAGCTCTGCCATGCGCTCAAACGGTGGTTCCCCCCCCACATATATCAGCGTACTCGGGACACATTGGACAACAACTTTTAGGGTCCAATTGAAACTGTTACCTTTTGAAAAAATACAAAACTGGGGCTAAAAAATATTTTTTGTGGGGAAAAAAAAAATAGGATTTTTTATTTTCACGGCTCTGCATTATAAACTGCAGTGCAACACTTGGGGGTTCAAAGCTCTCACATCACATCTAGATGAGTTCCTTAGGGGGTCTACTTTCCAAAATGGTGTCACTTGTGGGGTGTTTCAATGTTTAGGCACTTCAAGTGGCTCTCCAAACGCAACATGGCGTCCTATCTCAATTCCAGTCAATTTTGCATTGAAAAGTCAAATGGCGCTCCTTCCTTTCCGAGCTCAGTTATGCGCCCAAACAGTGGATTACCCCCACATATTGGGGTATCGGAGTACTCGGAACAAATTGTATAACAACTTTTGGGGTCCATTTTCTCCTCTTACCCTTGGGAAAATAAAACAAATTGGAGCTGAATTAAATTTTTTGTGAAAAAAGTTAAATGTTCATTTTTATTTAAACATTCCAAAAATTCCTGTGAAACACCCGAAGGGTTAATAAACTTCTTGAATGTGGTTTTGAGCACCTTGAGGGGTGCAGGTTTTAGAATGGTGTCACACTTGGGTATTTTCTATCATATAGATCCCTCAAAATGACTTCAAATGAGATGTGGTCCCTAAAAAAAAAATGGTGTTGTAAGAATGAGAAATTGCTGGTCAACTTTTAACCCTTATAACTCCCTAACAAAAAATTTTTTGGTTCCAAAATTGTTCTGATGTAAAGTAGACATGTGGGAAATGTTACTTATTAAGTATTTTGTGTGACATATCTCTGTGATTTAATTGCATAAAAATTGCGAACTTTTCAAAATTTTCGCTAAATTTCCATTTTTTTTCACAAATAAATGCAGGTAATATCAAAGAAATTTTACCACTATGATGAAGCACAATATGTCACGAAAAAACAATCTCATAATCACCGGGATCCGTTGAAGCGTTCCAGAGTTATAACCTCATAAAGGGACAGTGGTCAGAATTGTAAAAATTGGCCTGGTCACTAACGTGCAAACCACCCTTGGGGGTAAAGGGGTTAAATCCAAGACATTCATATAACAGCCCGGGAATAAGATCTTCTCTGCTGTCTTTATCGACTCCATTTTGAATGGTCTGTAGACTAGGAACCTGTTGAGGGCTTTCAAATTGATAAGTCCTGAACGACTGGTTAAGCTTCCTTATCAGAAACAGCATATGTAGTTATTCTCCAGGTGGTGTGCGCTCCCGAAACACAGTGGGTGAGATACGATGATATATTCCAAAATCAAGTTTTATTAGTACAGCATACAACGCGTTTCAACTCTTATGAGTCTTTTATTATATATATATAAGCTATTACAGCTTTATGAATTTTATATATAAAGTCAGTGCATATTGTTTCATATTATTTTTGGGTGGGTGCCATACCAAGGTTTAACCCTTTCTAGACACACCCATATCACTCCAACTTTATCCAGAGCTTTACACGCATAAACACATAAATATTAAAAACTAATCCAAATAAAATCCAATTAAAAAAAAAAAAAAATTTGGATTGGATTTTTTTGGATTCGTTTTTTTAACCCCTTAGCGACCGCCGATACGCCTTTTAATGGCGGCCGCTAAGGGTACTTAAACCACAGCGCCGTTAATTAACGGCGCTGTGGAAAAAGTAAATAGCGCCCCCCAGAGTCGGATTTTCTCTGGGGTCTCGGCTGCCAGGGGTAGCCGAGACCCCAGAGAATATGATTCGGGGGGTTTTGTACCGACCCCGCACTTGCGATCGCCGGTAATTAACCGTTAACCGGCGATCGCAAAAAAAAACAAAACGCTATTTCTTTTTAATTTCTCTGTCCTCCGATGTGATCGCACATCAGAGGACAGAGAAAGGGGGTCCCAGATAGCCCCCCGATACTCACCTATCTCCCCCGGTGCTCCTCGTGTCTCCCGGTGGGCGCCGCCATCTTCAAAATGGCGGGCGCATGCGCGGTGCGCGCGCCCGCCGGCCAGCCCTGGGAGAATCTTTGGGGTCTCGGCTGCCGGGGGTAGCCGAGACCCCAAAGAACATGATCGGGTCGGTTTTACCGACCCCTGTTTTGCGATCGCCGGTAATTAACTGTTTACCGGCGACCGCAAAAAAAAAAAAAATCAAAGTGTAATTCTCTGTCCTCTGATGTGATCGCACATCAGAGGACAGAGAAATAGGGGGATTCGGGGACCCTATCATACTCACCTGTGTCCCTGGGTCCTCCTGCTGCTCCTCCTGGCCGCCGGCAAAAGAAAATGGCGGGGGCATGCGCAGTGCGCCCGCCATCTGTCGCCATCTGCCGGCCGGCAGGAGAAGAGCAGTTGGGGCTAAAATTAGGGCTAGGGTTAGGGTTAGGGCTGGGGTTAGGGATAGGGTTAGGGCTAGGGTTAGGGCCAAATTTAGGGTTAGGGTTGGGGCTAAATTCAGGGTTAGGGTTCTTTCACACTTACGTCGGTACGGGGCCTTCGCAATGCGTCGGCCCGACATACCGACGCACTTTGTGAAAATTGTGCACAACATGGGCAGCGGATGTAGTTTTTCAACGCATCCGCTGCCCAATCTATGTCCTGGGGAGGAGGGGGCGGAGTTACGGCCACGCATGTGCGGTCAGAAATGGCGGACGCGACGTACAAAAAACCGTTACATTGAACGTTTTTTGTGCCGACGGTCCGCCAAAACACAACTGATCCAGTGCACGACGGACGTGACGTGTGGCCATCCGTCACGATCCGTCGGCAATACAAGTCTATGGGCAAAAAAACGCATCCTGCGGGCACATTTGGAGGATCCGTTTTCAGTCCAAAACGACGGATTGCGACGGATGCCAAACGATGCAAATGTGAAAGTAGCCTTAGGGTTAGGGTTGGGGCTAAAGTTCGGGTTAGATTTGGGATTAGAGTTAGGGTTTGGATTAGAGTTGGTATTAGGGTTAGGGTTGGCATTAGGGTTACGCTTGGGATTAGGGTTAGGTTTGGGATTAGGATTAAGGTTAGGGTTGTGATTAGGGGTGTATTGGGATTAGGGTTAGGTTTGAGGGTAGGGTTGAGATTAGGATTAGGGGTGTGTTGGATTTAGGGTTTTGATTAGGGTTCTGCATTCCAAAACGGTGCTCCTTCCCTTCCGAGCTCTGCCGTGCGCCCAAACAGTGGTTTACCCCCACATATGGGGCATCAGCATACTCGGGATAAATTGGACAACAGCTCTTGGGGTCCAATTTCTCCTGTTACCCTTGTGAAAATAAAAACTTGGGGGCTACAAAAATCTTTTTTGTGGAAAAAAAATATTTTTTATTTTCACGACTCTGCATTCTAAATTTCTGTGAAGCACTTGGGCATTCAAAGTTCTCACCACACATCTAGATACGTTCCTTGGGGGGTCTAGTTTCCAAAATGGGGTCACTTGTGGGGGGTTTCCACTGTTTAGGCGCATCAGGGGCTCTCCAAAGGCGACATGGCGTCCAATCTCAATTCCAGACAATTCTACATTGAAAAAGTAAAACGGCACTCCTTCTCTTCCAAGCTCTGCGGTGCGCCCAAACAGTGGTTTACCTCACATATTGGGTATCGACGTACTCAGGAGAAATTGCACTACAACTTTAGTGGTCTAATTTCTCCTTTTACCCATGTGAAAATAAAAATTTGTGGGCAAAAAGATCATTTTTGTAGAAAAAATGCGATTTTTTTATTTTTATTTTCAGGGCTCTACGTTATAAACTTCTGTGAAGCACATGGGGGTTCAAAGTGCTCACCACACATCTAGATAAGTTCCTTAAGGGGTCTAGTTTCCAAAATGGTGTCACTTGTGGGGGGTTTCCACTGTTTAGGCTCATCAGGGACTCTCCAAACGCGACGTTGCGTCCAATCTCAATTCCAGCCAATTCTACATTCAAAAAGTAAAACGGCACTCCTTCAATTCCAAGTTCTGCGGTGCGCCCAAACAGTGGTTTACCCCCACCTATGTGGTATCGGCGTATTCAGGAGAAATTGCATAACAAAATTCATGGTTACATTTCTGTTTTTACACTTGTGAAAATAAAAAAAATGGTTCTGAATTAAAATGTTTGCAAAAAAAAGTTAAATGTTCATTTTTTCCTTCCACATTGTTTCAGTTCCTGTGAAGCACGTAAAGGGTTAATAAACTTCTTGAATGTGGTTTTGAGAACCTTGAGGGGTGTAGTTTTTAGAATGGTGTCACACTTGGGTATTTTCTATCATATAGACCCCTCAAAATGACTTCAAATGTGATGTGGTCCCTAAAAAAAAAGGTGCTGTAAAAATGAGAAATTGCTGGTCAACTTTTAGGCCATGTTCACACTATGCGGTTTTTACTGCGGAACCGCGGCGATTTTGCCGCTGCGGGTCCGCAGCTGTTTTCCATGGAGGGTACAGTACAATGTTACCCTATGGAAAACAAAAACCGCAGTGCACATGATGCGGAAAAACCCGGAAAAAACAATTGCTGCGGATAAAAAGAAGGACCATGTCACTTCTTTGTGCAGAATCGTAGCGATTCTGCACCCATAGAAATGCATTGATCCGCTTACTTCCCGCATGGGGCTGTGCCCACCATGCGGGAAGTAATGCGGATAATGTGCGGGTTATACTCGGGGTGGAGGAGAGGAGGCTCTCCTCCAGGCCCCGGGAACCATATTTGTGTTAAAAAAAAAGAATTAAAATAAAAAATATACTCACCTCTGAAGTCTCAGCGCTGCACGCGGCCGTTCGGTCTCAGGTTTGCTATGCGACCAGGACCTTCGGTGACGTTGCGGTCACATGACCATGACGTCACGAAGGTCCTGGTTGCACAGCATCTTTGGAACCGGACCGCCGTCTGCAGCACTGAGGAGATCGGGACGTCAGAGGGTGAGTATATCATCATGATTTTATTATTTTTAACACTACTATTGATGCTGCATATTGCTGCATATGCAGCATCAATAGTAGGGGTAAATCCCGCAGCGGAACCCGCAGCGGAACTCGCAGGACAAACCGCGATAAATCTGCAGGGATAACCGCATCGGGTTTGCCCTGCAGATTTATCAAATCCGCTGCGGGAGAACCCGCAGGATAAAAAGGAACGTGTGAATGTGGCCTTAACCCTTATAACTCCCTAACAAAAAAAAAATTTTGTTTCCAAAATTGTGCTGATGTAAAGTAGACATGTGGGAAATGTTATTTATTAACTATTTTTTGTAACATATCTTTCTGATTTAAGGGCATAAAAATACAAAGTTTGAAAATTGCAAAATTTTGAAAATTTTCGCCATATTTCTGTTTTTTTCATAAATAATCGCAAGTAATATCGAAAAAATATTACCACTAACATGAAGTACAATATGTCACGAAAAAACAATCTCAGAATCAGCGGGATCCGCTGAAGCGTTCCAGAGTTATAACCTCATAAAGTGACAGTGGTCAGAATTGTAAAAATTGACTCAGTCATTAAGTACCAAATTGGCTCTGTCACTAAGGGGTTAATGTTTGTGTTTATTCGTGTAGCGCTCTGGATAAAGTTGGAGTGATATGGGTGTGTCTAGAAAGGGCTAAACCCTGGTGAGGCACCTGCCCAAAAATGATATGCACTGACTTCCTTTATATGTAAAAACAGTAATAGCTTATATATAATACTTGAAGAAGACTCATAAGGGTTGAAACGCGTTGTATGCTGTACTAATAAAACTTGGTTTTGGAATATATCATTATATCTCACCCACTATGTTCCGGGAGCTCGCACCACCTGGAGAATAACTACGTATATGGCTTCCTATTTAAACACCTTGAGTGTTTTCACAAGTGCCCAGGATTGTGCTGCAAATCGTGAATGGGGAGCAACAACTTATCCACCCAGTGGAACTATAAACAAGTTTATAAAGACATCAAAAAAGGTGAGTACATATAGCACTTGTTTAACATGCATTCAAATCTAACTGCTGCACTTTAGAATCTGCACTCTCTCCAATATTTTTTTTATATATCCTTATCAGAAACAGGGGAGAACACAATCCCCTCCCCTGCTGCTGAACGGGCACGTCCACCAGCACCCTCTTTTGAAGTAGGAGCAACACTTCTGCTTCCAGGGCTTGTTGTTCCTTCTAGGATCTGGGGGGCCAGATCTTGAAGCTGTGCCTGGGGATGGATGTGAACTCTAGTCTCAGGCCTGATTTTATTATACTAAGCACCTAAGCATTGGCCGAGATTTTCTCCCAGGCACTTTGGAAGTGGGACAGCCTTCCTCCTACCTGGGACCGCCCATCACTTGGAGGATTTTCAGCTCCTTGATGAGGAACCCCCAAACATGAAACCCTTGCTCTTTCGTTTCTTATCCCTCCAGTTGCCCTGTTCCTTGGATGGTCTACCCCTGTTATACTTTCTCCTACGAAAGGAACTTTTAAACTGAGGAAGGGACACACTAGGGAAATCCTTCTTCTTGTCTGCTGCCTTATCGATAATATCGTCCAGAGCTTGCCCAAAAAGATATTTGCCTTCACACGGGATAGAGCATAGCCTAGTCTTGGACTGAGCATCTCCCGGGCAGCTTTTGAGCCAGAGGGCTCTATGGAAATCATTAGAGAGGTTTGCTGATCTTGCCGTTAACCTATCTGAGTCTGCCAAAAAGGAAGCTGCTCCCTGCAGCAGCGGAAGATCCACTAGGATCTTCTCTTTTGGGGTATTGTCCCTCAGATGGTTGCCTAGCTGCTGTAGCCATACCATCATTGATATTGCTGTGCAGGTTGCTGCTATCGCCAGTTTTAACAAGCCTGCTGATGACTCCCAGGCTTGCTTTAGGACGATTTTGGCCTTCTTGTCCAAAGGATCCCTTGGAGTCCCTAGCTCTTCAAAGGGCAACGTAGATTTTTAACTGATTTAGCAACTATGATGTCAATTTTTAGGGTCTTTTGCCATATGCCTGCCTATTCCATATCAAAATGATATCTCCTTTTCAAAGAAGATGGTAGCGGCCCTTTCCTTTCCAGCCTTTTCCACTCCATATTAATGAGCATTTTGATGTTTTCATTAACCGGAAAAGAACGCCTTTTCCTTTGACTCAAGCCCCCAAACAAAATGTCCTGAACTGTCTTGGTTGACTTGAGATCAGAAATGCTCATAGAGGACCTTATAGCCCTAACCAGCCTGTCAGTATCCTCTGATAGGAAGCAGCCCCCCCCCCCGTGTCCTCATCCGAGGAGGATGACTCCACCGGGTCCAAACTCTCCCCCCTGAACTCCACCAACCCTTCAGACTCTGACAACATTGGTTATGGCTTCCTCTCTTCTCTTTGCCCCATCAGGTGTTTTAAGGACTCCTGTACCTCCGATCTACTGATGGTTTTTAGGTCCATAGCAAACCCGGGGGTTTCCTCTGAGATCTTCTGCTGTATACACCCAGGGCAGTCTCTTATAATAAGTGCTGGGTAGATCCCCTTTGCGCACCTGCTTGGAACTACGCTTCAGGTGCCTTCCCTAGTAAAGGAATACACAGAGAAAGGGGGCTGTTTCAGTACAGTGCACTTTCACGTAGATCACTCACCATTCAGCTGATCAATCTACGGTACCGGAGACAGAGGCTGAGCTGGTTCCGAAGAACATCTCCCCCTGGCGGTAGGCTTGTGACCTGTCTTACTCTTCAGGCTGGTCCTGCTGCCTGTATGACTGCCATTGTTCCCTTGCCGATGCTGCTGATGGCGCTGAAAAGGCTCCTGTGTCGACTGCAGCGAAGAAGATGATGGTGGCTGCTGCTGCGGTGGCGTCGGGCGATGTTGCTGTGGCTGCTGTAGCTCATTCATGATCCGGATGCTGCAGGAAATGCCACCATCTTCCTAGGCACTTCCCTTTAAATATCGGGTAGCCCCGCCCCCTCTTCTCCTGACGTTGTCAAATCCGGCGCGGTGTGTGCAGGGGTTCCCCTAGCCCTGCGCATGTGCAGCCTCGGAAGGCCGCTGACATCCCTGACACGCTACGTCACCGGGAAGCGCCGGATCTCCTGTGCCCCGCACGTACGCTGACCCGTACGGCCTTGATTTACGGCTCACTTGACTCCAGGTCACGCCGGCTTCCTCCAGCATCCATGGCAACGCACAGACACGGAAGCGTGTCCCGGCACACATCGCTAGGGCACTCCTGCAATCCCCAGCGTGTGCAGACTCGGGACCCGTGTCGTCTGGGAGACATTTGCACAAGAGGTCTCTGCCTGCATGGCACTGCACCAACCTCCGGGTCGGCGTTACCTCACCCGCCAACGTCATCCTGCGTTCCCAAACAACCTCCCGGGTAAGTGTACCGCTTCATTCTGCAGGTTCCCACGAGGACGGGAAACCGAACTGATGCGGAGGAGAAGTACCGCCTTTTTATTCAGTAGGATTCCTGTCCTGGTGGGCGGATACCCTCTCTCAGGTGGTGCCATCATGGGAGAAGGGGAAGTATTGAACAACTTCAGTATTGTCGATCACACTCCTTTAGCGGTCTGAGCTCAGTACAAGTAAATAAAACTTTAATGTTTCTGTGTGATGGCGCAATATGTGAGCATTTTGGGGCCCCATATTAAACTTTTGCACTGGGCCCCACTTTGTCTAAAATCAGCCCTGTTTTTAATGTATTGTGTTGTTCTGGATTTTCTGTAGGCTATTTTTTACTTTCCTATGTACATATAAATTTTGTTAGCAGTCGCACAAAGTGGTTCCATATTTGCTAGATGATTCAGATTCATCACACTGGTGGACAATGTATTATTTGATATATTAAGACAGAAGTTTTAGGCTATATGCACACGTAGGAAAAGTGGTGCAGAATTTTCTGCACAAAATCTGCATCTCCTGGCAGAATCCGTAGCTGCGGATTTGCCGCCGTTTTTATGCGGAATTGTTACGAATTTTGTGTAGATTTTCTGTGGTTTTTGCCACCGCGAATTTTTATCATGGAAGGGTGCAGAAACGCTGCAGATCCGCACAAAAGAAGTGACATTCACATCTTTGAAATCTGCAGCAATTCCACACTGATTTTTCCGCACCATCTGCACAGCTTTTTTTTATCCCATTGATTTACATTCTACTGTACATCACAGTGTGGATCTGCAGCGTTTCTGCGCGGAAAAATCCGCTGTGGATCCGCAGCAAATCTGCATCGTGTGCACATAGCCTTACAACTTTCTTTTACCTATTATTTGGCTTTTATTTCCACCAAGAAATGTTGCACAACATAAGTTGATCTGGACAAATTCTGACTCTGCTTAGCCTAGCACAGGAGTTTAGAAAAGTGAGTCATTCTTTGTAGCACGTAACTGGTTCAGTACATTTTCTGGGTTTATCGTATATGCACTTTTAACAGCTATAAAGATGTTTGTCTTTTTTTTCTGCGACACATGGGGCTTAATATTTATGTCTGTTTTTATGTAGTAGTAGTATATATATTTTTTTGCTGATAAGGGAAAATGTATAAAAAAAACAAAAAAAAAAAAACGACAAGTATTTCTTTTTTTTTCTTAAGACAACATTTTTAAATTGCATTGCAATTTGCAAATCAAAGACGTTTTTTTTCAATGGGAGCATAGCTAGAAACAATGATTCGTATATACAGTACAGAGCAAAAGTTTGGACAAACCTCATTTAAAGATTTTTCTGTATTTTCATGACTATGAAAATTGTACATTCACACTGAAGGCATCAAAACTATGAATTAACACATGTGGAATTATATACTTAACAAAAAAGTGTGAAACAACTGAAATTATGTCTTATATTCTAGGTTCTTCAAAGTAGCCACCTTTTGCTTTGATGACTGCTTTGCACACTCTTGGCATTCTCTTGATGAGCTTCAAGAGGTAGTCACCGAGAATGGTTTTCACTTCACAGGTGTGCCCTGTCAGGTTTAATAAGTGACATTTCTTTCCTTATAAATGGGGTTGGGACCATCAGTTGTGTTGTGCAGATGTCTGGTGGATACACAGCTGATAGTCCTACTGAATAGACTGTTAAAATTTGTATTATGGCAAGAGAAAAGCAGGTAAGTAAAGAAAAACGAGTGGCCATCATTACTTTAAGAAATGAAGGTCAGTCAGTCCAAAAATTTGGGAAAACTTTGAAAGTGTCCCCAAGCGCAGTTGGAAAAACCATCAAGCGCTGCAAAGAAACTGTCTCACATGAGGACCGCCCTAGGAAAGGAAGACCAAGAGTCACCTCTGCTTCTGAGGATAAGTTTATCCGAGTCACCAGCCTCAGAAATTGCAGGTTAACAGTTGCTCACATTAGAGACCAGGTCAATGCCACACAGAGTTCTAGCAGCAGACACATCTCTACAACAACTGTTGGGCCGGGGTCACACTAGACCGTAATACGGCTGATTGCAATGCGATAAAAAATCGCATTGCACTCGGACCAATGTTACCATATGGGGCCGCTCCCACCAGCCGACTTTTTGTCGGCCGTTTTCCTCGGTCCGAGACAATCGCAGCATGCTGCGATTGTCTCGGACCGAGGAAAACTCAGCTCACTCGCACCCATATAAGCCTATGGGTGCGAGTGAGACAGCGCACACCACTCGGATTTCATCCGAGTGATGTGCGCTATAAGCGGACCCCAGCAATGGAGGAGATGGAGAAATTCATTTCTCCGCCTCCTCCGCAGCTGTGCTCCGTACCTCCCTGTGCGAGAGAATCGGAGCACAGACTCATGGCACTCGGCTCCTGC
Source organism: Ranitomeya imitator (assembly GCF_032444005.1). Classification (NCBI taxonomy): domain Eukaryota; kingdom Metazoa; phylum Chordata; class Amphibia; order Anura; family Dendrobatidae; genus Ranitomeya; species Ranitomeya imitator. The sequence goes on from NC_091282.1 coordinate 447,490,179, forward strand.
TCTGCTGCGAGCAGGAGCCGAGTGTCATTAGCATATTGCATCCGATGCTCTCGCATCGGATGCAATACCCTAGTGTGACCCCGGCCTTAAGAAGAGACTTTATGCAGCAGGCCTTCATGGTAAAATAGTTGCTAAGGACAGGCAGCCAAGCAGAACAGACTTGTTTGGTCTAAAGAACACAAGGGATGGACATTAGACGAGTGGAAATCTGTGCTTTGATCTGATGAGTCAAAATTTCAGATCTTTGGTTCCAACCACTGTGTCTTTGTGCGACGCAGAAAAGGTGAACGGATGGACTCTACATGCCTGGTTCCCACCGTGAAGCATGGAGGAGGAGGTGTAATGGCGTGGGGGTGCTTTGCTGGTGACACTGTTGGGGATTTATTCAAAATTGAAGGCATACTGAACCATTATGGCTACCACAGCAGCATGCTATTCCATCCGGTTTGCGTTTAGTTGGACCATCATTTATTTTTCAAACAGATCAATGACCCCTAACACACCTCCAGGCTGTGTAAGGGCTATTTGACCAAGAAGAAGAGTGATAGGGTGCTACACCAGATGACCAGGCCTCCAGTCACCAGACCTGAACCCAATCGAGATGGTTTGGGGTGAGCTGGACCACAGAGTGAAGGCAAGAGAATGTCAAGAGTGTGGAAAGCAGTCATCAAAGCAAAAGGTGGCTCCTTTGAAGAACCTAGAATATAAGACATAATTTTAGTCCTTTCACACTTTTTTTGCTAAGTCTATAATTCCACACAGTTATTTATATATATATATATATATATATATATATATATATATATATATATATATATATATATATATATATATATATATATATATATATATACATATATATATATATATATATACACACACACACACACACACACACACACACACACACTCATTCACACACACACACACACATCAGCGTGATCACATGACTGCTGGGTCCAGAGGAGAAAGCACCCTTAGTGCGTCCTAATCTGTATACACGGAATCTGTATACGCAAGTGATGATTCAGCACTGCATATACAAAAATTAAGAAAGCGTCAATATTGTAATAAATTCTGCTTATTTTCTCTTTGGGGAGTCTGGCTGTGTCTGACAGCTGCTTCCCAGCCCACATACTCATGCATTATACTTACACTCCCTTTACGTTTTAGAACTTCAGTGCAGATCAATGCGTGGACTGCCCATACGTTTAGTGTCTATGGGAGTTATATGAGCAGAATCCACAAGAGTGAGGTCTATTGGTTGCATCCGCTTTCAACGCTGCAGTTTGCAATGGAACCGTGTTGCATTTTGAATCATATGTGCTAATCGAACACAAGGTGATGTGCAATTGCTGTACTGCCATAGAATAAAAAGTAGATCATGTGAATAGCTAAAAGATTTATTGAAAAGGCTTATCATATTGAAGTTGTACATCTGTACTCTTCGAATGTCACACTTAAAAATTCTCCTTTGCTTTGGTTTCAGGGGTGACTCCTGTGTATTATACCCTGTTTGCTTTGATGAATGAGGCTGACCGAATGTGGTATCCTCCCAATCATACCTTTATTGTGGATGAGACGAGCAGGCAAAAATTGAAATTTCGACTAAGGTGAGGTTTTGTTTTTGGTTGTTGTTAGACTTGGGATATTGAATTGTTATAAAGCAAACCATAATGCGAGGACCTGAAAAATGGCTTTTGTTTTGATTTACTAAACTAAAGGTGGTCTGACTTTAAAGATAACGTATTATCAAAAAAATGACACCCTTAAGTCTATTATTCTACATGTTTTTAATTTATTTCTGCTGCTATTTTTATGTTTTAACTACTTATTAAAGCAAAAGTGAAAATATTCCAGGTTTCACACTGTCCACTAATGCTGTTGCAATAGGATAGTACTGTACTTCCTGACCTATGTAACCCACAGTGTATTCTGTGACAGAGCAAGCAGGGAGAAGGAATGATGTCTCTGTTATACTGTTGGCGGACTAGATATGGCCTCTTTCACACTTCGTTTTTACAATCAGCACAGGTTCCGTCAAAATGTTGAAATGACGGATCCTGTGCAGATTGTTAAAAACGGGTGCACTGGGCCCGTTTTTTCTGACCGACCCGTCGAGACTATGTGCACCTGTTGTGTATGCGTCTTCGCAGCGGTTTTCCACTGCGAAAACGCATACACAACACAACCTAGGTAAAAAATTAATTAAAAAAATCGCAATATGCTTACCTCCCGGCATCCCGTGCAGTGTTACCAATGCTCCCTGCAGCTGGAATTCCCAGTAATGCCTTCTGTGCAATGACCTCTGATGACGTAGCGAGACCGCGATGTCATCGGGTCATTTTGCAATGCATTACAGGGAACACCAGCTGCCGGGAGCATCGGTAACGCTGCGCGGGACGCTAGAAGGTGAGAATATTTTTTTTTTTAACATTATATCTTGTTACTATTGATGCAGCATAGGCAGTAAAAAGAGAGCAAGAGAGAGAATTTTCCTGACTGGAAATTCTTCCACGCATGCTCAGTTTCAAAAGACTGAACCCGTCGCTGGATTCCTGCTTTTGACTGTCAGTGACGGATCCTGCGCCCATAGGCTTCCATTATAGCCAACGACGGGCAGCGTAGGACCTGTCACTGAGCGATTTTCCGACTTGCAGAAAAAACGTTCTTCTGAACGTTTTCTACGCCCGATGGACAGTGATTTTCTGACGGATCCAGTGCACGACGGATGAAACGGATGGCCATCCATCGCTAATATAAGTCTATGGGAAAAAACAGGACCCAGCAGAAAAATTTGCTGGATCCTGTTTTTTCAAAAATCGACAGATTTCGACGGGAGCTCAAGGACGGAAGTGTGAAAGAGGCCCAAGCATACTTTCACACTAGCGTCGGCCCGTCGCAGTGCGTCAGGCCGACGTACCGACGCATCCTGTGACAACGCAGCACAACGGGGGCAGCGGATGCAGTTTTACAACGCATCCGCTGCCCCATTGTGAGTTGCGGGGAGGAGGGGGCGGAGTTCCGTCCCCGCATGCGCGGTCGGAAATGGTGGACACGACGCACAAAAAAATGTTACATGGAAGGTTTTTTTGTTCCGACGGTCCGCCACAACACGACGCAACCGTTGCACGACGGTTACGACGTGTGACAATGCGTCGCTAATGTTAGTCTATGGGGGAAAAAAATGCATCCTGCAGACAACTTTGCAGGATGCGTTTTTTCTCCAAAACGACACATTGTGACGTGCGTCGTACGACGCTAGTGTCAAAGTAGCCTAAGACAAGATGGCATCACCATCTTACCAGTCACTTAATTTCTGAGGAAAAAGGGACATGAGTAGACTGACATTTTTCTATTAATTGACACAAATCTGCACGATATTCTCCGTACATAGCTTATTTTTAAAGGGACGTTATCACTGTGAACCAAGTAATAATGGACACTTAGCTCATAATCATGCATAACTCTGCAGTGAGCTCAGAACGAAGACAGTACAGCAGAGGCGACGTTTGTTTCGTTACAAGAACATTTGCTGCTGCAGTCTTCTATCAGTTCTTTAAGCTTACATATCACAGGCCACCAGTGTGGGGGAAGGGCAGAACAGAAGAGCTGAAGACAACTGGAAATGGGCTTGTTGTGTTTGTAATGAGCCAAGGTTCAATTCTTTTGCCCTTGTCCCACCCACAAAACATTAGGGGAAAGCATCTCATTAATTATGAAACAAGTGAAAAGCAAATAAATGCAATACAAAATACTGTTAAAAACAAATATATATATATATATATATATATATATATATATATATATATATATATATATATATATAAAAATCACAAAAACACAGCCATGTCGAGTTTGTCATTGAAACCTGATGGAAACCAGGGATTCAAGCTTCAGGAGGCTAATTTGCATATTCCAGGTGCCTTCTGGGAGAAGCGAAGTCTCCCTAAGCTAGAAGATCGTTGGGTACAGCCGGGACCAGCTGCTTCGAAAGCATCACCAAACCAGGGATTCAAGCTTCAGGAGGCTAATTTGCATATTCCAGGTGCCTTCTGGGAGAAGCGAAGTCTCCCTAAGCTAGAAGATCGTTGGGTACAGCCGGGACCAGCTGCTTCGAAAGCATCACCAAACCAGGGATTCAAGCTTCAGGAGGCTAATTTGCATATTCCAGGTGCCTTCTGGGAGAAGCGAAGTCTCCCTAAGCTAGAAGATCGTTGGGTACAGCCGGGACCAGCTGCTTCGAAAGCATCACCAAACCAGGGATTCAAGCTTCAGGAGGCTAATTTGCATATTCCAGGTGCCTTCTGGGAGAAGCGAAGTCTCCCTAAGCTAGAAGATCGTTGGGTACAGCCGGGACCAGCTGCTTCGAAAGCATCACCAAACCAGGGATTCAAGCTTCAGGAGGCTAATTTGCATATTCCAGGTGCCTTCTGGGAGAAGCGAAGTCTCCCTAAGCTAGAAGATCGTTGGGTACAGCCGGGACCAGCTGCTTCGAAAGCATCACCAAACCACGCGCCGTAAGCCTGTAGGACATTATTGCAAGAGAGCTTGGCTGAGTAGATTACACAAGAAGGAAAACACACAGCAAGTCAGCAGGATCTAGGAGCAACATGGCAGATGTGACAACCTACATGGTGAGCTGCAGCATGTGCTACATGTTCACAGATCGACCAGAAGAAGAATCCAATTTCACCTGTCAGAAGTGTAGACTAGTGGCCCTTTTAGAAGAAAAGGTGCTGGGTCTGGAAGAAAGAATAGCAACTTTGAAACTCATCAAAGAGAATGAAGACTTTCTAGACAGAACAGAAGCATCTCTACTGGTCACAGAAGGTGCAAAAAGTGTCAGAGAACCTCCAAAAGCAGATGAGTGGAAGCATGTGACCAAAAGAAGCAAGAAGACCATGGAGAAATCACCAACCACACAACTGAAGAACCGATATCAAATCTTTGTAGAGGATGAAGATGGCACACCTAAGAATGAAGCAATACCAGCAAGCAAAAAAGAAAAGGGCACACAGCAACAAGTGACAGCAAAAAGTACAGCCAAGAAGCAACGAAGAGTGGTGGTGGTGGGAGACTCACTACTGAGAGGCACAGAAGCAGCCATCTGCAGACCGGACATAACTGCAAGAGAAGTATGCTGCCTTCCAGGTGCGATGATCAAGGATGTGACCGATAGGATACCAAAGCTCTTCAGCTCCAAGGATGTCCACCCATTTCTTCTGATACATGTTGGCACCAATGACACGGCAAGGAAGGACCTACCGACAATCTGCAAGGACTTTGAAGAGTTGGGGAAGAAAGTAAAGGAACTGGATGCACAGGTAGTTTTTTCTTCTATCCTTCCAGTAGACGGGCATGGCACCAGGAGATGGAACAGGATCCTTGATGCAAACAACTGGCTAAGACGATGGTGCAGACAACAAGGATTTGGATTCCTGGACCACGGTGTGAATTACTGGTATGATGGACTCCTCGCCAGAGACGGACTACACCTCAACAAACCTGGGAAACACACATTCGCCAGAAGACTCGCTACACTCATCAGGAGGGCGTTAAACTAGAAGAAGAGGGGACGGGAAGAAAAACATTAGACTCGAACAAAGACGACCCAGGAAAACATACTCAGAAGGGAGGTAAGAACATTTCTAAAACAATCCACAGTGAGGAGATTGGAACAAAACAAAATCCTCTAAACTGCATGCTCGCAAACGCCAGAAGCCTGACAAACAAGATGGAAGAACTAGAAGCAGAAATATCTACAGGTAACTTTGACATAGTGGGAATAACCGAGACATGGTTAGATGAAAGCTATGACTGGGCAGTTAACTTACAGGGTTACAGTCTGTTTAGAAAGGATCGTAAAAATCGGAGAGGAGGAGGGGTTTGTCTCTATGTAAAGTCTTGTCTAAAGTCCACTTTAAGGGAGGATATTAGCGAAGGGAATGAGGATGTCGAGTCCATATGGGTTGAAATTCATGGAGGGAAAAATGGTAACAAAATTCTCATTGGGGTCTGTTACAAACCCCCAAATATAACAGAAAGCATGGAAAGTCTACTTCTAAAGCAGATAGATGAAGCTGCAACCCATAATGAGGTCCTGGTTATGGGGGACTTTAACTACCCGGATATTAACTGGGAAACAGAAACCTGTGAAACCCATAAAGGCAACAGGTTTCTGCTAATAACCAAGAAAAATTATCTTTCACAATTGGTGCAGAATCCAACCAAAGGAGCAGCACTTTTAGACCTAATACTATCTAATAGACCTGACAGAATAACAAATCTGCAGGTGGTTGGGCATTTAGGAAATAGCGACCACAATATTGTGCAGTTTCACCTGTCTTTCACTAGGGGGACTTGTCAGGGAGTCACAAAAACATTGAACTTTAGGAAGGCAAAGTTTGAACAGCTTAGAGATGCCCTTAATCTGGTAGACTGGGACAATATCCTCAGAAATGAGAATACAGATAATAAATGGGAAATGTTTAAGAACATCCTAAATAGGCAGTGTAAGCGGTTTATACCTTGTGGGAATAAAAGGACTAGAAATAGGAAAAACCCAATGTGGCTAAACAAAGAAGTAAGACAGGCAATTAACAGTAAAAAGAAAGCATTTGCACTACTAAAGCAGGATGGCACCATTGAAGCTCTAAAAAACTATAGGGAGAAAAATACTTTATCTAAAAAACTAATTAAAGCTGCCAAAAAGGAAACAGAGAAGCACATTGCTAAGGAGAGTAAAACTAATCCCAAACTGTTCTTCAACTATATCAATAGTAAAAGAATAAAAACTGAAAATGTAGGCCCCTTAAAAAATAGTGAGGAAAGAATGGTTGTAGATGACGAGGAAAAAGCTAACATATTAAACACCTTCTTCTCCACGGTATTCACGGTGGAAAATGAAATGCTAGGTGAAATCCCAAGAAACAATGAAAACCCTATATTAAGGGTCACCAATCTAACCCAAGAAGAGGTGCGAAACCGGCTAAATAAGATTAGAATAGATAAATCTCCGGGTCCGGATGGCATACACCCACGAGTACTAAGAGAACTAAGTAATGTAATAGATAAACCATTATTTCTTATTTTTAGTGACTCTATAGCGACAGGGTCTGTTCCGCAGGACTGGCGCATAGCAAATGTGGTGCCAATATTCAAAAAGGGCTCTAAAAGTGAACCTGGAAATTATAGGCCAGTAAGTCTAACCTCTATTGTTGGTAAAATATTTGAAGGGTTTCTGAGGGATGTTATTCTGGATTATCTCAATGAGAATAACTGTTTAACTCCATATCAGCATGGGTTTATGAGAAATCGCTCCTGTCAAACCAATCTAATCAGTTTTTATGAAGAGGTAAGCTATAGACTGGACCACGGTGAGTCATTGGACGTGGTATATCTCGATTTTTCCAAAGCGTTTGATACCGTGCCGCACAAGAGGTTGGTACACAAAATGAGAATGCTTGGTCTGGGGGAAAATGTGTGTAAATGGGTTAGTAACTGGCTTAGTGATAGAAAGCAGAGGGTGGTTATAAATGGTATAGTCTCTAACTGGGTCGCTGTGACCAGTGGGGTACCGCAGGGGTCAGTATTGGGACCTGTTCTCTTCAACATATTCATTAATGATCTGGTAGAAGGTTTACACAGTAAAATATCGATATTTGCAGATGATACAAAACTATGTAAAGCAGAGAGAGTACAAAGGAGGGCAACAAAATTAATAAAGGGGATGGGAGAACTACAATACCCAGATAGATTAGCGAAATTAGGATTATTTAGTCTAGAAAAAAGACGACTGAGGGGCGATCTAATAACCATGTATAAGTATATAAGGGGACAATACAAATATCTCGCTGAGGATCTGTTTATACCAAGGAAGGTGACGGGCACAAGGGGGCATTCTTTGCGTCTGGAGGAGAGAAGGTTTTTCCACCAACATAGAAGAGGATTCTTTACTGTTAGGGCAGTGAGAATCTGGAATTGCTTGCCTGAGGAGGTGGTGATGGCGAACTCAGTCGAGGGGTTCAAGAGAGGCCTGGATGTCTTCCTGGAGCAGAACAATATTGTATCATACAATTATTAGGTTCTGTAGAAGGACGTAGATCTGGGTATTTATTATGATGGAATATAGGCTGAACTGGATGGACAAATGTCTTTTTTCGGCCTTACTAACTATGTTACTATGTTACTATGACCTCGAGAACGAGTCCGAATAATCCATCCGGCCTCCTTTCTTAATAATAATTTATTAAGGTCACCTCCTTGTGCAGGCATTTTAACGGTTTCGATCCCCGCAAACAGCAAAACTTCAGAATTGCCCGCATGCTTTTTCCTTATATGTTCAATTAGTCTAGGGACCCCTTTACCTGAGGTGATGGAATTAATGTGCTCACGGAAACGTAAAAATAAGGGACGAATAGTCTTTCCGCTATAATGAAAACCACATGGGCAAACAAACAACGTAATTTGTGCGGAATGTTATAAAATCTTGTCAAATAGTCCTTCTTAGGTCTTCTGTTTTTCACCCAAGGGCGACATTTATTTTATTATTCTTTTTGGCTCCTGTTTTATTTTTGTTCCATGTAAAAATATTACCTGTAGTATCAAAATCATTTTTATCTCTGACAAATTTCCCGTTTACATTGCTTTGTGTCCATTTGGAATTAATCTCTTTTCCAATTTGCTATTGATGCCAACCATTGACTCTCAGTCAAACATGAACGTATTTCCTTCTTAATTTTATCAAGATTCACATTCACTTCGGTGTAATTCAGATTATTATATTTTAGCACCAAATTTAGCAAGTTCTTAGAGCATGCCAAAAATATATTGTCCCATTCAGCCATAAATTCCTTAATGTCATTAAACTGCTACCCTTCTTTATATGCTATTAGACCCCTGGGTACTCTCCCACAGTCACTATAGGACTTAAGAGAATTATTTGTCCAATAATGTCTCACCTCGCCTTCCGCTAGGTTGATTGCTTTGAACTTCAGGGCTTTCATGCTGAGAGATTATTCATCTTGTTGCTCGCAATGAAGGAAAATGCATCCACATTGGCTCTGCCTGCTAGTAGACCACCGGATTGGGGTGAAGCTACCTCAAATCTGTTCTTGATACCTCGTTAAAGAGAGCTGAGGAAAGTCCTTCAGGTTTCATACGAAAATAAACGCTGGGTACAACAGAATAAAAGAAAAAAAGATTTATTTTTAATTTTAGATTTGGTCCTATGGATAGTCAAATTACGTTGTATACGTTGTTTTTTTGCCCATCTGTAGCAGAATACTATCTTCTCTTGTATTAACTGCTTTACATAGTTTTGTATCATCTGCAAATATCGATATTTTACTGTGTAAACCTTCTACCAGATCATTAATGAATATGTTGAAGAGAACAGGTCCCAATACTGACCCCTGCGGTACCCCACTGGTCACAGCGACCCAGTTAGAGACTATACCATTTATAACCACCCTCTGCTTTCTATCACTAAGCCAGTTACTAACCCATTTACACACATTTTCCCCCAGACCAAGCATTCTCATTTTGTGTACCAACCTCTTGTGCGGCACGGTATCAAACGCTTTGGAAAAATCGAGATATACCACGTCCACTGACTCACCGTGGTCCAGCCTATAGCTTACCTCTTCATAAAAACTGATTAGATTGGTTTGACAGGAGCGATTTCTCATAAACCCATGCTGATATGGAGTTAAACAGTTATTCTCATTGAGATAATCCAGAATAACATCCCTCAGAAAAGAACATGCGGGCAATTCAGAAGTTTTGCGGTTTGCAGGGAACGAAACCGTTAAAATGCCTGCACAAGGAGGTGACCTTAATAAATTATTAAATAAATTATTATTAAGAAAGGAGGCTAGATGGGTTCTTCGGACTCGTGCTCAAAGTCCATCAGGTTTCAATGATAAACTGATGGACCTCGTTTTCACTTGTTTCAATTATGAAACAAGTGAAAAGCAAACAAAAGCAATACAAAAATACTGTTAAAAACAATATATATATATATATATATATATATATACACACACACACATATAAAATTAAACTTGTGTTTAATTTTATATGTGTGTGTGTGTATGTATGTATGTATATATATATATATATATATATATATATATATATATATATATATATTGTTTTTAACAGTATTTTTGTATTGCTTTTGTTTGCTTTTCACTTGTTTCATAATTAATTAGATGCTCCCACCTGATGTTTAGTGGGTGGGACAAGGGCAATGGCTGCTTATAAATATTCTGTGAGCACTCTCCTACATATGACCTGTTGAAGCGCAGTGTAAGCGTTAAAAGATCGTCGTCTGTATTTGCCCCATTGTTTTATCTGCCTGCTGTTGGTATTATGATGCCACAATAAAGGATTTTTTGTGCCTATCCGCTCTCTTCTCAATGGATATACCGATTCTTTTTCTTTGGAAGTGGCACCCGTAATCCTTGGTGTGTGTGCAGCTTCATTAACCCGAGGTCATACAGTTGTGCCTTCGACCTGCCTCTCTCCCATGGTATGGAATAGTACGTCAGCTGGGAGTATCCCCTGCTTTGAGGTGGTCTCCGGCGGTGAGCCCACCTCAAAGCCAAAACATGTCAGCTGTTTACAACAGCTGACATGTCCACGCAATGGGCGCGAGCGGAATCGCGATTCGCCGGCTCCCATTAACTAGTTAGATGTCGCGCGGCCGGAAGTACGCGCACCGCTGACCCCCGTCACTTATCGGTGCTTATCGGTGCGTTACCATCACAGACCTCTATGGTTGTTGATGTCAGATTGCTATGTACGCCACCTTGTGGTCGGTGCTCATAGCAAGCCTGTAATTCTGCTGCGTAGAGGTGATCTGTGCATCACTTCTATGTAGCAGAGGCGATCGAATAGTGGATGCTTCTAGCCTCCCATGGAGGATATTGAAGCATGCCAAAAAATTTTTAAAAAAGTGTTTAAAAATCTAAAAAAAAAATAAAAAAAAATATAAAAGTTCAAATTATTATTATTATTTATTATTATAGCGCCATTTATTCCATGGCGCTTTACATGTGAGGAGGGGTATACATAATAAAACAAGTACAATAATCTTGAACAATACAAGTCACAACTGGTACAGGAGGAGAGAGGACCCTGCCCGCGAGGATTCACAATCTACAAGAAAAATTAACTTTCATTGCTGGGGTTCAAACTCACAACTCTCTGTTTGTTGCAAGCCTGCACACCTTACCACTGTACTATACACTCTGTTTACAAATCACTCTCCTTTCTCCCCAATCAAAATAAAACAATAAAAAAGATCAAACCTACACATATTTGGTATCGCTGCGTTCAGAATCGCCCGATCTATCAATAAAAAATCTTGATCGCTAAACGGCGTAGCGAGAAAAAAAATCAAATGCCAAAATTACATTTTTTAGGTCGCTGCAACATTGCATTAAAATACAATAACAAGTGATCAAAAGAACGTATCTGCACAAAAGTGGTATAATTAAAAGTGTCAGCTCGGCATGCCAAAAATAAGCCCTCACCCGACCCCAGATCACGAAAAATGGAGACGCTAACTATATCGGAAAATTGCGCAATTTTTTTCTTTTTAGCAAAATTTGGAATTTTCTTTTACCACTTAGATAAAAGAGAACCTAGACATGTTTGGTGCCTATGAACTCGTAATAACCTGGAGTATCATAATGGCAGGTCAGTTTTAGCATGTAGTGAACGTAGCAAAAAAGCCAAACAAAAAACAAGTGTGGGATTGCACTTTTTTGCAATTTCATCGCACTTGGAATTTTTTTCCCGTTTTCTAGTACGCGACATGATAAAATCAATTGTATCATTCAAAAGTACAACTCGTCCCGCAAAAAACAAGCCCTCACATGGCCATATTGACGGAAAAATAAAAAAGTTATGGCTCTGGGAAGGAGGGAAGCGAAAAATGAAAAAAGCTTTGGGGGTTAAGGTGTTAAACCTTCTAAAAAGCTAACAAAATAAAATAACATTTTACAAATGGTGCTGATGTAAAGCCGACATGGGAAATTTTATTTATTAATGTTTTTGTGTGGTATATCTGGATTTAATCGGTAATCATTCAAAATTTGAAAGTTGCTATTTTTTTTTTTTTTACATTTTTGTCACGTTTCTGATATTTTTTATAAAGAAACACAAAACATGTAGACATAAATTTACCATTAACATAAAGTACAACATGTCAGGAGAAAACAGCCTCAAAATCATTGGGATCTGTTGAAGCATTCCAGAGTTATTACCACATAAAGGGACACTGGTCAGATTACAAAAATGTTGCCCCGTCAATAAGGGGTTAACCCTTCTGGGCATAGAGATTCTTGCATTGTTCTGATGTTCTCCATGGAGACCCCAGGCACCAAGATGACAGCAGTGTCCTTCCATGTCCTGCAGGGAGGTAACTTGTCAGTGAACAGGCGCTGGCATGCCTCCTTCCCTGCCTGTCAGATTGCTGATCTGATACTCAGCAGTGCGAAGTGTCAAATCAGCAATCTGACATTATATTAATGTCCTATACTGGGACAATGTAGTAAAGTTAAAAAAAATATATATTTTTTAAAATCCCCAAATAAAGAAAAAAATAAAATTTTATGACATTTACCACATGCATTTTAAAAAAAAACACAATAAAAGTACACATTTGGTATCGCCACGTACGTACGTAATGGGCTGCTCTATAAAACTGTCCCACTAGTTAACCCCTTCAGTACTTTATCATACTGCCAAACAAAAAGTTCAATGAAACACGATTAAAAAGACAGTACAGTAAATAAAAATGCTACCGCTAACAACATCATCTTGTCCCGCCAAAAACAAGCCGACATACAGCGTCATCAGCAGAAATATAAAAGTTATAGCCCTCAGAATAAAGCGATGCAAAAATAAAAACTTTTATAGAACAAATTGTGTTAAAGCGCCAAAGCATAAAAAAAATGATATAAATGATGTATCGCTGTAATCGTACCGACCCAAAGAATAAAGCTGTCTTACCAATTTTACCAAGTGTGGAATGGTATTGAAAAAAAAAAATCCTGAATTCCTGTTTTTTGTTCATTCTGTCTCCCAAAAAACTAGAAAGCAATCAAAAAATGTCATGTGCCCGAAAATGGTACTAATAAAAACGTCAGCTCGTCCCGCAAAAAACAAGACCTCACATGACTCTGTTGGCTGAAATATGAAAAAAATATAGCTCTCAAAATATGGTGATGCAAAAACTAAGTTTCACAATAAAAAGCGTCTTTTAGGCTGTTTTTTTTTGCGGTTTTTCGCTATAAAAACGCTATAAAACCACGAAAAAAACGCTCACATTAAGCATCCTATTTAATAGAATGCAATCCGCATTTTTCGTGCACATGCTGCATTTTTTTTCCTGAGCGGATTCGCATTCTAGAAAAAAACGCAGCATGTTCATTAAATTTGTGGAATCGCGGGGATTCCGCACACCTAGGAATGCATTGATCTGCTTACTTCCCGCATGGGGCTATGCCCACCATGCGGGAAGTAAGCAGATCATGTGCGGTTGGTACCCAGGGTGGAGGAGAGGAGTCTCTCCTCCACGGACTGGGCACTATATAATTGTTAAAAAAAAAAATTAAAATAAAAAAATCCTGCCCCTCAGCGGTGCACGCGGCCGCTTCCGTTCCTGTAGATGGTGTGTGAAGGACCTGCGATGACGTCACGTGACCGCGACGTCATCGAAGGTCCTGCACACACACCATCTATAGGAACGGAAGCCGCTGAGGAGATCGGCTGTTTGCGGTAGGTGAGTTTAACCATTTTTATTTTTTTATTATTATTTTTAACATTCTAGCTTTTACTATTGATGCGGCATAGGTTGCATCAATAGTAAAAAGTTGGTCACACTTGTCAAACACTATGTTTGACAAGTGTGTCCGACCTGTCAATCAGTTTTCCAAGCGATGCTACAGATCGCTTGGAAAACGCTAGTATTCTGCAAGCTAATTATGCTTGCAAAACGCTAGTTTTCTGCGGGAATATGCATGCCAATTCCGCATGCGATATACCCGCGGCAGGAGGTCCAGAATTGGCGCGGAAATTTCCGCGGTAATTCTGCAACGTGTGCACTTAGCCTTAGTGTGTGACAGCAGCCAAACATAAAAACCCAATCTAAATCTGGTATCGCTGCAATCGCACCGACCCGAAGAATAAGGCTATGTGCGCACGTGGCGGATTTGCTTGGGGAAATTTCTGCGCTGTTTCTGCATCTTTTAGCAGAAAACGCAGTGGAAATTCCGCGCTTTTTTAATGCGGATTTTTTTGTTTTTTATCCGTTTTTCATGCCGATTTTCATGCGTTTTTGTAAATCCATAGAGCTAAATAAAGATATATTAGAAACAAAAATAATTGATGTAATTTCCTTGTTCATCCTCTTCAGCCAGATACCCTCATTAATCTATATATATAAAAACGTGTGTGTGTCAACAATGATGTCATAATGGTTGCTATGGCAATGTTGTCATAATAGGTTGTAATGGTGACGGTAATGTCATAATAAGTTGCCATGGCAACGATGGTGTCAGAATGGTTGCCATGGTGAAGATGTCATAATGGGTATATGGCATAGGACTATGGGATGGAGGATATGTATGATGGGTATATGGGCACATGACTATGGGATGGAGGATGTGTGACGGGTATATGGGTGCGGGACTATGGGATGGAGGATATGTATGATGGGTATATGGGCACGGGACTATGAGATGGAAGATGTGTATGATGGGTATGTGCACGGGACTATGGGATGGAGGATGTGTATGATGAGTATATGTGTTAGGGCTGGCGGAACGCACCGATTAAATATAGAGCTGGTATAGGTGCGTTCGCAGCCCGGGATCCACCGTGCAGGAGTGGAACCTGCAGCTAGTAAATGGCGGCACTATATGGCGGTACACGGGTTCCGTCACCCGGTCTGTATAGGAGCGAACTCTGTTGCTTCACAGAGTCGCCAGGATTAAAGGTAACCCTGTGCTCTGTTAACCTCACAGAGGATCGAAGCTTACTAACAGAGCAGGTAGCATACAGTGGTCATACAGTCAGCAACAGCACTCAAACAACTCCTCTCCGGAGGTGCCCGGAATTCTAGTGGCTGTACGTCTGCCCTGAATTCACACAAACAGACTCCTTTCCGGAGGTGCTGGAATTCTAGTGGCTATACGCCAGCCCTAAATTCATACACACAAACTCCTCTCCGGAGGTGCCAGAATTCTAACGGCATACAGCCGACCCTGAGCACATGCTGACACAGACCACAAAGTAGCGAAGCTCATACACGCATGAACATAAGTTGATACTAGCGCATGGCCGTTCGGCTATGCTAACCTTTTATAGAGGAAGCTCTCCAGGACCTTCCTAGTGGTCCAATAGGAAGTGCTACAGGACCAGAACAGTGCTGGCTGCAATGGCTGAGCCTGGAAGATCAACAGTAACCAAGCGCACAGTATCTGCCTGAGCCAGATGCTGGGACCGACGTCTCCGCTGAGCAGGCTCCACTGCAGCTGAAGAAGAATGGGAAACCGCAGCAGAGATGGTTCGAGATTCCCTCTGTGCAGCGGCGGGAACTCGACACCTAACAATATGGGCACGGGACTAAGGGATAGAGGATGTGTATGATGGGTATATGTGCATGGGACTATGGGATGGAGGATGTATACGATGGGTATATGGTTACAGGACTATGGGATGGAAGTTATGTATGATGGGTATATGGGCACGGGACTATGAGAAGGAGGATATGTATGATGGGTATAGGGGCACGGGACTATGGGATGGAGGATGTGTATGATGGGTATATGGGCACGGGACTATGGGATGGAAGTTATGTATGATGGGTATATGGGCATGGGACTATGAGATGGAGGATATGTATAATGGGTATATGGGCACGGAACTATGGGATGGAGGATAATCATTATAATTTGTTATAACTAACCACAGCAACGCCGGGCTCTTAAGCTAATATTAAATGAAGACACACACACCATGTAGGAGCATTAATATAATTAACCTACTTAAGCTGTAACAAAAAAGAAACTGTCAGAAATCTGCGTGAAATGCAATCTGTTTATTTTTCAAATTTTTTTTTTTTAAATTGCGTGGGCTCCTGCATAATTTTAATAACCATCAGAGGGAAAGCCGACCGCTGAGGGCAGATGATAATATTCTGGGAAGGAGCCAATAGCCAAAGATTCCCAGGCTATTAATATTAGCTCACATCTGTTAGCTTAGCCTTTACTGGCTAATTTACAGGGGAACCCCAGAAAAAAATTAAATGGGGTCCCCCTATAAAATCGAACCAGTAAAGGCTAGACAGACAGCTGCGGGTTGATATTAATAGCTTGGGAAGGGGCCATTGTTATTTGCAACCCCCCAGGCTAAAAACATCAGAAATGGCACCTCTTATAGATGCTCCAATTCTGGCACTTGGCCTCGCTCTTCCCACTTGTCTTGTATTGGTGGCAAGTGGGGTTAATACTTGTGGGGTTCATGTCACCTTTGTATTGTCAGGTGACATCAAGCCCATGACTTAGTAATGGAGAGGCGTCTATTAGACACCTATCCTTTACTAACCCTATAGTTAAATTGTAAATAAAGACACGGCCAGAATAAAGTCCTTTATTTGAAATAATCACAGACTCCTTTATTGAATCTAAATTTACCATGCTTATTGAACGCCTAATCCTCGATGCCCTCGTCTTCTGCAAACAATCAAAAAATAATAAACCAACATATAATACTATCCTGTCCGATGTAGTCCATTTAATACTGTGCCCCACTATGATCTCAAGTGTAGAACATTATTATCTCACGTATAGTCCATTTTAATACAGAGTGTTCTACGTCGATCTCACCCGTTGATACAATGACAGGAAGTAATCGCTCCCGCAGTGTATCACTGCACTGCCGTGAGAGTTCACTGGAGTTCATCAGCCCCGGTGCTGATCAGCTGATAAACTCCGGTGAACTCTCACGGCGGCTCAGTAATACTCTGTGGGAGCAATCACCTCCTGTCATTGTATCAACGGGTGAGATCGACGTAGGACACTCTGTATTAAATGGACTATACGTGAGATAATAATAATGTTCTACACGTGAGATCATAGTGGGACACTCTATATTAAATGGACTATGGCGAATAGGGAGTATATGTTGGTTTATTATTTTTGATTGGTTGCTGGAGACACGGGCATCGGGGATTAGGTGTTCGGTGAGAATGTATATTGTATGATTGTCAGTGTTTAGATTTTTTTTTTTTTTATAATTGAACACAGTCGCCGGAGGATGAGACTATTCTCCCATCATCAGCTCACGCTGTCTCTGTTATATGGGAAAGCAGACATAGCCGGATGGTGGTAGTAGACCCATTAGACACCTGGGTACACAGGCAGACACCCGCGCGTATTCTCCCTCCTTCTGACATCATTTCCGTTTGACATATCGCGGCGTTTTTGGCAGCAAACACGCAAACCTTTTTGCACCTGCACTGGAAGTCAATGGGTGCAGAAACGCTGCAGATCTGCGAAAAGAATTGACATGCTGCGAAAAATAAAACGCTGCAAATAAGGACGCAAATTTCTGGATCATGTGCTCAACACCTCAGGAATGTAATTGACTAACATTGCTTATATAATCCATTGCATTTTTGGAGCATTTGCACGCGGAAGAAACACTGCGGAAAAGCTACAAATCTGCATCATTTGCACATAGCCTAAAGTTGCCTAATCACCTATACCGCACGAGGAATGACGCAAAAAATAAATAAAAACAATTGTTCACATGCTGTTGACTTTTTCATTCTGCCTCCCAAAAGAAATTCTGCAAATTCTCCGCTCCCAAATGCTACTTC
Organism: Ranitomeya imitator; assembly: GCF_032444005.1. Lineage (NCBI taxonomy): Eukaryota > Metazoa > Chordata > Amphibia > Anura > Dendrobatidae > Ranitomeya > Ranitomeya imitator. The sequence continues at coordinate 447,508,078 of NC_091282.1, forward strand.
CCTTCTGAGCCCCAGTGTGCCTAAATGACATTTAGCGCCCTCATGTTTAGTATTTCTGTAGTGATGAGAGCCCGCCTAATTTACAGGTGCATGTATCCAGAAGCACAGGCTGGGCATAGCGTACTGGTCACTACAGATTATTGGTCACTACAGCGTATGGGTCACTACAATGGAAGTTTGCAATTTTCACTCAGCACCTTCCACTGCTGCTTGTTTCTGGAATACAGCCATGGAGTCAAAATTATCACTACATCTGAAGATAAATTCCCAAAGGGTTATAATTTCTAAAATGGGGGTCACTTGAGAGGGGATTCTGCTTTTCTAGCACTTAGAGGCTCTTTTTATGGAATCTACAAACTAGTCTAGGAGAATCTGCATTCCAGGAGGCAGATAGCGCTGTGTCCCTCCTGAGTCGCTCCGTATGGCAAAGTAGTACTGTACAGCCACATAGAGGGTATTTCTACATTCAGCAGAAATTTTGGAACAAATTCTGAAGCCATTTTTACTCATTTCCCAGTGTGAAAATGTAAAACTTGGGGCTAACACACAATCTTGGTGGTAAAAATGTTAATTATTTTTTCTGTAGTTCCCAATAGTATAACATTTGTGACACACCTGTGGTGTCAATATAATCACTGCACCCCTAGATGAATTCATGGAGAGGTTTAAATGGTAAAATGGGGTCACTTATGGGGGTTCTACTGTTCTGACATCTCAGGGACTTTGTCAATGTGACATAGCACCCTCAAACAAGTGCAGCAAAATCTGCACTGTAACTGCGCTACTTCCCTTCTGAACTTTGCACTGTGCCTCAAAAGTAGTTGTCGACCACATATCGGGTATCGATGAACTCAGGAGAAATTGCACAACAAAATTAGAGGTCCATTTTCAACTTTTGCCCTTATGAAAGTACTAAATTTGTAGCTAAATAGATTTTTGTGGGAAAAAAGTTATTTTTTTTTTTTTTAATTTTTTATTTTTTTTTTATTTTTTTTTACAGCTTAACGTTGTAAACTTCTGTGAAGCACCTGGGGGTTCAAGGTGCTCGATACACATCTAGATAGTTCCATAAGGGGTCTAGTTTCCAAAATGTTATCACTTGTGGGGGTTTTCCACAGTTTAGGCACATCAGGGGCTCTTCAAACGCAACATGGTGCCCGCTAATTATTCCATCAAATTTTGCATTCAAAAAGTCAAATGGCTCTCCTTCCCTTCAAGCCCTGCCGTGCATCCAAACAGTGGTTTTGCCCCACATATGGGGTATCGGCGTACGCAGGAGACATGGCATAACAAATTATATGCAGATGCATCAATTTCTCCTGTTAATCTTATGAAAATGCAAAATATGGAGCTAAAAGGGATTTATGTGGGAAAAATGTGGTGTTTTTTTTAATTATTATTTATTTTTTTTCTCCACGGCTCAATACACATCTAAATAAGTTCCAAAAGGGTCTAGTTTCCAAAATGGTGTCACTTGTGGGGGATGTCCACTGTTTAGGCACATCAGGGGCTCTTCATACGACATGGTGTCCGCTAATTATTCCATTAAATTTTACATTCAAAAAGTCAAACGGCTCTCCTTCCCTTCCAGCCCTACCGTGTGCCCAAACAGTAGATTTCCCCCACACGTGGGGCATCGGCATGCTCAGGAGAAATTGCACAACATAATATATTGTCCCTTTTCTACTGTTACCCTTGCGAAAGTAAAAAAAAAAAATTAGGTCTAAGGCTATGTGCACACGTTCAGGTTTTTTCGCGGTTTTTCGCGGTAAAAACGCTATAAAAACTGCATACATTATGTATTCTATCATTTAGAATGTATTCTGCATGTTATGTGCACATGGATGCGTTTTTTTTCCGCAAAAAAAACGCATCGCGGTAAAAAAATGAGCATGTTCATTATTTTTGCGGAGTTTCTGCGTTTTTTCCCCGCAATTCTATGCATTTGGGAAAAAACGCCCCAAAAACGCGTCAAAATCGCGGTAAAAACGCATGCGGATTTCTGGCAGAAATGTCCGGTTTTTGTCAGGAAAATTTCTGCAAGAAATCCTGACGTGTGCACATACCCTAAAGGAAAATTTTTGTGAAGGAAATGAAAAAGTGTATTTTTTCCTTTCACATTCCAAAAATTCATGTGAAGCACCTGAAGGGTTAATAAACTTCTTGAATGTGGTTTTGAGTACCTTGAGGGGTGCAGTTTTTGGAATGGAGTCTTTTTTGCATATTTTCTGTCATATAGGACCCTGACATATTGTACTTTATGATCGCGTTAAATTTTCTTTGATACGACTTGCGTTTATTTGTGAATAAAACGAAAATTTGGCCAAAATTTCGCTATTATCAAACTTTTAATTTTTGTGCTGTTGAGTCCTCTTCCGTCCCTGGCTTCCTGGATTGAGGAATCCAAGTAAATGACACGCAGCACAAAGGTTGTGTGTTCATAAACAGGGGTAGCCCCGGAGCACGCCTGCCTCACTGGGTGCTGTCCCTTCTTTATATAGTAAGAAGTTAGGCATTTACAGACATGCGCACAAGCGCTCATATTTAATAATCACTTACAAAGCAAATCTATACTAGTGAAAAGTTACAATATCTGGTATGTGGGTGAAAGGCTACAATATCAAGGAGAAATGCGCGCGTGATTACTTCTATAAAAGGAAATGTCAAGTTTGCTGTGCAGAAGCAGATTTCATCTGGGAGACAAAATGGATCCTTTGGTTCAGTCTGGTCTCCACAATTCCCCCCTTTGACATATTCTTTTATAATTTGTCATAAATTTTTGCATGAAGCTTGTGCATTTTCTTCTTTATGCGGCAGTATACTAAAATATAAAAGAAAATTAGTACGGCAATAATAAACTTTATACTCTTGCATCTATTACACAAAATTTATTTGTGCATACTGAGATACCCTTGAGTACAATCTTGAATAACACATATATGATTACAATAATCATAACTATATGTATTACGCTCTGCATAATCCCGGCAACCCACCCACCGATCCCTCTGAACCAGTTGGCTGGGTTAAGAAAAGAAAAGGTATCTGACCACCAGCTATCCTTATTCTGGTCATTGTCTTTGTCATACTGATTTCTGAGTCGTTGTACGTCTTTTAATTTAAATGTCATACTCATTGGATTCATTACAAACCAGGTTCCCCGGCTTACTTGTACAACTGTTATCATCACCTTGGGGGAACAACTCAGAATGTTCCCATTTTCTATTATGTATGTATCTTTCCAATACTGTAGGTTTGAAAGCATCAGAGGGAGGGGCGGTTGTACTGAAACTGAGCTGTAGATTTTCTGTGGGGACCTGTCCTAAATTAGTTAATCCAGTCTTATTCCTAGGGACCCAGGCTCCACCCTTATAGGCCAAATATTGTAGATGTGTACCTGTACCCTGAGAGATTACCCTGCCACCAAGGAAATTCTACCCATCCCACAATTGGTATGGCGATTGTAGTATTCCATAGCCTAGTATTACCAGTTTGGTTGTTGGCCAGGTTGTCTGAACAATTAGGCCAAGCGAATATTTCTTCTGCTGATACGGGAACTGCTAGAAAAGGTATACTTGTGGCTGATACCGGCGAATGGGTACAGATCCAACAATCTGTCAGGGTTTGTGTATTGTTTAACAAGTCGTGCACTAATTTTCTATGATGTTGTACGAATCTATTGTTCAAAGGGGCTAAAGAATTTAGTCTTTCCCATGCCTTCGTTGTGGTTAACATTATTAACATCAATATCATGAGTTTTATACTGCTTTTTTGCAATGGCTTGCATGTATCCATGATGCCTTTCCTTCAAGCTTGACTGATGTAGGTGTTGTCAACAGGACTTGGAAGGGTCCGTCAAATCTTGGTTCAAGAGCCTTTCTGGTGTGTCTTTTTATATAGACTTGATCACCTGGTTCCAACTTGTGACTTCCTTCAGTGTTGTCAGGATCTGGAAGGGAAGCAAAAACTTGTGCATGCACCTTAGTTAATTGTTTCTGAAGATTTTGCACATAGGAAGTCAGTGATTCAATATTTAACACAAGTTGCTGTGGAAAATAACATCCTAAATTGGCAGTCCTGCCAAACAAAATTTCATATGGAGACAGTTTAGTCTTACCCCTTGGGGTATTGCGTATTGAGTAAAGGGCCAGTGGAAGGCATTCTGTCCAAGGCTTTCCTGTTTCAGCCATGGCTTTCTGTATTTTTAATTTTAAAGTTCCATTCATGCGTTCTACCTTACCAGAACTTTGAGGATGATACGGAGTGTGTAACTGACTTTCAACACCCAACATTTTTAGTACATTTTGAAATATTTCTCCAGTGAAATGAGTACCCCTATCTGACTCGATCACTTCAGGGAGACCATAACGGGGCACCAGTTCGGTAACTAGCTTTACAGCAGTGTTTTTAGCTGAAGCCTTCCGAACTGGATAGGCCTCTGGCCACCCCGAGAACATGTCCACACACACCAACACATACTCATACCCATTACTCTTTGGCAGCTGGATAAAGTCTATCTGCAACCGTTGAAACGGGTAGAGAGGTCGGACGTGGTGCTTCATAGGGGTCTTTGCTGTCTGTCCGGGATTATGTGTCAGGCATATAGCGCATGCAGCACAATAGTCTCTTGCGTAGTTGCCAAAACCTGGAGCCAACCAGACTTGCTTTGCCAGTAGTGTCATTGCATTTGCAGACACATGCGTAGGGTGATGTAATCCACCAACTACTATCGGGTACCAGGCTCTAGGTAGACATATTAGTCCATTTTTCTTCCAAATTCCCTCTTGTTCTTCTGCCCCTTCCTTTTTCCACCTGTCCCTCTCCTCTTCTCCTGCATCTTCCTGTGCTTGTCTCAGTCTATCTTCAGTATTTTCTGTGAGGTTTACAGTATGGACCTGTTGTAAGGGTTTGACTGCTGCTGCTTTGGCTGCTTTATCAGCCCTATCATTTCCCCTAGATTCCCTAGTGTCGAGTCTCACATGTGCAGCTACCTTGATTACTGCTACTTCTTTTGTTTCTTGTGCAGCCTCTAAGATCTGTTTGATCAGAGAAGCATGTTTTACAGGTTGTCCTGACGCTGTCATGTAACCTCTAGCTCTCCAGATTACTCCAAAATCAAACACAATACCATGTGCATACCTAGAATCAGTGTATATATTAGCTGTCTGGTTCTCAGCTATTTTAAGAGCTTCAATCAATGCTGTTAGTTCTGCTTCTTGTGCAGACTGTTTCGGTGGAAGTGGTTCTGCTTTGAGAGTTTCAGATTCTGACACAACTGCATACCCTGTATGGAAGTTACCTGTGTCATCTGCAAACCTACTACCATCTATAAACAGCTCTAAATCTGGATTTTGAAGTGGTGTTTCGGATACATTGGGTAAGCCTACCGTTTCTTGTAAAATGAGCTCTGTACAATCATGTGTATCTGTAGGGAAAAAATTTGCGTATGGATCAGTGTCCTTATTCCCCCCTTCAGACTCGAGAGGTAGCAGTGTAGCTAAATTGAGAGTCTGAAGCCTTGCAAATGTGATAGTAGAGGGGAGCAGCAAAGAACACTGCAGCCGCAAATGTCTGGCCATGGAAATGTGTTTTGGTTGGACCTGGTTTAATATCCCATAAACATCATGTGTAGTTTGAACTGTGAGTGGATGCTCTAGGACAATTTCTGATGCTTTGTCCAACAATAGTGAGACAGCAACAACTACACGTACACAGGTTGGCGCTGCTCTAGCTACGGGATCTAACCTTGCTGAAAGATATGCAATTGGTCTTTGTTTCCCTGCATGCTTCTGGGTAAGAACTCCTGTAGCATGGGAATCAACTTCTGCAGCCATAAGCTGAAATGGTTTGGTGTAGTCTGGTAGCCCTAACGCTGGAGCTGAAACAAGGGCATCTTTTAATTGTTGGAACGAAATCTGACCTTCTTTTGTCAACAAATAAGGTTCACTTTTTACACAGTCATACAGTGGTTGCATTAGTTGACTGGCATGTATAATCCATTGTCTACAATGAGACACTATTCCTAAAAATGCTCGTAGCTGTTTATGATTTCTAGGCTCATTCATCTGTCTTATTGCTTCAGTTCTTTGAGGTGTAAGATGCTTTTTACCTTGAGAAATGCAATGACCTAGAAAGACCACTTTGGTCTGACAAACTTGTAGCTTTTGTCTATTCACTTTACACCCTTCTTTTTCTAGAAAACATAGTAAACTCACAGTGGACCTTTCTGCAGTTTCTAGATCTGGGCAGCAAAGTAGTAGGTCATCCACATACTGCAAAATTACTACCTGTGGTTCGGGTTCAAACCTCTGAAGGACTGTTTGTAGGGTATTTGAATAAAGAGTAGGGGAGTGTATCATTCCCTGTGGAAGGCGTGTCCACGCCAACTGTTTGCCCTTAAATGTAAATCCAAACAAATGCCAACTGTCTTGGTGTAAAGGAACCGAGAAAAATGCATTTGAAAGATCTATTACAGTAAACACTTGAGAACTGACTGGTATCTGTGATAGTAACGTATGAGGATTGGGTACAACTGGGGTGATTGGATCTAGAACTTTGTTTATTTCTCTTAGATCATGTACCATACGATATTTGGGCATAGAACCTTTATCAAGAGTTCTCTTCTTGACTGGATACAGAGGAGTGTTAGCAGGTGATTGTATCTCTACCAAAACCCCTTTCTCTCTATATCCCTCTATCTGTTTTGTAATCGCTAGTTCCTGCTGGGCACTCACAGGGTATTGTCTGAGCTGTGGGAGAACAGTTCCTGGTTGCACAGATAGTTTTACAGGAGAGATATGCAATAATCCCACATCAGTGTCACCCTGTGCCCACAGTGTTTCTGGGACCGTTGAGAGGTCTATATCTGTGGTGTACTCTTTTTCTTCAGTATAATCCTCAAAAGCCTGAATTCTGACATATTGTTCTAATGTTTCCGCATCATCAGGGATAGTCAGCATGACTGTGCCATCTTCCCTAAAATTGATGTTAGCTTCTAATTTCTTCAAGACATCAGTTCCCAACAAACATGTTGGGGCACCTCTGGCATACAAAAATCTGGATGCAAAACATTTAGGTCCTAAGGAGACCTCTAGGGGCACAGTGTATGGTAGTGTTTGAATTACCCCATCATAACCCTCAGCAAAAGTTGTTTGTTGTGAAATATCTTCCGGGTTTGGAAGAAAATCTTGATTCAAAATTGAGGAAGTTGCACCTGTATCTATTAAAAATGGAATCTCTCTTCCCCCCACATTCACCTGTATTATAGGTCTTCTAGCTGGTAGGGGAGTTTGTAACACATTGAGTCAATCTGAGTCTGGTATGGGACCATCCACTATGGATGTCTGTTGGGTGTCTGAGGGCTTATTCTTTGGTACAAATTTTCCTGATTTTATGTCTGCCTGCTTCTTTCTACATTCTCTCTGGAAATGTCCTGGTTTCTTGCAGTAATGACAGGGAAAATTATGTCTTGCCCTTCCACCTGTTGTGTTTGCTTGCGCTATTCTGACAGGCTTATGATTTTCTCTTAAATCCAACTCTATCCCTACGGCTTTTTGCCTGGCCAAGTGTGGGTCTTCCAAGGTTCTCCAATCAGGAGTTGCAGCCTTAAGTTTTTCCTTTACTTTTGGAGACAATCCATCTATAAAGGTTTTTGTAATTAACCTCATCATTCCTGGAGCGGTTAGATCTATTCCTTCATCTCTAAAATTATTCTCTACCCCTAGATAATATTCATCTACCGATTGTCCAGGTCTCTGAGCCACCACTCCCGTTGTTCCTCTCTGCCTCTGTTTCTGCCTCATGAAAACTATTAAATGGTCTACAAATTGTGTTCCTGATTCTATCGTTTGTAAGGCACCTTGTCCCGCTTGTCCCTCTTGTAGCTCCTGTCCCACCTGTGGCCTGTGTCCCTGTAGATGTGTTAGCAGTTCCTGGAAGAGACCAGGAGTCATTTTCATTCTACATAATTCCTCTCCATCTGCCCAGACTCCTGCATGAGTCTGCATAATTTGCTGTATATACTGTGCGAATCTAACTGGGTACTGGGTAGGATCTGGTGCATTATGTAGAAGAGACATTCCTTCAGCGGGGGACCAAGAGAAGTATTGTCGGGTTTGGTGATATCTAGTTGCCATTGCTCCATCTACACCAGTTTCTCTGAAGGGTTTCGGTACTATCCTAACAGGAGCTAACAATTGATGACCTCTGGGGGCCCCACAGGCAGAACATTCAGTTCTCCAGTCTAGATTCTGCTGGCCACAATTTTTGCACACCCATCCTTCCACCCCATTTAACCCAGGATATAAATTTGGTTTGGTTTGTCCTCCTTCAGAAGGTACAAATGGTTGAACATTCGGATCTAGGTAAGGAGGAGGAACTGAATGAGTCGTAGCACAACATTTTCTCGTACCCATACTCCATTTGGAAGTGTCTGGATCATACTTCCAATTCTCCTCTTTAGCTGTTTTTGAGACCTTTATCATACAGTGTATGATTTCTTCCCATCCATTGTCTTTGATAATTCCACCTCGTTCTTTACTCAGTCTTTCCCATTCAGTGCTAAACATAAGTGCTTCTGAAATTCCCAATTTTTCTCTTACCCTTCTGATCTGCCTTCTGACTGTCTTTCCACATCTTTCCTGTATGATATCTTTTGCTTCTACTTGTCCTAAGACGGATTTTGTCTGTTTATTTCCCATTTTTCTTTTCAATAATAGCTGTATCTACCCTAGGTGACGTTTGGACAACCACCTCTCTGGAGTGATGTCTCGTTGCCTTCTCTCCTAGGGAGCTAAGATATTGAAGGGCTGATCTGCTCCGTTCTTTCTAATGTGCAGAATAAACTTGATTCCTACAATGCACGCAAACAGGATCAGCAACACCAAACAGATCACCAAACTCTCCGTCTCTTTTTATCATACTTGTCCCAGGCTCATGGACTCGTGTCCTGGGCTCATTCTATCAAACTCTTATCCAAAAATGAAGGAACAAGTTTCTCAAAGAGAGTCAAGCATGGGCGGAGGTCTCCCCGAAAGGACGCAACCACATGACCCAGTTAGGCTGACTTCACTAATAAGACTTGTCCTAACAATTTCGGCTTATTGTTCTACGTACTTTTATCCTTCTTTCATAACATGCCACAACCTTCACACTTGTTCACACACTGCCAGGGACAGGACTCATAAATCTATACAATATGGTAACCCGAGTTTTATAGGTATCTACTCACTACTAGACTAACCCAGCGTGACACGGCTCGTAGAGATCTTTCGGATAATACAGGGCAGATAAAAGAGAACTAATAATGTCTCTTACCTGGCCAGGTTTTTCAGTTCATTTGCCGTCCATTATCCCAGATCTCCGTTGTCCGTATCCGCAGGTGAATCTCGAGCAGATACTCTCGCCTCGGGTCCCTGTTTCGGGCGCCAAGAAATGTTGAGTCCTCTTCCGTCCCTGGCTTCCTGGATTGAGGAATCCAAGTAAATGACACGCAGCACAAAGGTTGTGTGTTCATAAACAGGGGTAGCCCCGGAGCACGCCTGCCTCACTGGGTGCTGTCCCTTCTTTATATAGTAAGAAGTTAGGCATTTACAGACATGCTCACAAGCGCTCATATTTCATAATCACCTACAAAGCAAATCTATACTAGTGAAAAGTTACAATATCTGGTATGTGGGTGAAAGGCTACAATATCAAGGAGAAATGCGCGCGTGATTACTTCTATAAAAGGAAATGTCAAGTTTGCTGTGCAGAAGCAGATTTCATCTGGGAGACAAAATGGATCCTTTGGTTCAGTCTGGTCTCCACAGTGCCCTTAAATCAGAGAATCATATTGCACAAAGTAGTTAATAAATAACATTTCCCACATGTTTACTTTACATCAGCACAATTTTGGAAACAGAATTTTTTTTTTCATTACGAAGTTATAACGGTTAAAAATTGACCAGCGATTTCTCATTTTTACAACAAAATTTGCAAAACTATGGGACCAGGGACCACATCACATTTGAAGTGACTTTGAGGGGTCTACACTGTGTTCCAAATTATTATGCACAAAGAGTTTAGGAGTGATAAGGTTAGAATTTTTTTTGTTTGTCATTTAAATTCATTGATGGTGATGTGTGTCAGGGCCCTTTATATCACTGAAAGCAATTGCAGATACCGGTGCAAATTAGTTTGGCAGGTGTCCAAATAAAGGCAAGACTACTTAAGAAGGCTGTTCCACATTATTAAGCAGCCTACATTTTTGACCAAAATGGGAAAGAACAAGGATGTGTCGGCTGCTGAGAAGCAACAAATTGTGGAGTATTTAGGTCAAGGCATGACTACAATCAACATTGCCAAGACACTTCATCGTGATCATCGCACAATCAAGAAGTATGTAGCTGAGGTGCCATCAAGGAGCAGGTGGAGTAATGTTTTGGGCTGGAATCATGGCGAGAGAGATTGTCGGCCCCTTTATGATCCCTGAAGGGGTAAAGATGAACTCCATAATCTAAAACAACACTTCCTGCCATGGTTCAAGAGGTAGAACCGTGCTTTCCGCAGCAAGATCATTTTCATGCATGATAATGCACCGTCTCATGCTGCAAAAAACACATCTGCATCTCTGGCTGCTATGGGCATAAAAGAGGACAAACTTATGGTGTGGCCACCATCTTCCCCTGACCTCAACCCCATTGAGAACCTCTGGAGCATCATCAAAAGGAGTGTCTATGATGGCGGGAGGCAGTTCACTTCTAAGCAATAGCTCTGGGAGGGTATTCTGTCCACATGCAAAACAATTGAAGCAGAAACCATCCAAAAACTGACAAATACAAATTCAATGGAAGAGAGAGTTCAGAAGCTTCTTTCGAACAAGGGGTCCTATGTGCAAATGTAACATCACCTAGAATAAAGTTTTCACTTGAAAACTGTTTGATTTCATTTTGTAATAAGCTGATAATGCTTATAACTTCACAATTGACCATTTTTTTTGTTCAAAATTAAGTAAAAAAGGTTGAAAACTCTGCTGTGCATAATAATTTGGAACATGCATTTTGAGTGTTTATTTTTTTTAACCCCTTCATGACTCAGCCTATTTTGACCTTAATGACCTGGCCGTTTTTTTCAATTCTGACCAGTGTCCCTTTATGAGGTAATAACTCGGCAACGCTTCAACGGATCGTAACGGTTCTGAGATTGTTTTTTCGTGACATATTGGGCTTCATGTTAGTGGTAAATTTAGGTCAATAATTTTAGCGTTTATTTGTGAAAAAAATGGAAATTTGGCAAAAATTTTGAATATTTTGCAATTTTCAAATTTTGAATTTTTATTCTGTTAAACCAGAGAGTTAAGTGACTCAAAATAGTTAATAAATAACATTACCTACATGTCTACTTTACATCAGCACAATTTTGGAAACAACATTTTTTTTTGCTAGGAAGTTATAAGGGTTATAATTTGACCAGCGATTTCTCATTTTTACAACGAAATTTACAAAACCATTTTTTTTAGGGACCACCTCACATTTGAAGTCAGTTTGAAGGGTCTGTATGGCTGAAAATACCCAAAAGTGACACCATTCTAAGAACTGCACCCCTCAATGTAATCAAAACCACATTCAAGAAGTTAATTAACCCTTCAGGTACTTCACAGCAGCAGAAGCAACATGGAAGGAAAAAATGAACATTTAACTTTTTAGTCACAAAAATGATGTTTTAGCAACAATTTTTTTTATTTTCCCAAGGGTAAAAAGAGAAACTGGACCCCAAACGTTATTGTACAATTTGTCCTGAGTACGCCAATACCTCATGTGGGGGGGAACCACTGTCTGGGCGCACGACAGGGCTCTGAAGGGAAGGAGCGCCATTTGACTTTTTCAATGAAAAATTGGCTCCAATCTTTAGCGGACACCATGTCACGTTTGGAGAGCCCCTGTATGCCTAAATATTGGAGCTCCCCCACAAGTGACCCCATTTTGGAAACTAGACCCCCCCCAAGGAGCTTATCTAGATGCATAGTGAGCACTTTGAACCCCCAGATGCTTCACAAATTGATCCGTAAAAATAAAAAAGTACTTTTTTTTTTCACAAAAAAATTATTTTAGCCTCAATTTTTTCATTTTCACATGGGCAACAGGATAAAATGGATCCTAAAATGTGTTGGGCAATTTCTCCGGAGTACACCGATACCTCATATGTGGTCACAAACAACTGTTTGTGCACACGGCAGGGCTCGGAAGGGAAGGAGTGCCATTTGACTTTTTGAATGAAAAATTAGCTCCAATCGTTAGCGGACACCATGTCGCGTTTGGAGAGCCCCTGTGTGCCTAAACATTGGAGCTCCCCCACATGGGACCCCATTTTGGAAACTAGACCTCCCATGGAACTACGGTAATCTAGATGTGCGGTGACCACTTTAAACCCCCAAGTGCTTCATAGAAGTTTATAACGCAGAGCCGTGAAAATAAAAAATCATTTTTCTTTCCTCAAAAATTATTTTTTAGCCTGCAATTTTCACAAGAGTAACAGGAGAAGTTGTTGTCCAGTTTGTCCTGAGTACACTGATACACCATATGTGGTGGTAAACCACTGTATGGGCACACGTCGGGGCTCGGAAGGGAAGTAGTGACTTTGCAAATGCAGACTTTGATGGAATGGTCTGCGGGCGTCACATTGCATTTGCAGAGCCCCTGATGTGCATAAACAGTACAAACCCCCCACAAGTGACCCCATTTTGGAAACTAGACCCCCCAAGGAACTTATCTAGATGTGTGGTGAGCACTTTCAACCACCAAATGCTTCACAGAAGTTTATAAAGCAGAGCCATGAAAATAAAAAATAATTTTTCTTTCCTCAAAAATTAGGTTTTAGCAAGCAATTTTTTATTTTCACAAGGGTAAAAAAAGAAATTAGACCCCAATAGTTGTTGCCCAGTTTGTCCTGAGTACACTGATACCCCATATGTGGGGGTAAACCACTGATTGGGCACATGTCGGGGCTCGGAAGGGAAGTAGTGACTTTGCAAATGCAGACTTTGATGGAATGGTCTGCGGGCGTCACGTTGCATTTGCAGATCCCCTGATGTGCCTAAACAGTGGAAACCCCTCAATTCTAACCCCAACACTAACCCCAACACACCCCTAACCCTTATCCCAACTGTAGCCATAACCCTAATCACAACCCTAACCCCCGACACACCCGTAACCCTAATCCCAACCCTAATCCTAACCCTAATCCCAACCCTAACCCTAATCCCAACCCTAACCCTAATCCCAACCCTAACTACAACTTTAACCCCAACACACCCCTAACCCTATCCATAACCCTAACCACAAGCCTGATCTTAACCCTATTTCCAACCCTAGCCCTAATTCCAACCCTAACCCTAAGGCTATGTACCCACGTTGCGGATTCGTGTGAGGCGATCTTAACCCTATTTCCAACCCTAGCCCTAGTTCTAACCCTAACCCTAGTGGAAAAAATATATATATTTTCTTTATTTTATTATTGTCCCTACCTATGGGGGTGATAAAGAGGGGGGGGGGGGTCATTTTCTATTTTTTTTAATTTTGATCGCTGTGGTAGGTTATATCACAGTGATCAAAATATACCTGGAACGAATCTGCCGGCCGGCAGATTTGGCGGGCGTACTGCGTATGCGCCTGCCATTTTGGAAGATGGCGGCGCCCATGGAGAAGACGGACAGACACCGGGAGGCTCGGTAAGTATGAAGGGGGGGGGAGATCGGAGCATGGGGGAATTGGGATCGGAGGAGGGGTGGTGGCATCGGAGCACAGGGGGTGTGGGCAGGAGGACGGGGGAGCAGACAGGATGACGGAGGGGAGCGGAGCACAGGACGGAGGACGGTGGGGGGCACATCAAGGTTTTCAGCCATGGCCGATGATATTGCAGCATCGGCCATGGCTGGATTGTAATATTTCACCAGTTTTTATAGGTGAAATATTACAAATCGCTCTGATTGGCAGTTTCACTTTCAACAGCCAATCAGAGCGATCGTAGCCCCCCTGGGCTGAAGTACCACTCCCCCTGTCCCTGCAGATAGGGTGAAATTGGAGTTAACCCTTTCACTCGATCTGCAGGGACGCGATCCCTCCATGCCAAATGTTACTTTTTATATTATTATTATTTTCACAAGGGTAACAGGAGAAAATAAATCCCAAAATTTGTTGTGCAATTTCTCCTGAGTTTGCCGATATCCCATATGTGGGGGAAAACCATTGTTTGGGCGCATGGCAGCGCACGGAAGGGAAGGAGTGCCATTTGACTTTTCCAACGGAAAATTGTCTTGAATTGAGAGCGCACGCAATGTTGCGTTTGGCGAGCCCCTGATGTGCCTAATGAGTGGACAACCCCACAAGTGACCCCATTTTGGAAGCTAGACCTCCCAAAGAACTTATCTAGATGTGTGGTGAGCACCTTGAATCCCCAGATGCTTCATAGAAATTTATAAAGTTGAGCCGTGAAAATGAAAAGTAACTTTTTTTCAACAAAAATGATCTTTTAGCCCCCAATTTTTATTATTTTCACAAGGGTATCAGGAGAAAAGTACTTCCCAACCATGACGTGTATACTGCAAATATCAGGAAGGGGTTAGTAGCACATCTATGATAAAAATTTGAAAATGTCTCTGGTCAGGAAGGAAAGCGGGAGTAAATTTCCCAGTCATGTACTGGTTAAAGCATATTAAAAAACGCAGTCTGAAAAGAGTCTTAAGCTGGAGTCACACATAACGATATCGTTAACGATATCGTTACAACATCACGCTTTTGGTGACGTAGCAACGATCCCGCTAACTATCTCGTTATGTGTGACAGCGACCAACGATCAGGCCCCTGCTGGGAGGTCGTTGGGAAATGATCAGGACCATTTTTTGGTCGCTGATCACCCGCTGTCATCGCTGGATCGGCGTGTATGACGCCGATCCAGCGATGTGTTCACTTGTAACCAGGGTAAATATCGGGTTACTAAGCGCCGAAGTCCCCCTGCAGCACCCGGGTAACCAGGGTAAACAGTGGGTTACTAAGTGCAGGGCCGCGCTTAGTAACCCGATATTTACCCTGGTTACCATTGTAACATAGTAACATAGTAACATAGTCAGTAAGGCCGAAAAAAGACATTTGTCCATCCAGTTCAGCCTATATTCCATCATAATAAATACCCAGATTTACGTCCTTCTACAGAACCTAATAATTGTATGATACAATATTGTTCTGCTCCAGGAAGACATCCAGGCCTCTCTTGAACCCCTCGACTGAGTTCGCCATCACCACCTCCTCAGGCAAGCAATTCCAGATTCTCACTGCCCTAACAGTAAAGAATCCTCTTCTATGTTGGTGGAAAAACCTTCTCTCCTCCAGACGCAAAGAATGCCCCCTTGTGCCCGTCACCTTCCTTGGTATAAACAGATCCTCAGCGAGATATTTGTATTGTCCCCTTATATACTTATACATGGTTATTAGATCGCCCCTCAGTCGTCTTTTTTCTAGACTAAATAATCCTAATTTCGCTAATCTATCTGGGTATTGTAGTTCTCCCATCCCCTTTATTAATTTTGTTGCCCTCCTTTGTACTCTCTCTAGTTCCATTATATCCTTCCTGAGCACCGGTGCCCAAAACTGGACACAGTACTCCATGTGCGGTCTAACTAGGGATTTGTACAGAGGCAGTATAATGCTCTCATCATGTGTATCCAGACCTCTTTTAATGCACCCCATGATCCTGTTTGCCTTGGCAGCTGCTGCCTGGCACTGGCTGCTCCAGGTAAGTTTATCATTAACTAGGATCCCCAAGTCCTTCTCCCTGTCAGATTTACCCAGTGGTTTCCCGTTCAGTGTGTAATGGTGATATTGATTCCCTCTTCCCATGTGTATAACCTTACATTTATCATTGTTAAACCTCATCTGCCACCTTTCAGCCCAAGTTTCCAACTTATCCAGATCCATCTGTAGCAGAATACTATCTTCTCTTGTATTAACTGCTTTACATAGTTTTGTATCATCTGCAAATATCGATATTTTACTGTGTAAACCTTCTACCAGATCATTAATGAATATGTTGAAGAGAACAGGTCCCAATACTGACCCCTGCGGTACCCCACTGGTCACAGCGACCCAGTTAGAGACTATACCATTTATAACGACCCTCTGCTTTCTATCACTAAGCCAGTTACTAACCCATTTACACACATTTTCCCCCAGACCAAGCATTCTCATTTTGTGTACCAACCTCTTGTGCGGCACGGTATCAAACGCTTTGGAAAAATCGAGATATACCACGTCCAATGACTCACCGTGGTCCAGTCTATAGCTTACCTCTTCATAAAAACTGATTAGATTGGTTTGACAGGAGCGATTTCTCATAAACCCATGCTGATATGGAGTTAAACAGTTATTCTCATTGAGATAATCCAGAATAACATCCCTCAGAAACCCTTCAAATATTTTACCAACAATAGAGGTTAGACTTACTGGCCTATAATTTCCAGGTTCACTTTTAGAGCCCTTTTTGAATATTGGCACCACATTTGCTATGCGCCAATCCTGTGGAACAGACCCTGTCGCTATAGAGTCCCTAAAAATAAGAAATAATGGTTTATCTATTACATTACTTAGTTCTCTTAGTACTCGTGGGTGTATGCCATCCGGACCCGGAGATTTATCTATTTTAATCTTATTTTGCCGGTTTCGCACCTCTTCTTGGGTTAGATTGGTGACCCTTAATATAGGGTTTTCATTGTTTCTTGGGATTTCACCTAGCATTTCATTTTCCACCGTGAAATTGTAAAAGTAAAAAAAAAAAAAAACACTACATACTCACATTATGATGTCTGTCATGTCCCCCGCCGGCGTCCACAGGGTTAAAACTGCTTTCGGCAAGAGCGCTGCTAATGCACGCGCTGCTGCCGAGAGCTTCCCTGCACTGACGGTGTCAGCGCCGGCAGTAACAGTTTTTTTTTGTTTTTTTTTTAACTTTTACAATGGTAACCAGGGTAAATATCGGGTTACCCTGGTTGCAAGTGAACACATTGCTGGATCGGCGTCACACACGCCGATCCAGCGATGACAGCGGGTGATAAGCGACCAAAAAATGGTCCTGATCATTCCCCACGACCAACGATCTCCCAGCAGGGGCCTGATCGTTGGTCGCTGTCACACATAACGAGATCGTTAGCGGGATCGTTGCTACGTCACCAAAAGCGTGACGTTTCAACGATATCGTTAACGATATCGTTATGTGTGACTCCAGCTCAAAGCTTTAGCCATTTTCAGAAAATTGGATTAGAATTGCAGCATGCTATTGTTAGTAGGTTTCAAATGGGGGGGAGAGACAATTCTGATACAAAGCAATTAAAAGATATTGGGAATGTGTAACAGTTTTTGTTTAGAAGCGCTAAAAGTGAAGTCATTTGTATGCAGAAGAGGGGGCAGAAATCCACAGACTGATGGTACTCTGCAGCTCTACATTCTCAGTGACCATTTTTACAAGCTGAATTAAGGATGTATTCATAATTGGATATCATATTTTGTATATGAATATAAGAGCGCTCTGTTTAGAAGAAAGGAACCTTGTTCAGGCCTGTTAGTCGAGAGGTCAGCTGGATCTAGTAAATGGCACAGAACAACCAGCGCTTTTCTACCAACTCCTGTGCAAATGTGTACAAATGCAAAGTAAGGAATGCTGGCCTCTGTTCACTTCTGCGCATACTGAAACACTATACTCCATAATGAGGCTGTCATACATGTAAATCACTTTTGGGTTTTTTTGGGGGGAGCAATCTGTTTTCAAGCATTTGTCTGCAATTTTGCAATTGCTTATTGCCGAGTATAAATAAAGCATAATTGGCAGACAGTCTTGATAGGATTTCTTCTTACCTCCTATGTTTGTCCACTTTCCCTAATGTTGCTTTGTCCATGCCCTTTGTTCTACGCTAATTCCTATGTCAACTTTCTTGATCATATGACTTAGAATAAAATAAATGTGTTTATATATATATATATACCGTATATACCCGAGTATAAGCCGACCCGAGTATAAGCCGACCCCCCTAATTTTGCCACAAAAAACTGGGAAAACTTATTGACTCGAGTATAAGCCTAGGGTGGAAATGCAGCATTTACCGGTGAATTTCAAAAATAAAAATAGATCATTATTTCCCCATAGCTGTGCCATATAGTGCTCTGCACCGTTCATATTTCCCCATAGGTGTGAACCATATAGTGCTCTGCACCGTTCATTATGCCCCCTAGCTGTGCCATATACGGTGCTCTGCACCGTTCATTGTGCCCCATAGATGTGCCATATACGGTGCTCTGCACCGTTCACTGTGCCCCATAGCTGTGCTGTGCCATATACGGTGCTCTGCACCGTTCACTGTGCCCCATACATAGCTGTGCTGTGCCATATACGGTGCTCTGCACCGTTCACTGTGCCCCATAGCTGTGCTGTGCCATATACGGTGCTCTGCACCGTTCACTGTGCCCCATAGCTGTGCTGTGCCATATACGGTGCTCTGCACCGTTCACTGTGCCCCATAGCTGTGCTGTGCCATATACGGTGCTCTGCACCGTTCACTGTGCCCCATAGCTGTGCTGTGCCATATACGGTGCTCTGCACCGTTCACTGTGCCCCATACGGTGCTCTGCACCGTTCACTGTGCCCCCCCTAGCTGTGCCATATACGGTGCTCTGCACCGTTCACTGTGCCCCCCCTAGCTGTGCCATATACGGTGCTCTGCACCGTTCACTGTGCCCCCCCTAGCTGTGCCATATACGGTGCTCTGCACCGTTCACTGTGCCCCCCCTAGCTGTGCCATATACGGTGCTCTGCACCGTTCACTGTGCCCCATAGCTGTGCTGTGCCATATACGGTGCTCTGCACCGTTCACTGTGCCCCATAGATGTGCTCCATATACGGTGCCCTGCACCGTTCACTGTGCCCCATAGATGTTCCACATAAATTTGTGCCGCCGCTGCCGCAATAAAGAAAAAAAAACACATACTCACCTCCCTTGATTGCAGCTCCCGGCGTCTCGTTCCGGCGCCTCCATCTTCCCGGCGTCTCTGCTCTGACTGATCAGGCAGAGGGCGCCGCGCACACTGTATGCGTCATCGCGCCCTCTGCCTGAACAGTCAGAGAGCAGAGACGCCGGGAAGATGGAGGCGCCGGCCGGGAAGATGGATCGGCGCCCGGCGGCTGGAACGAGGACAGGTGAATATGCTATACTCACCTAGTCCTGGCGATCCTCGCGCTGTCCCCTCCTGTCTTCGGTGCCGCAGCTTCTTTCTCTATCAGCGGTCACCGGCACCGCTGATTAGAGAAATGAATAAGCGGCTCCGCCCCTATGGGAGGTGGAGCCGCTTATTCATTTCTGTAATGAGCGGTCCCACGTGACCGCTGAAGAGAGGAAGAAGCTGCAGCGCCGAAGCCCGTGGGACGGCAGGGACAGCGCGAGGATCGCTGGGACTAGGTAAGTATACCTCAGCGCCCTCACCCCCTCACCCGCCGACCCCACCGCTACCGTGACTCGAGTATAAGCCGAGGGGGGCACTTTCAGCCCAAAAATTTGGGCTGAAAATCTCGGCTTATACTCGAGTATATACGGTATATATATATATATATATATATATATATATATATATATAGATATTGCTCAAAAATAAAGGGAACACTAACATCCCACATCCTAGATATCACTGAATGAAATATTCCAGTTGTTAATCTTTATTCATTACATAGTGGAATGTGTTGAAAACAATAAAGCCTAAAAATTATCGACGTAAATCACAACTAATCCCACGGAGGTCTGGAGTTGGAATGATGCTCAAAATCAAAGTGGAAAATTAAGTTACAGGCTGATCCAAATTCAGTGGAAATGCCTCAAGACAAGGAAATGATGCTCAGCAGTGTGTGTGGCCTCCACGTGCCTATATGACCTCCCTACAACGCTTGAGCATGCTCATGATGAGGCGGCGGATGGTCTCCTGAGGGATTTCCTCCCAGACCTGGACTAAAGCATCCGCCAACTCCTGGACAGTCTGTGGTGCAACATGACGTTGGTGGATGGTGCAAGACATGATGTCCCAGATGAGTTCAATCGGATTCAGGTCTGGGGAACGGGTGGGCCTGTCCATAGCTTCAAGGCCTTCATCTTGCAGGAACTGCTGACACACTCCAGCCACATGAGGTCTGGCATTGTCCTGCATTAGGAGGATCCCAGAGCAAACCGCACCAGCATATGGTCTCACAAGGGGTTTGAGGATCTCATCTCGGTACCTAATGGCAGTCAGGCTACCTCTGGCGAGCACATGGAGGGCTGTGCGGCCCTCCAAAGAAATGCCACCCCACACCATTACTGACCCACTGCCAAACCGGTCATGCTGAAGGATGTTGCAGGCAGCAGGTCGTTCTGCACAGCGTCTCCAGACTCTGTCACATCTGTCACATGTGCTCAGTGTGAACCTGCTTTCATCTGTGAAGAGCACAGTGCGCCAGTGGCGAATTCGCCAATCCTAGTGTTCTGTAGCAAATGCCAAGCGTTCTGCAGGGTATTTGGCTGTGAGCACAACCCCCTTCTCTGGACGTCGGGCACTCAGACCATCCTCATGGAGTCGGTTTCTAACCGTTTGTGCAGACACATGCACATTTGTGGCCTGCTGGAGATCATTTTGCAGGGCTCTGGCAGTGCTCTGGCAGTTCTCCACCTGTTCCTTCTTGCACAAAGGTTGAGGTAGCGGTCCTGCTGCTGGGTTGTTGCCCTCCTACGACCTCTTCCACGTCTCCTGGTGTACTGGCCTGACTCCTGGTAGCGCTTCCAGCCTCTGGACACTACACTAACAGACACAGCAAGCCTTCTTGAAAAATCTTTAAATGAGAAGGTGTGTCCAAACTTTTCGCATATACTCTATATGTGTGTGTGTAATATATATATATATATATATGTATATATATATATATATATATATATATATATATATATATATATATATATATATATATACAGTACAGAGCGAAAGTTTGACACACCTCATGTAAAGATTTCTCTGTATTGAAAATTTTCTGTCATGAAAATTGAAACTTCTCACTGAAGGCATCAAAACTCTGAATTAACACATGTGGAATTATATACTTAGCAAAAAAGTGTGAAGCAACTGAAAATATGTCTTATATTCTAGATTCTTGAAAGTAGCCACCTTTTTGCTTTGATGACTGCTTTGCACACTCTTGGCATTCTATTGATGAGCTTCAAGAGGTAGTCACCGGAAATGGTTTTCACTTCACAGGTGTGCCCTGTCAGGTTTAATAAGTGGGATTTCTTGCCTTATAAATGGGGTTGGGACCATCAGTTGTGTTGAGCAAACATCTGGTGGATACACAGCTGATAGTACTACTGAATAGACTGTTAGAATTTGTATTATGGCAAGAAAAAAGCATCTAAGTAAAGAAAAACGAGTGGCCATGATTACTTTAAGAAATGAAGGTCAGTCAGTCCGAAAAATTGGGAAAACTTTGAAAGTGTCCCCAAGTGCAGTTGCAAAAACCATCAAGCGCTACAAAAAAACTGGCTCACATGAGGACCGCTCCAGGAAAGGAAGACCAAGAGTCACCTCTGCTTCTGAGGATAAGTTTATCCGAGTCACCAGCCTCAGAAATCGCAGGTTAACAGCAGCTCAGATTAGAGATCCGTTCAATGCCACACAGCGTTCTAGCAGCAGACCCATCTCTACAACAACTGTTAAGAGGAGACTTTGTGCAGCAGGCCTTCATGGTAAAATAGCTGCTAGGAAACCACTGCTAAGGACAGGCAGCAAGCAGAAGAGACTTGTTTGGGCTAAAGAACACAAGGAATGGACATTAGACCAGTGGAAATCTGTGCTTTGTTCTGATGAGTCCAAATTTGAGATCTTTAGGTTCCAACCACAGTGTCTTTGTGCGACGCAGAAAAGGTGAACGGATGACTCTACATAGTCATGAAAATACAGAGAAATCTTTAAATGAGAGGATGTTTCCAAACTTTTGCTCTGTACTATATATATATATATATATATATATATATATATATATATATATATATATATACATACATACACATATACACAACAGTTACGGAATTATGGAAGTCAGAGAATCAATGGCATGTTAATAATATGGAAATGATAAAGATAATGGATACTTCACATGTACAGCACTACTTTGTTACTAGTACTTTAAGACTGTTAGTGATGCAACAATTTCAAAACCTCTCTATGTATGTAGTATGAGCACCACACACAATTACACACCTTGGCATATTATCAATGAGGATATTAATGGTTGACTGAGGAATGTTCTGCCAAGTTGAATGTGCTGAAATCATCAAGATCCTCTCCTGACAGCTCCCTTTGCAATTGCCAGCCAATGACATCCCAGATGTACGTGATGACAGATACGTTTGAAGATACTGCCTGCAGGTCATGGTATTGTGATTAGGCCATGCAGCTGCTCAAATATGCTGATGTCCTGGGACACTTTGGACAAATGGTCATATACCACTGATTGCACAACCAAATTCTGCTGTTAGTCCCCATCAGGGTCCATCTAGTTAAATTTTACCACTCCACACCACAATCCTGGAAGTAGGATAGTGTGATAGTCCTTTGTGAAGGATCCTTCTTGTTGTTACCCGTGTGATCTCTAGACCAGTAGACTTCATTCTGACCTCCAATGTGGTCTTGTCCTGCAACAGTCTTTGAGAGTATTGATGTGAGGTTAATTGAACACCTGTAGCTGTACGTTTGTACGTTTGGTTTGTAGCCAAATGTTGTGCAAATGCCTTATGATTGTTGGTGTATGACACATTAGACTTGGTATGTGACGTCCAATTTTACTAATTTTACTAGCAGTACAGAATGGATCAATCGTGAATCCGTGGTACAGCCAATTCTCCAGTGTGTCCCAGGAGTCTTTATTCAACTCGACAATGCCAGGCCACAAATTGCTTATATTACTGTGAACAGCTTACATTGCTTACGTGTTACCGTGGTCTGCAGTATCTCCATACTTTTCTCCCATCAAGCACATCTAGGATGTCATCGGTTGTCAAAATAGAACGTAAGTCCGCAAAGGACAGGGTCCTCTCCCCTCTGTACCAGTCTGTCACTGTAAACTTGTTTACTGTAAACAATATCTATAACTTTGTATGTAACCCCTTTCTCATGTACAGCACCATGGAATTAATGGTGCTATATAAATAAATAAATAATAATAATAATAATAATAAAAATTGCAGTACGTCTTCTTTTCAAAAGAGCAGGAGCTGTGTTGCTGTATCCGGAAACTGGCGCTAAACTTTGAATAGAGCAATGCTCAGCAGCTTCCTTCAAAGTTTTTACATCCAGCCACCACCATTCCAAAAAAACAACTAATTGGAAGGGCCCCAGGTTTCGGACCCATATCTATCGGCTATAGAAGGCCTATTCTGTATATAGTTCATCGCATACCTATGCCCCAACAACCCCTTTTAACATGTCTTTCGATCCTGTGATGTTTATAATTCCATGACTTTTCCATTTTGATATTGCAGTTTTAATGTTCAGGAGTGTTTATACATGTTTATTTTTTGGTTTATGTCACACGACAACATATACGTATTTTAGATATGAAACTTTTTTGTTTTCTACCGTTCTAAATATAGCTGAAAATCTCTGCAGTATGCCATTTGACAGTGGAGTCCATCATCGTCAGTCAGTAGGAGCTTACAAACAAAATTAACAGCTCTCTTGTGACCAGAAGCATAGCTGGGCTTCCTGCAACTGGAGCAAAAAATTTTTTATTTTTTTTTTACACCCCCTCCACCCCTATCTAAAGCTTAAGACCGGTTTCGCACTTGTGTTTAGGTAGTGTGTGTAGGGCTGCATACTTCCTCCGCCTCTGCTCCGTCTACTTCCACTACTTTTGACGTGCCCGCCAACTGCAAGAAAATGCAACATGTTGGGCACATAAAAACGCCGCATGTGGACGCATCCGTATACAACGCATTTACCTTCGTACCCAATGTTAAAGATATGAATGCAGGATGCATATGGAAGCAGGCAGAGCCCTACACACTCTACCTAAACGCAAGTGTGAAACAGGCCTAAAGGAATGGTCCAAAACGAAGATTTATTTTAATCCTAAATCTCTAATGTCATGATCTAATTTTTTTCTAATATACTTTAGCTAAAAAAAATCCCTATTATTCCCTCCTCCCTCTGTCAGGGACATTTACAGTGACTTGTGCAGAGAAAATTGAGCTCCTGTTTGTACATGCAGCTTAGAGGGATTCATTAAGTCCGTTATTAATCATGTGATGTCAGATCTAATGGAAAAGAGAAGAATTAGCTGGGTAGAATGGCAAAATGAGCAATTGTAAGTACACAGTGCTATATAATATGATGTTTGCAATAAATTAAGAGGATAAACATGAGCCTGTAATATCTACATATAAACAATGACCACAGAATCCTTTCGTCAACATTTTTGTTAGATAACAAAAAACACAAGTGGTCAACTGCTTTAACACTTTTTTGACATCAGACTAAATAATCCGTCCATTTGATCTGGGCATGTGACAACTGACACCCGGCAAGAAGTGACAGGAGTGGTCAAGTACCACTCCTGGCACTTTAACCCCTGAAATGCTGTGATCGAATGAGATTGCAGCATTCCGGGAGCCGGCAGAGGGCTGACGGCCCCTCTGCCTTTGGATCGGAGACCCCATGGGGTCCCGATCGATGTCATGGGGACCCGATGTCGTCACATCTGGGTCACCAGAGCAAGGAAACTTGCTGATCATGCTCAGTGCATGACCAGCAACTTTCCCTGTCAGTGCGGAGCTGACAGTTTCTACAGCATGGGGATGATGCAGCTTCCACATGCTGTAGAAGCGATCAGCCTGCAAAAAATGATAGTCCCATAATGGGACTAAGAAAAAAAACAAAAAAAAAAAACCTTTTTTTTTTTCAAATACTTGTAAAAATACTTAAAAAAAAAAATCAAAATCAAGATACTGTATCTATAAATATTTGATTAAAAAAAATATAAACCATAAAAGTCTACATATTTGGTATGACCCGCCCTATAAATCTGTCCCACTAATTAACCCCTTTAGTGAACACCATAAAAATAAACAAAAAACAATGCTTTATCATCATGCCACTGAACAAAACGTGGAATGAGACACGATCAAAAAGACTGATGAACATAAACAGGATACCGCTGAAAACGTCATCTTGTCCCGCAAGAAGCCATATACAGGTCCTTCTCAAAAAATTAGCATATAGTGTTAAATTTCATTATTTACCATAATGTAATGATTACAATTAAACTTTCATATATTATAGATTCATTATCCACCAACTGAAATTTGTCAGGTCTTTTATTGTTTTAATACTGATGATTTTGGCATACAACTCCTGATAACCCAAAAAACCTGTCTCAATAAATTAGCATATCAAGAAAAGGTTCTTTAAACGACCTATTACCCTAATCTTCTGAATCAACTAATTAACTCTAAACACATGCAAAAGATACCTGAGGCTTTTATAAACTCCCTGCCTGGTTCATTACTCAAAACCCCCATCATGGGTAAGACTAGCGACCTGACAGATGTCAAGAAGGCCATCATTGACACCCTCAAGCAAGAGGGTAAGACCCAGAAAGAAATTTCTCAACAAATAGGCTGTTCTTAGAGTGCTGTATCAAGGCACCTCAATGGTAAGTCTGTTGGAAGGAAACAATGTGGCAGAAAACGCTGTACAACGAGAAGAGGAGACCGGACCCTGAGGAAGATTGTGGAGAAGGACCGATTCCAGACCTTGGGGAACCTGAGGAAGCAGTGGACTGAGTCTGGTGTGGAAACATCCAGAGCCACCGTGCACAGGCGTGTGCAGGAAATGGGCTACAGGTGCCGCATTCCCCAGGTAAAGCCACTTTTGAGCTACAGAGAAGCAGCACTGGACTGTTGCTAAGTGGTCCCAAGTACTTTTTTCTGATGAAAGCAAATTTTGTATGTCATTCGGAAATCAAGGTGCCAGAGTCTGGAGGAAGACTGGGGAGAAGGAAATGCCAAAATGCCTGAAGTCCAGTGTCAAGTACCCACAGTCAGTGATGGTGTGGGGTGCCATGTCAGCTGCTGGTGTTGGTCCACTGTGTTTCATCAAGGGCAGGGTCAATGCAGCTAGCTATTAGGAGATTTTGGAGCACTTCATGCTTCCATCGGCTGAAATGCTTTATGGAGATGAAGATTTCATTTTTCAGCACGACCTGGCACCTGCTCACAGTGCCAAAACCACTGGTAAATGGTTTACTGACCATGGTATTACTGTGCTCAATTGGCCTGCCAACTCTCCTGACCTGAACCCCATAGAGAATCTGTGGGATATTGTGAAGAGAAAGTTGAGAGACGCAAGACCCAACACTCTGGATGAGCTTAAGGCCGCTATTGAAGCATCCTGGGCCTCCATAACATCTCAGCAGTGTCACAGGCTGATTGCCTCCATGCCACGCCGCATTGAAGCAGTCATTTCTGCCAAAGGATTCCCGACCAAGTATTGAGTGCATAACTGAACATTATTATTTGTTGTTTTTTTTGTTTGTTATTAAAAAACACTTTTATTTGATTGGATGGGTGAAATATGCTAATTTATTGAGACAGGTTTTTTGGGTTATCAGGAGTTGTATGCCAAAATCATCAGTATTAAAACAATAAAAGACCTGACAAATTTCAGTTGGTGGATAATGAATCTATAATATATGAAAGTTTAATTGTAATCATTACATTATGGTAAATAATGAAATTTAACACTATATGCTAATTTTTTGAGAAGGACCTGTATATCAGCGGAAAAATAAAAAAGTTACAGCTCTCAGAATACAGCGATGCAAAAATAATTATTTTGTCTATAAAATAGTTTTTATTGTATAAAAGCGCCAAACCATTTAAAAAAAACGATATAAATGAGGTATAATCGCACTGATCCGAAGAATAAAACTGCCGTATCAATATTACCACGCACAGAGTATTTTTTTGCATTTAAAAGCAAAGCATAAAAACCAGATATAAATCTGGTATCGCTGTAACTGCACCGACCCGAAGAATAAAGTTGCCTAATAAGTTATACCACACGAGGAACGGCGTAAAAAATAAAACCAATTCTTCACCTGTTGTTGATTTTTTCATTTTGCCTCCCAAAGATCGCAGTAAGGCTCGGCGCTTTTTTAGCGCTAGCACCAGGGTTTCTGTGTAAATCCTGAAATACATGATTCAGATGAAACCTCTGGCAGAAGATTCCCTATAATGAAGCAGATGGAGGCATTGTGAACGCAGTCTGACCTGTGATCTGGCAGTATCTTTTTTTTTTTTTTTTTTAGTATTGCATAAAAGTGCCGTCGGCCACAGTTTTGTGCACTTCTAAAAAGGACAACGAGAGTAGCGGGCACCACAAAAATAAATAAGTCAGGGATCAACCAAATGCATATATACAGGACAATTGAAAATCAAACAAGAAAAAAGATATGCATACTAATGGGATCAACCTTCAAAAAAAATATAACTTTATTTATACAAGAAGCACAGCAGGGCAAGACATACATTTAAAGGGAACCTGTCACCCCGTTTTTTCAGTAGGAGATAAAAATACCGTTAAATAGGACCTGAGCTGTGCTTTACAATAGGGTATTTTTTGTCCCCTGATTCCCTACCTATGCTGCCGAAATACCTTACAAAAGTGTCCTTTTTCTCGCCGCTATTCAGTGGTTTTTCGATGGGCGAAACGCGACATGGTGTCCGATCTCAATTCCAGCCAATTTTGCATTGAAAAGTTAAACGGGCGCTCCTTCCCTTCCGAGCTCTGCCATGCGCCCAAACAGTGGTTTACACCCACATATGGGGTATCAGCGTACTTGGGACAAATTGCACAACAACTTTTGTGGTCCAATTTCCCTTGGGAAAATAAAACAAATTGGATCTGAAGTAAAAATTTTGTGAAAAAAAAGTTAAATGTTCAATTTTTTTTAAACATTCCAAAAATTCCTGTGAAGCACCTGAAGGGTTAATAAACTTTTTGTATGTGGTTTTGAGTACCTCGAGGGGTGCAGTTTTTAGAATGTTGTCACTTTTGGGCATTTTCTGTCATATAGGCCCCTCTAAGTCACTTGGTGGGGCCTAAAAAATAGTTTTCCAAATTTTGTTATAAAAATGAGAAATCGCTGGTCAACTTTTAACACTTATAACTTCCTAACAAAAAAAATTGTTTCCAAAATTGTGCTAATGTAAAGCAGACATGTGGGTAATGTTATTTATTAACTATTTTGTATTATATGACTCTCTAATTTAAGGGCATAAAAACTAAAGGTTTAAAAATTGCTAAATTTTCAAAATTTTTTGCCAGATTTCCATTTTTTTCACAAATAAACGCAAGTCATATCGAAGAAATTTTACCACTATCATAAAGTACAATATGTCACGAGAAAACAGTCTCAGAATCACCAGGATCCGTTGAAGCGTTCCAGAGTTATGACCTCATAAAGTGACAGTGTTCAGAATTGGAATTAAAATGGCCTGGTCAGGAAGATTAAAACAGGCTTTGGGGTGAAGGGGTTAATATCTTTATTTAGCTGTATGGATTTACAAGAAAAAATGCATAAAAAAGCCGGGCTTGGCACCTGCGCTGCAGTATAATCGCATGTTTTAATCACTTCTGATTATTTAATTCAGCAGAGTTAAAATAAAAAACGGCAATTTGAAAATGGCGCCCGCCTAGAGAAGCTTTCTTTTTTTTTTTTTGTTATTCAGTATGTAATGGAATTCATTATGTAAACTAGGGGGCAGGTCAGTGAGGGATCAGTGACCTGTCAGCAGTCGGCATTATGAATATCTAATCAGCACCACATACACCAGCCCCGCATTATGGCACGAGAATCTCATTAGCACAAAACTGAAAATAATGATTGAGAAACAACCATAAGACGGATTTCATCAACCCAGGTATCATTTTATTCAGTATAACGGCGCCCACCTGACTCTGTCTGAAGGCTACTGTGCACAATCCTGCTGACAGGTTCTCTTTTTAACATGCAAACCACCTTCGGGGGTAAAATAATGTGCATAAATGAATTATTTGCTTGACCATTGCTTTGACCATGTGCCTATTTTTTCATTCAGGTTTTATTTTCCACACTGGTATAGTAATGGGAGCAGCAGAGCATTTCGTTATGGAGTTGCAAGGGGATCTGAAAGTCCAATTCTTGATGACTTTGTCATGTCTTATTTGTTTGCTCAGGTAAGAATCTTAGATTTTTGCAGCAAATGAGCATCTCTACTAATTCTTCTTTTGTTATTTCTTGCTTGTGACCTCCTTGTCGTCTTTGCAGCAAAAGCAATTTTGTTATCAGTTTTGAACAAGCATCCTCCTTAATACACACTGCTAGACCAGTGTCATGGACTAGAAGGCTTGTTGGCTAATAATAGATCTCGGATAGGTTGACAGATGGTGTTTTCTGCTTTTATGGATCATTGTTATCTCCTGTCCTTGTTACTTGCATGTGAAGGATAATGAAACTGAGACCATGCTATATATACAGATGTATCTACCCAGTTCTTTTCATGTATATCATTTAGGAATCCAGTATCTCACAATGCAAATTCTATACATTATCATGACAAGCTAGCAATTCATATCAAATCCATTGGTTGCCAACATATAGGAACCTATATACTCCTACAAACCACAACGGAAGCAAATGCCAATTAAGGATAAAAAATATATATTTTATTACACATAGACATGTACACAATCTAAACGGAGAAATACAATACAAAATAGCTGCCACTACAAAGCCATGCCCTCCATGCAAAAGTGCCTATACAGCCTTCTCATAATAATGAATAATAAATAGCTACCAAAGAATGATAACAATACATAGTGTAGTTCACATCAGAAAAAATGCACCTGGGCTAATGAATATCCTACGTAAATAGTGAGATATATATACTTAATGTCCAAACTAACTGGTGCATATATGAAGATATATCACATAAGTCTGTATGTCTAAATGCAATAAAAAATGCCAGAGAATATAATAATGTAGTCAATAGCCTAGTGCTGCATATATAGACAGATGTTATTATTACTCATTGGAAGCTAGAGTAAAAATTATTATCCCATAGGGGACAGCGCAAGCCCTGGATAAGGTGCAAGTAAAGTGCCTAGTGACAAAGATTATATTCATGTATAGCCCATATTCATGATATAAAGTGCAAATATAATGGGTAAAAAATATATATGGGGGCTATTTTATCAAAGAGATACCATCCATAAGGGACAACGCTATCCCCAATAAGGGCAAAAAAGTAAAGTGACAATGATATTAACAGCCAATGTTAGCAATAAAGCATAATGCAGCTATAAATAGATATAACAAGTCTCAGGGAGAGAAATAATACATGACCTGTGTATGCAGCGCAGACCCCGACGCGCGTTTCGCTTCTTCCTTGGGGGAATTTAGTATGAGTGGGAGATTTCAGATAGCGTCCTTATATACGTTAAAAATCAGTGGTGGCAGCAGCATGTGTGCGGCGCTTCCGTTGTCTGAAACCGGACGTGACGTCAACATAGACCGGTGTATCGCGTCACCTGTCTGTATCCCACATTGACGCGTCAGAAAGGGAGGCGGTACAGGCAACGAACAGGACGCGTCGCCATGGAGACTCACCGGCCGGAGACTCGGGAAGTCAGGTGACGTGAGACGCCGGTCTGTGTTGACGTCACGTCCGGTTTCAGACAACGGAATTCCGCACACATGCCGCTGCCACCACTGATTCTTAAGGTATATAAGGACGCTATCTGACAACTCCCACTCATACTAAATTCCCCCAAGGAAGAAGCTAAACGCGAAACGCGCGTCGGGGTCTGCGCTGCATACACAGGTCATGTATTATTTCTCTCCCTGAGACTTGTTATATCTATTTATAGCTGCATTATGCTTTATTGCTAACATTGACTGTTAATATCATTGTCACTTGGCACTTTACTTTTTTGCCCTTATTGGGGATAGCGTTGTCCCTTATGGATGGTATCTCTTTGATAAAATAGCCCCCATATACCGTATATACTCGAGTACAAGTTGAGATTTTCAGCCCAAAATTTTGGGCTGAAAGTGCCCCTCTCGGCTCATACTCGAGTCACGGTGGGCAGCAGGGTCGGTGGGTGAGGGGGAGTGGGCGCTGAGGCATACTCACCTAGTCCCGGCGATCCTGGCGCTCCCCCTGCCCGTCACACGGTCTTCGGTGCTGCAGTTCTTCTCCTCTTCAGCGGTCACGTGGAACCGCTCATTAGAGAAATGAATACGCGGCTCCACCTCCCATAGGGGTGGAACCGCATATTCATTTCTCTAATCAGCGGTGCCAGTGACCGCTGATAGAGGAAGAGGCTGCGGCACCGAAGACCGTGTGACAGGCAGAGGGAGCTGGATGCCGGGAGCAGGTAAGTATGTCATATTCACCTGTCCGCGTTCCACACGCTGGGCGTCGCTCCATCTTCCCGGCGCCGCTCTGTCTTCGCGTCCTCTTGCTCTGACTGTGCAGGTCAGAGGGCGCGATGACGCATATAGTGTGCGCGCCGCCCTCTGCCTGATCAGTCAGTGCGGGGAGACACCGGGACCGGACGCCGGGAGCTGCAAGCAAGAGAGGTGAGTATGGCGTTTTGTTTTTTTTATTGCAGCAGCAGCAATGGCAGAGCTTTCTATGGCACAGCTATGGGGCAATACTGAACGGCGCAGAGCACTATATGGCAGCTATGGGGCAATAATGAACGGTGCAGAGCACTATATGGCAGCTATGGGGCAATACTGAACGGCGCAGAGCACTATATGGCAGCTATGGGGCAATACTGAACGGCGCAGAGCACTATATGGCAGCTATGGGGCAATACTGAACGGCGCAGAGCACTATATGGCAGCTATGGGGCAATACTGAACGGCGCAGAGCACTATATGGCAGCTATGGGGCAATAATGAACGGTGCAGAGCACTATATGGCAGCTATGGGGCAATAATGAACGGCGCAGAGCACTATATGGCAGCTATGGGGCAATAATGAACGGCGCAGAGCACTATATGGCAGCTATGGGGCAATACTGAACGGCGCAGAGCACTATATGGCAGCTATGGGGCAATAATGAACGGTGCAGAGCACTATATGTCAGCTATGGGGCAATACTGAACGGCGCAGAGCACTATATGGCTGCTATGGGGCAATACTGAACGGCGCAGAGCACTATATGGCAGCTATGGAGCAATAATGAACGGCGCAGAGCACTATATGGCAGCTATGGAGCAATAATGAACGGCGCAGAGCACTATATGGCAGCTATGGAGCAATAATGAACAGTGCAGAGCACTATATGGCAGCTATGGGGCAATACTGAACGGCGCAGGGCACTATATGGCAGCTATGGGGCAATAATGAACGGCGCAGAGCACTATATGGCGGCTATGGGGCAATACTGAACGGCGCAGAGCACTATATGGCAGCTATGGGGCAATAATGAACGGCGCAGAGCACTATATGGCAGCTATGGAGCAATAATGAACAGTGCAGAGCACTATATGGCAGCTATGAGGCAATAATGAACGGTGCAGAGCACTATATGGCAGCTATGGGGCAATACTGAACGGCGCAGAGCACTATATGGCAGCTATGGGGCAATAATGAACGGCGCAGAGCACTATATGGCAGCTATGGGGCAATAATAAACGGCGCAGAGCACTATATGGCACAGCTATGGGGCAATACTGAACGGCACAGAGCACTATATGGCACAGATATGGGACAATAACGAACGGCGCAGAGCACTATATGGCACAGCTATGGGGCAATAATGAACGGTGCAGAGCACTATATGGCACAGCTTTATATGGCACATCTATGGGGCAATGATGAATGGTGCAGAGCACTATATGGCACAGCTTTATATGGCACATCTATGGGGCAATAATGAACAGTATGGAGCATTATATGTGGCACAGCTATATATGGAGCATCTTATGGGGCAATAATGAACGGTATGGAGCATCTATTTTTATTTTTGAAATTCACCGGTAGCTGCTGCATTTCCTACCCTAGGCTTATACTCGAGTCAATAAGTTTTCCCAGTTTTTTGTGGCAAAATTAGGGGGGTCGGCTTATACTCGGGTCGGCTTATACTCGAGTATATACGGTATATTTTTTACCCATTATATTTGCACTTTATATCATGAATATGGGCTATACATGAATATAATCTTTGTCACTAGGCACTTTACTTGCACCTTATCCAGGGCTTGCGCTGTCCCCTATGGGATAATAATTTTTACTCTAGCTTCCAATGAGTAATAATAACATCTGTCTATATATGCAGCACTAGGCTATTGACTACATTATTATATTCTCTGCCATTTTTTATTGCATTTAGACATACAGACTTATGTGATATATCTTCATATATGCACCTGTTAGTTTGGACATTAACCCCTTTCTGACCTCGGACGGGATAGTACGTCCGAGGTCAGATCCCCTGCTTTGATGCAGGGCTCCGTGGTGAGCCCGCATCAAAGCCGGGACATGTCAGCTGTTTTGAACAGCTGACATGTGCCCGTAATAGGCGCGGGCAGAATCGCGATCTGCCCGCACCTATTAACTAGTTCTGGGGATTTATTATGATGGAATATAGGCTGAACTGGATGGACAAATGTCTTTTTTCGGCCTTACTAACTATGTTACTATGTTACTATGTTACTTAGTTAAATGCCGCTGTCAATCGCAGACAGCGGCATTTAACTACCATTTCCGGCCGGGCGGCCGGAAATGACGTCATCGCCGACCCCAGTCACATGATCGGGGGTCGGCGATGCTTCAGAATAGTAACCATAGAGGTCCTTGAGACCTCTATGGTTACTGATCCTCGGCAGCTGTGAGCGCCACCTTGTGGTCGGCGCTCACAGCACACCTGCAATTCTGCTACATAGCAGCGATCTGATGATCGCTGCTATGTAGCAGAGCCGATCGCGTTGTGCCAGCTTCTAGCCTCACATGGAAGCTATTGAAGCATGGCAAAAGTAAAAAAAAAAAGTTAAAAAAAATGTGAAAAAAATAAAAAAAATATAAAAGTTTAAATCACCCCCCTTTCGCCCCAATCAAAATAAATGAATAAAAAAAATATCAAATCTACACATATTTGGTATCGCCGCGCTCAGAATCGCCCGATCTATCAATTAAAAAAAAGCATTAACCTGATCACTAAACGGCGTAGCGAGAAAAAAATGCAAAACACCAGAATTACGTTTTTTTGGTCGCCGCAACATTGCATTAAAATACAATAACGGGCGATCAAAAGAACGTATCAGCACCAACATGCTATCATTAAAAACGTCATCTCGGCACGCAAAAAATAAGCCCTCAACCGACCCCAGATCATGAAAAATGGAGACGCTACGGGTATCGGAAAATGGTGCAATTTTTTTTTTTTTTTTTTTTTTAGCAAAGTCTGGAATTTTTTTTCACCACTTAGATAAAAAATAACCTAGTCATGTTAGGTGTCTATGAACTCGTACTGACCTGGAGAATCATAATGTCAGGTCAGTTTTAGCATTTAGTGAACCTAGCAAAAAAGCCAAACAAAAAACAAGTGTGGGATTGCACTTTTTTTGCAATTTCACCGCACTTGGAATTTTTTTCCCATTTTCTAGTACACGACATGCTAAAACCAATGATGTCGTTCAAAAGTACAACTCGTCCCGCAAAAAATAAGCCCTCACATGGCCAAATTCACGGAAAAATAAAAAAGTTATGGCTCTGGGAAGAAGGGGAGTGAAAAACGAACACGGAAAAACGAAAAATCCCAAGGTCATGAAGGGGTTAAGTATATATATCTCACTATGTACGTAGGATAGATATTCATTAGTCCAGGTGCATTTTTTCTGATGTGAACTACACTATGTATTGTTATCATTCTTTGGTAGCTATTTATTATTCATTATTATGAGAAGGCTGTATAGGCACTTTTGCATGGAGGGCATGGCTTTGTAGTGGGAGCTATTTTGTATTGTATTTCTCCGTTTAGATTGGGTATATGTCTATGTGTAATAAAATATATATTTTTTTATCCTTAATTGGCATTTGCTTCCGTTGTGGTTTGTAGGAGTATATTTATTGGAAGTGCCCTTTGTTAGGCCTATAATTTTTGGGTTTGCATATAGGAACCTAGCCCAACAAAGTTGTTGGAATTATGTATTTTTTGTTTTCAAAGTTTGTCATTTTTCACTACTCGTCTCAGCATGTCTAGACAAGAGGAAAGCTGGGGAAGAACACATCTGTACATAAATAAGTCTCTGGGAAGTTTTTTTGTGCATCTGCTCTTTCTAATATATTGTCATCTACTTGGAACAACTGGAGTATCTCACACTCGTTACTTAGGCTACATTTACACATCTATGTGAGAGGTGTGTGTGCTGTCTGATTTCTAACAGACGTCACACTGATCCATAGAGTTGGATGCATTTATTCACACATCAGAGAATGCTGAATCCCATTGTCAGCTATGGCTGGTTTCACATTTGCGGGTTTTTTTTGTTGCGTTTTTGCGCAAAAAAACGCAAAAAAAGCATGCTTTTTTCCCCTATACTTAACATTAAAAACGCATGCGTTTTTTTGCATGCGTTTTGCCGGGTTTTGACAACGCATGCGTTTTTTCTATGCATGCGGTTGGTTGCAGAAATGCAACATGTAGTAATTTCTAGCGGCGTTTTTTTTGCGGCAAAAAAACGTATTGCTGTCTATGTAAACGCATGCGTTTTTAAGCACATGCGTTTGCATGCGTTTTTAAACGCATGCGTTTTAATAGAAAAACACAAGAATACACACTGATAAGCCAACCCCCAACCCTAACCCTAACCCTAAGGGATCCTAACCCTAAGGGTTAGGATCCCTTAGGGTTTGGGTTAGGGTTAGGATCCCTTAGGGCTAGGGTTAGGATCCCTTAGGGTTAGGGTTAGGATCCCTTAGGGTTAGGATCCCTTAGGGTTTGGGTTAGGGTTGGGTTAGGATCCCTTAGGGTTAGGGTTAGGGTTAGGATCCCTAGGGTTACTAGGGATCCTAACCCTAACCCTAGCTATTTCTGTTTATAGTGGGTTTTCTTGTTAATTTTGATGATTGGCAGCTGTCACACACTTCTCATCATGCGTTTCAAAAACGCAAACGCAGGAAAAAACGCATGTAAACACGTCAAAACGCCGCGTTTGTATTAAAACATGTAAAAACGCATGCGTCTAAAAAACGCAGTGTTTAAACGCGTTTTTTCACCAAATGCGTTTGCTTTTAAAACGCTGCGTTTTTAAACGCAAATGTGAAACCAGCCTATCTGTGCTTGAGGCTCAGAATCGGCCGTACAAGGCAATGTGGATCAGTGAAACATGTTGATCGCCCCCAGACACAGGGCCACAGGTTACTCGGTACCGGTCCTTTCTGTATCAGTTCTGGGGTTGTCACGGTGGCTGGACCCGGTCCGTGACCCTGCTAAGGGGCGTCCAATAAAAGGTGATAGGAGTCTGTCAAGGTTTCGTGATGCCACCTGTGGTGTTCGGTCAGGATGACCGACGCTGCTTGGGGTCCGCTGGGGTGATGGAATGGCAGCTAGATGGTATACCTTCCCACAGGTGAAGTATGTCCCCAGAGCTTCCCAGTGATGTAGATGGCGATGGTGTGAGGTGCAGACAATAACGAGGACACAAGGTTGCAGTCTCTTTACCTTTTTACTGAAGACTTCAGGATCCGCAATCCAGAGCACAGTTAACAGGGCTGTCTGAGACCGGCCGGTCCGATGGCACATCCAGAGTTCCCTTTACAGGTGGAAATCGTTGCCTACCAATAGCGCCTGTGTGTTGTAGTGCTACCCTGCTGAGCATTCGGTATAGTCCTCAC
This sequence comes from Ranitomeya imitator, assembly GCF_032444005.1. Lineage (NCBI taxonomy): Eukaryota > Metazoa > Chordata > Amphibia > Anura > Dendrobatidae > Ranitomeya > Ranitomeya imitator. Next base: position 447,545,051 of record NC_091282.1, read on the forward strand.
AACTTCTGTTCTAGTTCGTTCGTTCGTTCGTTCTTTCTCTTTCTTTCTATTTCGTTCCAGATGTTACTAGTTTCTCGTCCCCCAGGTATGTTATGGCTAGGACGCACCCGTATGACGGGAAGGCTCGGAGCTCTTCCTGGACCCTAGAGACGCCCCTCTCCACGCGTTGCCCCCTATGTCTTCGTAGGAAATTTAAGGTAGACAGTCAACCTATAATTAACTGTCCTGCGGAGTTTGAAGTAAGGCATGGAGTCAGTTACTTCCTCGGTGTTCCGGCCACTGGCTACGCGCCTCAGTAGGATGTTGCCGTTCTCGGGGCACGACTCCTACTGGTTCTCCTTTGTGCTTGATCTCGTTTCTCACTGTTCCACAATATCCTTCGCTTCGTGTCTCTTTCTTTGGATACCGCCGCAAGGTAGTGCAGGCGCGGTTCCGTAACGTTCCGTTCGCTAGGTACCTGCCAGGTTCCCACGCCTGACAGGCACCCCCCTGAATCTTCTCCCTGCAACACCCCCTGCCACGGGATGTTGCCTGAATCCCACCCAGTCAGCTTCTGACTAACTTCCTATCCAACCCCTAGTTTTACCAGTGTGAGGAGTGGCCCAATAAATAAAGCCTTTTTCTCCCCCTAGTGGCCGGAGTGTGAAGTGTAATGTGTGCTGGTGATACCTGGTCAGTAGAATTCCTTCAGTGCCATCAGACGTACCATCACTCCCCTTAGCGGCAGAGTGTCATACTGCAACGACCAGATCTCTGGGGCGCTGCACATGGATGTCAATCTAAATGCTTCATATTCGCTTCCCTGTCTTACAGAACGGACAGGTATTGACACAGCCCCAGTGCACTTTCTGGCTAATTTGCATGTGGTTTTTCAGCAGTGGCACATCAGATTATTTCAAAGTGGGTATCAATTTTATTGATGATCTATAACCTACACAGCCATACCAATAGTTTAACTCCTTAATACAGTATGACTTAAAGGGGTTGTTTAATTTTAACCTAAGAGTCTGCAGTCACTTTATATGAGTGCAGATGTGTGAATTCTCACATCTCGCCCACTGTGCGCTGTGAGGATTCTTTGGTGTCGGCGGTGGGCATGTGACAGCAAGTATGTGATTTGCATACATGTACTCACATCCCGATTAGATAGGCACGGCCTTGCTCAATGCAAGTGTATTGAACATGGCCAGATACAGTCTAGTCGGAATGTGGCTGGAAGTATGCAGATCAACTGGTACCGGAGTGTGCTCACAACGCACAGTGCGCGAGATTTGAGGAAGCACAAGTCTGCAGTCACATAGCATATTGTGACTGCAGACTTGTAGCTTAAAGGTACCGTCACACATAACGATATCGTTGCTTTTTGTGACGTAGCAACAATATCGTTAAGGAAATCGTTATGTGTGACAGCGACCAACGATCAGGCCCCTGCTGGGAGATCGTTGGTCGCTGAGGAAAGTCCAGAACTTTATTTCGTCGCTGGACTTCCCGCTGACATCGCTGGATCGGCGTGTCTTCACTGGTAACCAGGGTAAACATCGGGTTACTAAGCGCAGAGCCGCGCTTAGTAACCCGATGTTTACCCTGGTTACCAGCGTAAACGTTAAAAAAACAAACACTACATACTTACCTTCAGCTGTCTGTCCCCGGCGCTCTGCTTCTCTGCACTCCTCCTGCATCCTGTGTCAGCGCCGGCCAGCCGGAAAGCAGAGTGGTGACGTCACTGCTCTGCTTTCCGGCTGACCGGCGCTGACAGTGCAGAGGAAAGCAGAGTGCCGGAGGACAGACAGCTGAAGTTAAGTATGTAGTGTTTGTTTTTTTTAACGTTTACGCTGGTAACCAGGGTAAACATCGGGTTACTAAGCGTGGCCCTGGGCTTAGTAACCCGATGTTTATCCTGGTTACCGGGGACCTCGGGATCGTTGGTCGCTGTAGAGCTGTCTGTGTGACAGCTCTCCAGCGACCAAACAGCGACGCTGCAGCGATCGACATCTTTGTCGCTATCGCTGCAGCGTCGGTATCGCTGCAGCGTCGCTTAGTGTGACGGTACCTTAAGACCGGACATCCCCTTTGACATTACTACATTGTTTGGCTCCCCGTGTGTGAAGAAGGCTCAAGTGCTGAGCTCCCACTATACGCAGTAGACACTGCCTATCAGCTGTGACCAGAGATAAACTCTGCTCTCTTCTTTAAATCATTAAAATGCGGTTGTCAGTCTCTCACAGCAGCATTTAAATGGAGTGATTGCACACACTGACTCCCATCAGCCCATCTCAAAATATTCACAAGGCACCTATGGGTTACCCAAACTACCACATTCTAGTATAGAGTATAAGCCCTTGGAGGATCACAGGCTCAAATCCCCCTAAGGAGCCTAAAAAAATAATAAAAAAAAGATTTAAAAAATGTTTAGAAACACATCCCTTTCAGCTGTATTAACCCCTTAGCGACCGCCGATACGCCTTTTAACGGCGGCCGCTAAGGGTACTTAAACCACAGCGCCGTTAATTAACGGCGCTGTGGAAAAAGTGAATAGCGCTCTCCAGAGGCCGATTTTCTCCGGGGTCTCGGCTGCCGGGGGTAGCCGAGACCCCAGAGAACATGATTCGGGGTTTTTTTAACCCACCCCGCATTTGCGATCGCCGGTAATTAACAGTTTACCGGCGATCGCAAAAAAAAAAACCGCAATCTCTTTTTAATTTCTCTGTCCTCCGATGTGATCGCACATCGGAGGACAGAGAAAAGGGGTCCCAGGTGGCCCCCCAATACTCACCTAGCTCCCCCGATGCTCCTCGTGTCTCCCGTTGGGCGCCGCCATCTTCCGGGCACCGGGAGAATCTTTGGGGTCTCGGCTGCCGGGGGTAGCCGAGACCCCAAAGAGCATGATCGGGGTCGGTTTTACCAACCCCTGTTTTGCGATCGCCGGTAATTAACTGTTTACCGGCGACCGCAAAAAAAAAAAAAAAAAGTAAAGTGTAATTCTCTGTCCTCTGATGTGATCGCACATCAGAGGACAGAGAAATAGGGGGATTCGGGGACCCTACAATACTCACCTGTGTCCCTGGATCCTCTTGCTGCTCCTCCTGGCCGCCGGCAGAAGAACATGGCGGGCGCATGCGCAGTGCGCCCGCCATCTGTCTCCATCTGCCGGCCGGCAGAAGAACAGCAGTTGGGGCTAAAATTAGGGTTAGGGGTAGGAGTAGGGTTAGGGGTAGGGTTAGGTTAGGGGTAGGGTTAGGGCTAGGGTTAGGGCTAGGGTTGGGGCTAAATTTAGGGTTAGGGTTGGGGCTAAATTTAGGGTTAGGGTTGGGGCTAAATTTAGGGTTAGGCTTCTTTCACACTTACGTCGGTACGGGGCCGTCGCAATGCGTCGGCCCGACATACCGACGCACGTTGTGAAAATTGTGCACAACGTGGGCAGCAGCTGTAGTTTTTCAACGCATCCGCTGCCCAATCTATGTCCTGGGGAGGAGGGGGCAGAGTTACGGCCACGCATGCACGGTCAGAAATGGCAGATGCGACGTACAAAAAAACGTTTCATTGAACGTTTTTTTGTGCCGACGGTCCGCCAAAACACAACTGATCCAGTGCACGACGGACGCGACTTGTGGCCATCCGTCACGATCCGTCGGCAATACAAGTCTATGGGCAAAAAACGCATCCTGCGGGCACATTTGCAGGATCCGTTTCTTGTCCAAAACGACGGATTGCGACGGAATGCCAAACGACGCAAGTGTGAAAGTAGCCTTAGGGCTAGGGTTAGGGTTGGGGCTAAAGTTAGGGCTAGGGTTGGGGCTAAAGTTAGGGTTAGAGCTGGGATTAGGGTTAGGGTTTGGATTAGGGTTGGTATTAGGGTTAGGGTTGGCATTAGGGTTACGCTTGGGATTAGGGTTAGGTTTGGGATTAGGGTTAAGGTTAGGGTTGTGATTAGGGGTGTATTGGGATTAGGGTTAGGTTTGAGGTTAGGGCTGAGATTAGGATTAGGGGTGTGTTGGATTTAGGGTTTTGATTAGGGTTATGGTTAGGGTTGACATTAGGGTTGTTTTGAGGTAAGGGTTGTGATTATGGTTAGGGTTAGTGATTAGGATTATGGATCAGGTTGGGATTAGGGTTAGGGGTGTGTTGGGGTTAGGGTTGGAGCTAGAATTGGGGGGTTTCCACTGTTTAGGTACATCAGGGGGTCTCCAAACACGAAAGCCAATTTTGCGCTCAAAAAGTCAAATGGTGCTCCCTCCCTTCTGAGCTCTGCCGTGCGCCCAAACAGTGGGTTACCCCCACATATGGGGCATCAGCGTACTTGGGATAAATTGGACAACAACTTCTGGGGTCCAATTTCTATTGTTACCCTTGTGAAAATAAAAACTTGGGGGCTACAATATCTTTTTTGTGAAAAAAAAAATATTTTTTATTTTCACGACTCTGCATTCTAAACTTCTGTGAAGCACTTGGGCATTCAAAGTTCTCACCACACATCTAGATAAGTTCCTTGGGGGGTCTAGTTTCCAAAATGGGGTCACTTGTGGGGGGTTACTACAGTTTAGGTACATCAGGGGCTCTGCAATCGCAACATAATGCCCACAGACCATTCTATCAAAGTCTGCATTCCAAAAAGGCGCTCCTTCCCTTCCGAGCTCTGCCGTGCGCCCAAACAGTGGTTTACCCCCACATATGGCGCATCAGCGTACTCGGGATAAATTGGACAACAACTATTGCAGTCCAATTTCTCCTGTTACCCTTGTGAAAATAAATACTTGGGGCTACAATATCTTTTTTGTGGAAAAAAAAATATTTTTTATTTTCACGACTCTGCATTCTAAACTTCTGTGAAGCACTTGGGCATTCAAAGTTCTCACCACACATCTAGATAAGTTCCTTGGGGGGTCTAGTTTCCAAAATGGGGTCACTTGTGGGGGGTTACTACAGTTTAGGTACATCAGGGGCTCTGCAATCGCAACATAATACCCGCAGACCATTCTATCAAAGTCTGCATTCCAAAAAGGCGCTCCTTCCCTTCCGAGCTCTGCCGTGCGCCCAAACAGTGGTTTACCCCCACATATGGGGTACCAGCATATTCAGGACAAATTGGACAACAACTTTTGGGGTCCAATTTCTCTTGTTACCCTTGTGAAAATAAAAACTTGGGGGCTAAAAAATCTCTTTTGTGGAAAAAAAAATATTTTTTATTTTCACGGCTCTGCATTATAAACTTCTGTGAAGCACTTGGGCATTCAAGGTTCTCACCACACATCTAGATAAGTTCCATGGGGGGTCTAATTTCCAAAATGGGGTCACTTGTGGGGGATTTCTACTGTTTAGGCACATCAGGGGCTCTCCAAACGCGACATGGCGTCCGATCTCAATTCCAGCCAATTCTACATTGAAAAAGTAAAACGGCACTCTTTCTCTTCCAAGCTCTGCGGTGCGCCCAAACAGTGGTTTACCCCCACATATTGGGTATCGACATACTCAGGAGAAATTGCACAACAACTTTAGTGGTCTAATTTCTCCTGTTACCCTTGTGAAAATAAAAATTTGTGGGCAAAAAGATCATTTTTGTAGAAAAAATGCAATTTTTTTTTTCACGGCTCTACGTTATAAACTTCTGTGAAGCACATGGGGGTTCAAAGTGCTCACCACACATCTAGATATGTTCCTTAAGGGGTCTAGTTTCCAAAATGGGGTCACTTGTGGGGAGTTTCCACTGTTTAGGCACATCAGGGGCTCTCCAAACGCGACATGGCGTCCAATCTCAATTCCAGCCAATTCTGCATTGAAAAAGTCAAACGGTGCTCCTTCACTTCTAAGTTCTGCGGTGCGCCCAAAAAGTGGTTTACCCCCACATATGGGGTATTGGCGTATTCAGGAGAAATTGCATAACAAAATTTATGGTTACATTTCTGTTTTTACACTTGTGAAAATAAAAAAAATGGTTCTGAATTAAGATGTTTGCAAAAAAAAGTTAAATGTTCATTTTTTCCTTCCACATTGTTTCAGTTCCTGTGAAGCACGTAAAGGGTTAATAAACTTCTTGAATGTGGTTTTGAGAACCTTGAGGGGTGTAGTTTTTAGAATGGTGTCACACTTCATTATTTTCTATCATATAGACCCCTCAAAATGACTTCAAATGTGATGTGGTCCCTAAAAAAAAATGGTGTTGTAAAAATGAGAAATTGCTGGTCAACTTTTAACCCTTATAACTCCCTAACTAAAAAAAAATTTTGTTTCCAAAATTGTGCTGATGTAAAGTAGACATGTGGGAAATGTTATTTATTAACTGTTTTTTCGTGACATATCTCTCTGATTTAAGGGCATAAAAATACAAAGTTTGAAAATTGCAAAATTTTAAAAATTTTCGCCATATTTCCGTTTTTTTCATAAATAATCGCAAGTAATATCGAAGAGATGTTACCACTAACATGAAGTACAATATGTCACGAAAAAACATTCTCAGAATCAGCGGGATCCGTTGAAGCGTTCCAGAGTTATAACCTCATAAAGTGACAGTGGTCAGAATTGCAAAAATTGGCCTGGTCATTAAGTACCAAATTGGCTCTGTCACTAAGGGGTTAAACAGCTGAACCATTGCTCATATTTCCAGGTGAGCTTATTTGTATGGTCATTTGCATTATTGGACTTCTTTTGTAAAAAAGGATTCTTTTTGAGTCTGTTTTGGCAAATTTTAATAGCATGTTGAAATACATTAAACAAAAAGGTAGACCTGTCACCCTACAAACAATAAAAATAAATAAATAAGAAACGTAGGACATGACATAAACTGGGTTGAAAGTTCCCTTAAAGAAGTTGTCCACTATTTGGACAACTTTTGTCATACCTCTCTCTTGGCCCCCATAAAATAATACAGCTAATACTCCCCTCCTGTCCCGGTGGCGTTCTTGTGGTGTCAGCAGTCGCGGTCCTGGGGATCTCCTGCTGTTGTTGTGACTCTGGCGTCCAATCGCCCAACTAGGGAAGAATAGTTAGGAATGCCCAATTGCACTAAGTCACTGGGGGAGGTTATATGAAGTTACTAAGAAAGCCATGAATCTAGGGCCTTACTTAAAGGATGCTGCATCAGTTTTTTTTTTTTTTTTTTAACATTGAAGTCTTTGGAAAACGGATCCGTTAATTAGCCATCAGTTTTTCTCCCATCTGAAAAGGATCCGTTTTTTTCCCATACTGGATCTGTTTCAAATGAATGATTACTTGAAAGTTCACATGTCCAGTAATAGATGTTGAATATTTCTTTTTCTAACTCCAATAAGCAAAAAATGGATCCTTTTCAAATGGAGAAAAACTGGTGGCTATTTAACAGATCCGTTTTCCAAAGACTTCAATGTTAAAAATGCAGATCCACTTGAAGTCCGTTTTTTCAGGAAAACAAAAAAGTTAACAAACTAAACAAGAAAAAAGAATGGACTATAGAAAGGCTCGCACAGCAAAATATAGAAAAGTAACAGAATAATGTTTATTCAAACACCACAACAACAAACATGATAAAAACATCTAAAATACAGAACCATACAATGACACCCCTATACAGTAGAAACTGAGGTATAGGATACCTGTGGCCATAGAGTATATGGATACATGAAAATGGTTTAACAGTAGGTGTAGGATAACAAAACTAGACACTGCTAAAGAAATAATATACAGTGACTGTATCACGTAAGGCCAGAGTCTCCTAAATAGGAGCCCTGGTCAAAAGATAGAGTACCTACTGACATCCAATACAAAAACAGCTATATAAATAACCAGCTGTATCAACCTAGGTCGAGCAGAAGCCCATACCTGGTCCGGCCATAGGATACCAACCCAGGTCCTTGCCTAAGAATCCGGCATCAGGACACATGATGGGGTGAGCAGAGAAAGCCCCACGCGTATCGCCGCCGCTGCGGCTTCGTCAGGGGAAGTGTGTGCAGTGGTGACAAGTCTACATATATATACAGACCGTGATTGGCAGGTGTGTAGGCAGCTGGAAATGCCTGGGCGCCGATGGCGGGAGTGCAGAGGACGCGCACCGGCTGTGTAAGGTAAGCGCTAAGCCGGAAGTGTAAGCGATCTCCATGGAGATGTACGGCGGCTGCACAAAGACGACTCATAACTGAGTCGCATTGCGCAAGCGCCAAAAACAGAGCTACGGCGCGCCAGCCTGATAGTCAGGAGATGAATACAAGAGGACGAGGGAGGAGGGGGAGAGAAGGGGAGGGAAGTTGTGGAAAGGGGGATAGATGGAGCTGGCCAAATAGAAAGAAGTGTATCGCACAGCTCATAATCGTGACAAGACCGTACCTAAAAGGATAAATGAGGGGAACAAATGCATGTCAGTGTGAACATACAAAGAAAATAAACAAATAGGCAGAACATCCCCGAATGTTCATAGAAGTGTATAGAGCAAATCGGTGTACTGATGATAAATACACCGAAAGCTTATATAAGCCACAGTACCCCCAAAGAACACAACAAAGATCATCCACAGTGCCTGGATGTCCAGCAGAGACACTAAATAAAGAGGATTGTTCGTAGTGTCCCCCAAACTTATATGTAAAACAATTCCTCTCTGCTGGGCATCCATACAACAGGATGACATGTAGATACATATCCACCAGCGGTGGTTAACACATCCCGTCACAGGAGATATTAAATCCAGGTAGCCGATAAGCATAATTGCAATCAAGTCCCGTACACAAAAAGCCAGGAGAAGCCATTTCAGGCAACGTAATGTCCAAGTCCATAGAAAGAATGGGTTCCCATCATGTAGTGGAGAAGAAGAATATCCGGTCCTGCGAAGTGCTCCAAGTAGTGTGCTGAAGAGCTCAAGAGTCCCTAGAGCTCAAGGAATACCGCCAGGTCATGTACAAAAGATACCGATAGAGCCTTGTGTCCGACCCCGCCCAGGTGCCAGAATGTCCAAAGGGAGAGAATAAATCCCCATAATGAGATGAAGGAAAGAAATATCCAGTTATCTGATAATCCTGCTTCCATCGCCACAAGTACACAAGCAATGAGGAGTCCAATAGCCAGACTACAGTGGAGTAGATGAATTAATTCCATAAACGGCTCCGAAACCCACGAAAACTATAGGAACAACATAGAAAAAATGTTAAGTCCTAATGTTAAGAAATTACGGTGGACATCACATAAGGGAAATATATGCATGGAGATAGGTCCAAAGACTCTCCTCAAAATGTCAGCCTAAAAACCCAGTGAAGAGGAGCTCCTCATTCAATCCAAGAGGAGCCACTGATTGCAACTGGAAAATCCACCTAGATTCCACTTGCAACAAGATCCTACGCCTGTCCCCTCCTCTTTCATTGTAAGCAAGTTTTTGTAGGCCCACTACCCGTAGACCATTTGAAGTACCGCCATGATGTGTCAAGAAATGCTCCGACACTGGAGTGAGGGTCTTGCCCTTTTTGGAGTCTGAAGCCGCTAGATGTATCGTAGAAATATGCTTCTGGACCCGCTTCCTCAACTCCTGTGATGTTTGTCCTACATATAGTAGTTTGCATGGACAGATAAGGGCATAAATCACATCTTTAGACTTACAATTAATGTAAGCCCTAAGCCGATGTCTACTGGAGCGGATGGGGTGAAGAAAGAAATCCCGTGTGACCTCCATGTGGGGACAGATGTTACAGTCCCCACATGGAAAAGACCCCCTGAGAATTACACCCCTGTTCAACCTAGTCGTGGGTCTATTAAAGTGACTCTTTGTGAGCAAATCTCTTAAATTGGGAGCTCGCCGGGCCACCATGAGTGGTCTCTCACTAATAATGTCTGCTGTTTGTAGGTCGACTTGAAGAATCTGCCAATGTTTGGACAGGATCCCACTAACCTGTCTCCAGCCATTATTAAAGTCCGTGATGAAGCGAGTCTGTGTCTCCTGGCGCTGTCTCCTCGAGGACAACAAAGATCTCTGGTCCTGACTTCTCGCTCTCTGATAGGCCGTAGAGATAATGCGTTTCGGGTAACCCCTCTGATGGAAACGGTCCGTGAGATCACGAGCCTGGGTCAAAAAATCACAATCACGCGTACAGTTACGCCTTACGCGCAGAAACTGTCCTGTGGGGACACCCACCTTTGTATGCCATGGATGGAAGCTTGTAAAGTCCAAAAGCGAATTAGTTGCTGTTGGCTTGCGGTATAAATCAGTTGCTAAGCTCCTCCCTTGAGGGAAAATCCTCAGGTCCAAAAAGGTAATCTCACTGGCAGAAAAAGAATAGGTGAGGTAGATGTTATATGGATTAGAGTTAAGAGAGTTAAGAGGCTACTGCCCCCTCTCAGGAGAATTGTAGTGATTTTTTGTCCTCCACCGGGAGCGAGGTAGACCACGGACCCGACGAGGGAGAAAACACAAGAAACGTAAGGAGAAGACTAACACGGCACAGGGGCCACACATCCCCCTTTCACCACAACTATCCAACCAGACAGAGATAGAGGAGTCAGATAGGTCCGGCCAGGTGACATCGGGCCAGGAGACGAGTCCGTTGACATTACAGGTAATTAATCTCTCTGATCATAATCTTACACCAGTTGAGCTATCAGTCCTGCAAAGGGGTCTTTCATTTGTCCCCACAAATCCGGTGGACAAATTCACCCTTATTAAAGATCTGTATTTATTTTGCAGAAGGCTTACTTTCTAGGTCATGTACAAAAGACCCGATGTCCTACAGACAATGCCTGTGGATGAACGTCGTACTTTCCAGGATCTCTTAGATTTATTGGAAGAAAATGAGTCTGGTTCGAACAGAAGAAGATTCCCACATAGAAATAAATCGCTTAGGACACCATCCTTTTCTTTGGTACCTGCTATCAAAATATTCTTTGAAGTGGTCAAGCGTGACATCCTCTCCATGTCTACCCGGGTAAGTGGCCCGCCAAATTTGAATTGGGAAGAGAAACGGGCTTTAAAAGCTCTACAAAATAATCAAGAATTTACCATCAAGGAGGCGGATAAAGGGGGCAACGTGGTGTTGTGGCAAGTTCAACTTTATGAGGCGGAGGCCAAAAGACAGCTCAACAACACCCAGTACTACCAAAGGCTTCCCTCTCACCCTACCTCTCTTTTTCTCTCTAAATTCGAACAACTTCTTTGCAGGGCCGCACAGTTTTCCATCATCACCCCTCAAGAAAAACGGTATTTGAAGGTAGCCAATCCGGTCACAGCAACTTTCTACATGTTGCCGAAAATTCATAAAGATAGTGTGAGAACTCCTGGTAGACCTATTGTCTCCAGTATCGGCAGCATGTGCAAAAAGGCCGGTGAGTACCTGGATTTCTTTCTCCAACCGATTGCCTCGTCTCTTCCCTCGTTTATCCGTGACTCCTCACATTTTATCGACATTTGTGGTCGTATCGAGCTACCAGAAAGATTCTCTCTAATTACATGTGATGTGGAGTCACTATATTCTAATATCGGTCATAAAGAGGGGGTCGAGGCGGTGGCTTATTTTTTTAACAAGAACAGTTCCATGGATAGAGGCCACGATTCTTTTCTGCTTGATTTGTTAACTTTTGTTCTCCACCACAACTTTTTTCTTTTTGATAGGGTGTATTATCTACAGCGATCAGGCGTGGCGATGGGCGCGAAGTGTGCACCAGCCTACGCGAACATCTTTCTTGGCTGGTGAGAGGAGGTATTTGTTTATCCTCTTCCATCCTTCGCTGCCCACGTCCACGCCTGGTTTCGCTTTATAGATGATGTTTTCATCCTGTGGAATGGGACTGAGGAAGAGTGTGCTGAGTTTTTTAATACTCTTAACTCTAATCCATATAACATCTACCTCACCTATTCTTTTTCTGCCAGTGAGATTACCTTTTTGGACCTGAGGATTTTCCCTCAAGGGAGGAGCTTAGCAACTGATTTATACCGCAAGCCAACAGCAACTAATTCGCTTTTGGACTTTACAAGCTTCCATCCATGGCATACAAAGGTGGGTGTCCCCACAGGACAGTTTCTGCGCGTAAGGCGTAACTGTACGCGTGATTGTGATTTTTTGACCCAGGCTCGTGATCTCACGGACCGTTTCCATCAGAGGGGTTACCCGAAACGCATTATCTCTACGGCCTATCAGAGAGCGAGAAGTCAGGACCAGAGATCTTTGTTGTCCTCAAGGAGACAGCGCCAGGAGACACAGACTCGCTTCATCACGGACTTTAATAATGGCTGGAGACAGGTTAGTGGGATCCTGTCCAAACATTGGCAGATTCTTCAAGTTGACCTACAAACAGCAGACATTATTAGTGAGAGACCACTCATGGTGGCCCGGCGAGCTCCCAATTTAAGAGATTTGCTCACAAAGAGTCACTTTAATAGACCCACGACTAGGTTGAACAGGGGTGTATTTCTCAGGGGGTCTTTTCCATGTGGGGACTGTAACATCTGTCCCCACATGGAGGTCACACGGGATTTCTTTCTTCACCCCATCCGCTCCAGTAGACATCGGCTTAGGGCTTACATTAATTGTAAGTCTAAAGATGTGATTTATGCCCTTATCTGTCCATGCAAACTACTATATGTAGGACAAACCTCACAGGAGTTGAGGAAGCGGGTCCAGAAGCATATTTCTACGATACATCTAGCGGCTTCAGACTCCAAAAAGGGCAAGACCCTCACTCCAGTGTCGGAGCATTTCTTGACACATCATGGCGGTACTTCAAATGGTCTACGGGTAGTGGGCCTACAAAAACTTGCTTACAATGAAAGAGGAGGGGACAGGCGTAGGATCTTGTTGCAAGTGGAATCTAGGTGGATTTTCCAGTTGCAATCAGTGGCTCCTCTTGGATTGAATGAGGAGCTCCTCTTCACGGGGTTTTTAGGCTGACATTTTGAGGAGAGTCTTTGGACCTATCTCCATGCATATATTTCCCTTATGTGATGTCCACCGTAATTTCTTAACATTAGGACTTAACATTTTTTCTATGTTGTTCCTATAGTTTTCGTGGGTTTCGGAGCCGTTTATGGAATTAATTCATCTACTCCACTGTAGTCTGGCTATTGGACTCCTCATTGCTTGTGTACTTGTGGCGATGGAAGCAGGATTATCAGATAACTGGATATTTCTTTCCTTCATCTCATTATGGGGATTTATTCTCTCCCTTTGGACATTCTGGCACCTGGGCGGGGCCGGACACAAGGCTCTATCGGTATCTTTTGTACATGACCTGGCGGTATTCCTTGAGCTCTAGGGACTCTTGAGCTCTTCAGCACACTACTTGGAGCACTTCGCAGGACCGGATATTCTTCTTCTCCACTACATGATGGGAACCCATTCTTTCTATGGACTTGGACATTACGTTGCCTGAAATGGATTCTCCTGGCTTTTTGTGTACGGGACTTGATTGCAATTATGCTTATCGGCTACCTGGATGTAATATCTCCTGTGACGGGATGTGTTAACCACCGCTGGTGGATATGTATCTACATGTCATCCTGTTGTATGGATGCCCAGCAGAGAGGAATTGTTTTACATATAAGTTTGGGGGACACTACGAACAATCCTCTTTATTTAGTGTCTCTGCTGGACATCCAGGCACTGTGGATGATCTTTGTTGTGTTCTTTGGGGGTACTGTGGCTTATATAAGCTTTCGGTGTATTTATCATCAGTACACCGATTTGCTCTATACACTTCTATGAACATTCGGGGATGTTCTGCCTATTTGTTTATTTTCTTTGTATGTTCACACTGACATGCATTTGTTCCCCTCATTTATCCTTTTAGGTACGGTCTTGTCACGATTATGAGCTGTGCGATACACTTCTTTCTATTTGGCCAGCTCCATCTATCCCCCTTTCCACAACTTCCCTCCCCTTCTCTCCCCCTCCTCCCTCGTCCTCTTGTATTCATCTCCTGACTATCAGGCTGGCGCGCCGTAGCTCTGTTTTTGGCGCTTGCGCAATGCGACTCAGTTGTGAGTCGTCTTTGCGCAGCCGCCGTACATCTCCATGGAGATCGCTTACACTTCCGGCTTAGCTCTTACCTTACACAGCCGGTGCGCGTCCTCTGCACTCCCGCCATCGGCGCCCAGGCGTTTCCAGCTGCCTACACACCTGCCAATCACGGTCTGTATATATATATGTAGACTTGTCACCACTGCACACACTTCCCCTGACGAAGCCGCAGCGGCGGCGATACGCGTGGGGCTTTCTCTGCTCACCCCATCGTGTGTCCTGATGCCGGATTCTTAGGCAAGGACCTGGGTTGGTATCCTATGGCCGGACCAGGTATGGGCTTCTGCTCGACCTAGGTTGATACAGCTGGTTATTTATATAGCTGTTTTTGTATTGGATGTCAGTAGGTACTCTATCTTTTGACCAGGGCTCCTATTTAGGAGACTCTGGCCTTACGTGATAGTCACTGTATATTATTTCTTTAGCAGTGTCTAGTTTTGTTATCCTACACCTACTGTTAAACCATTTTCATGTATCCATATACTCTATGGCCACAGGTATCCTATACCTCAGTTTCTACTGTATAGGGGTGTCATTGTATGGTTCTGTATTTTAGATGTTTTTATCATGTTTGTTGTTGTGGTGTTTGAATAAACATTATTTTGTTACTTTTCTATATTTTGTTGTGCGAGCCTTTCTATAGTCCATTCTTTTTTCTTGTTTAGTTTGTTATCCATTACATTGGACTTGGCTCTGCACACTTTGGATTCTCTTTACAGCTAGAGTGCACCCTTTCTTTATATACTATATGAAAACAAAAAAGTTGTCTGCACAACTTTTTTTGTCAACTGATTGCTGCTGGATTCTAACGAACCATAACTAAACATGTGAACTTAGCCTTAGTGATAATCACATTTCTGGTCTGGAATTCCTTTAACCCCTTCATGACTTTGCAATTTAGCGTTTTCATTTCTTGCTACTCTTATTCCTACTGCCATAACTTTTTTTTTTTTTACCTTTCCGTCAATATGGCCATATGACAGCTTGTTTTTTTACAGGACGAGTTGTACTTTTGAATGATACCATTCATTTTATAGTATTCTGGAAAATGGGAAACAAAATTTCCAAATGTGGGATAATTGAAAAAAAAGATGCAATTCCGAAATTGTTTTCTGGGGTTTTTATTTACCATTTTCACTAAATGCTAAAACTGACCCTCCATTATGATTCTCCAAGTCATTTCGAGTTCAGACACCAAACATATCTAGGTTATTTTTTTTATTTAAGCGGTAAAAAAAAATCCAAAGTTTGTAAAAAAAAATAAATAAATAAATAAAAAAAATGGGCCATTTTCCGAGGCCCAAAACGTTTAAATTTTTCATGACCTGGGACTGGAATAATTGCGGTAGATATGATGTTTTGATCGCCTGTTATTGCATTTTATAGGAATGTTGCAGCAATAAAAAAAAGTTATGGCGTTTCGTTTCTTTTTCTTGATACTCCTTTTACCGATCTGATTAACTTAGTTTAGATTTTGATAGATCAGGCTTTTATGAACACAGCAATACCAAATATGTGTATTTTTTTTATTTTGAAATGAGAAAATTGGGGAGGGGGGGGGGGGGGGGTAAGTTGAATTTTTATAATTTTTGTTTACTTGCTTCTTAGTCCCCTTAACCCCTTTACCCCCGGAGCTTTTTCCGCTTTTTTTTATTTTTCCGTCAATATGGCCATGTGAGGGCTTATTTTTTGCGGGACGAGTTGTACTTTTGAACAATACCATTGGTTTTACCATGCCATGTAACAGAAAACGGGAAAAAAATTCCAAGTGTGATGAAATTGCAAAAAAAGTGCAATCTCACACTTGTTTTTTGTTTGGCCTTTTTGCTAGGTTCACCAAATGCTAAAACTAACCTGCCATTATGATTCTCCAGGTCATTACGAGTTCATAGACACCTAACATGTCTAGGTTATTTTTTATCTAAGTGGTAAAAAAAAATTCCAAAGTTTGCTTAAAAAAAAAAAAAAAAATTGCGCGATTTTCCGATACCCGTAGTGTCTCCAATTTTCGTGATCTGGGGTCAGGTGAGGGCTTATTTTTTGCGTGCCGAGCTGGAGTTTTTAACAATACCGTTTTGGTGTAAATACGTTCTTTTGATCGCCCGTTATTGCATTTTAATGCAATGTCGCGGCGACCAAAAAAACGTAATTTTGCCGTTTTGATTTTTTTTATCGCTACGCCATTTAGCGGTCAGGTTAATCCTTTGTTTTTATTGATAGATTGGGCGATTCTGAACACGGCAATACCAAAAATGTGTATGTTTGACTTTTTTTTTTTTAATTGTTTTATTTTGATTTTTTATTTTTTTTATATTTTTAATCACTTTTTTTTTTAATTTTGGCATGCTTCAATAGCCTCCATGTGAGGCTAGAAGCATGCACAACTCGATCGCCTCTGCTACATAGAGGTGATGCACAGATCACCTCTATGTAGCAGAAATGCAGGGTTGCTTTGAACGCCGACCACAGGGTGGCGCTCAAAGCAATCGGCCATCAACAACCATAGAGGTCTCAAGGAGACCTCTGGTTGTTATGGCAATGCACTGCTGACCCCCGATCATGTGACGGGGGTCAGCAGTGCGAGGACTTCCGGCCGCGCGGCCGGGAGCGCTAGTTAAATGCCGCTGTCAGCGCTTGACGGCGGCATTTAACTAGTTAATGGGTGCGGGCAGATCGCGATTCCGCTCGCGCTCATTGCGCGCACATGTCAGCTGTACAAAACAGCTGACATGTCGTGGCTTTGAGGTGGGCTCACCGCCGGAGCCCACCTCAAAGCAGGGGATCTGCCAGCTGACGTACTGTTCCGTCAGCTGGCAGAAAGGGGTTAATAGACTGAAAGCTACAGTCATTGGATCACTTGTGCTACACATAGCAGGCCATCAGCCAACCAGCTGACTGAATGTGGAGTAGAGTAGTACAAGTAGACGGAGTAGCTCAGCAAGTGAATACTTCCGGCCCGCCGACACTGATAACATCTGATCACTGAGGGTCCCAGGTGGTGGACACCGGCCGATCAGACATTGATGACCTATTCTAAGGATAGGCTATCAATGTAAAAGTAGTAGACAACCTCTTTAAGTTCAGGTACAAAGTGCTATTGAGTGCACTGAGGGTGTGGGAACAGATGATAGGGCAGATTTAGCAAGGGATAACAGGGAATAGTTGGTTAGATTAGGGAAGTGAGGTAATGGCTTAGTCTATATAGTTTATATAGTAGGTTTTTCAGGCATGCTTAAAATTGAGGATACTGGGAATTGTCAAGATTGTGCAGGGTAGTTCCTTCCAGAAAATGGCACAGCCGGTAGTAATGTAGGAGTGATGTCATTAGAAGATTTGTATAATTGGATGTTCTCATCAGAAAAAAGATACTGGAAACCAAATCTGCTGATGGTTTGTCCAGTAAGGGTGGTATACACAGAAAAGAGAAGTTGATCTGAAACTGAACTATGAAGAACCTCACCAAGAGGGGGAAGGGGAAGAAGAGCTGGCAAATGATATATCATAGAGGTAGGATGATTACCAAGAGAGCGTGGACACATCTTGCTAACTTCCCATCGAAATCAGAAGATGTCCAACAATGCTATCACTCAGAACTAGCAGAAACCAGTTGGGCCCAGTTACTGTTTTGATGGAATAATTGTGGCCAAAAAGCCATATATTTGATATGGACGTATTGGCTTTAACAAAAGGTAGTTTATTTGCTTAAAGACTGGAGAGCAGTACCATAATCCTAGGACCCCTTCTCTTCTCAATCTATACCCTTGGCCTGGGACAACTCATAAAGTCCTATGGCTTACAGTACCTTCTATATGCTCCAGAATCCCAGAGTGTTTATCAGCCATATCCTCCTTCTTCTCCTCTCAAACTCAATGTAGACAAATCTGAAATAATTATCTTACCTCCATCTCGCACACCTTCCCTACCTACTCTATCTATCACAATAAATGAATTCACACTTTCCCCTGTCCCGGTAATCCGCTGCCTCGGAGTAACCCTTGACTCTGCCCTGTCTTTCGAACCGCACATCCAGGCTCTCGCCACCTCCTCTCGCCTCCAGCTCAAAAATATTTCCAGAATCTGTCCTTTCCTCAGCCCTCACTCTACCATAATGCTTGTGCATGCCCTTATCATCTCCCTCCTCGACTACTGCAACATCCTTCTTTGTGGCCTACCTTCTAACATTCTCGCACCCCACCAGTCCGTCCTAAACTTTGCTGCCCGACTAATTAATCTCTCTCGCTACACTCCTGCTTCCCCTCTTTGCAAATCCCTTCACTGGCTCCCAATTTCCCAGTGTATCCAGTTTACATTACTAACACTGACCTATAAAGCCATCCATAACCTTTCTCCTCCGTATATTTCGGTACTAATCTCTCAATATCTTCCCTTACGTAATCTTTGGTCCTCCCAAATTCTCCTTCTCTCCTCCACGCTTATTCGCTCCTCACCCAATCACCTCCAAGACTTCTCCCGAATATCCCCCATCATCTGGAATTCTATGCCCTAACACGTCCGGTTATTCACCACATTTGGATCCTTCAAACTGAACCTGAAAACCCATCTCTTCAAAAAAGCTTACAACCTGTAATGACCACACGGCCACCTCAACACCATCAGAGCTACTGCAACCCTCAACCTATTATCTCCTTCCCCATAATCCTGTAGAATGTAAGCCCGCAAGGGCAGGCTCCTCTCCCCTCTGTACCAGTCTGCCATTGTTAGTTTTGTTTAGTGTAAAGTTATATCTGTATTTTGATGTAACCCCATCTAATGTAGAGCACCATGGAATTAATGGGGCTATATAAATAAATAATAATAATGTGGTTTTGCAGGCAACAGTGAAACATGGTGGCGGTTCCTTGCAAGTTTGGTGCTGCATTTCAGCAAATGTAGTTGGGGATTTGGTCAGGGATAAATCGGATGCTAAGATGTACAAGCAGACCTTATCCATCATGCAATGACATCAGGGATTTGTCTGATTGGTTCTAATTATTATGCAGCAGGACAACCATCCAAAACCTGCAGCCAGCTCGTTAAAAACAATCTTAAGCGTAAAGAAGAATAAGGAGTCTTGAAAGTGATAATATGAACCCACAGAGCCCTGATCTCAACATCATCAAGTTTGTCTGGGATTACCTGAGGAGACATAAGAATTTTTGCAAGACATCCATAGAAGATCTGTGGTTAATTCTCCAAGATGTTTGGAACAACCTGTGCTTCCCTACAAAGCTCCTACAAAAAAGTTTGTGTGAGTGTACCTAGAAGAATTGATGCTTTGAAACAGTTTGAAGAACAAAGGATTGTCATACCAGATATTGATTTGATTTAATTTCCATTTTGTTAATTTCCTTTGCATTTTCTTGATTTGATCAAATAAACTATTAGCAGTTACATTTTTAAGGTATTCTTTTTTTGCAGACCTAAAATGTTTGCAGAGTACTGTATGTGGGTATAAGATGTGTAGCTGTCTCACACTTGGGAGCACATTTTGTTGTAAATTTCTCCTTAAATCTTTTGATTATATTTACTGTATATACTCTGACCCGAGTAGAAGCTGAGGCATCTCATTCTGCCATGGAAAACTGGGTAAGCTTATCGACTCGAGTATAAGCCGGGTATGCATTGTCCCCTCATCTCTGTCCTGCTACGTGTGGCTCACCGCGTCGCCGTCCTGGTATGTTCCCCCCCACCCCCCCGTTTTGTATTGGTATGTGTGGCTCCCCCATCCTGTCCTGCTTTGTGTGGATTCCCCCATCCTGTCCTGGTATGTGTGTCTCCCCCTGTTGTATGCATGGCTCCCCCGGTCCCACATGGCTTCTCTCCCCCCCACCCCCCCACCCCCCGTCTCCTCGTTGTATGCATGGCTCACTTCCCCCCCCGTTCTAATCACCCTACTTGTTTTGTCAATGCATCTCCGTTGTCCCAGCGCTGCAGCTTTCCTGTGCTGAGCTCCATGTAGAAACTGAAAGCTTTTGTCCCCGCAGAAATCATTCCCCTCTTCACCTCCTGTACCTGTAACTTTCTGCAACCCTCTCCTACACACAGAGGCTGCTATATTAATATACCAGTTTGAGAACATCTACTGGTAGTGTAATGTTAAAGGGAATCTGTCATCCCAAAAATCGTATATGAGCTAAGGCCATTCTGTAATGCTGTAGATAAGCCCCCGATGTCACCTGAAATATAAGAAAAACAGGTTATATTATACTCACCCAGGAGAGGTTCCTCTGGGGTCCAGGTCCGGCACCTCCTATCTTCATACGATCACGTCCTCTTCTTGTCTTCCTGCCGCGGCGCAGGCGTACTTTGTTTTCCCTGTTGAGGGCAGAGCAAAGTACTGCAGTGCGCAGGCACCGAGAAAGGTCAGAGAGGCCCAGCACCTGCGCACTGCAGTACTTTGCTCTGCCCTCAACAGCGCAGACAAAGTACGCCTGCGCTGGAGCTGCAGCGTGAAGACCAGAAGAGGACGTCATCGTATGAAGCTAGGAGGCGCCTGACATTGGCCGCGATGCCCATCGGACCCGAACCGAACCAGGACCGGCCCTGGGTGAGTATAATATAACCTGTTTTTCTTACCTTTCAGGTTACATCGGGGGCTTTTCTACAGCATTACAGAATGTTGTAGATAAGCCCCTGATGTCGGTGGCTGCAGCTCATATACGATTTTTGGGGTTACAGATTCACTTTAAGAGGAATAAATTTAGCTTTGTACATTAAAGGGAACTTGTCATCAGGATTGTGCACAGTAACCTACAGACAGTGTCAGATCGGCGCCATTATACTGATTACAATGATACCTGGGTTGATGAAATCCATCTTGTGATTGTTGATTAATCTTTATTTTTAGTTTTGAGTTAATGAGATTCTTGTGCTCCGGGGCCGCCCTTGTGGGTGTGTGACGCGAGTCACTAATGTGATGCTAGTCACTCACGGACAGCCCGTGAGGCAGAAGAGTCAGATGTTCCGGGGTCAATACCAACAGAGTACGTAGATAACCAAGGGAAAAGATTAAAGCGTAAGTCAGGTCACAGTCCAGGGTCAATAATAAGAGGTAGCGGATCAACAGCCAAAGGACAAGACAAAGGGATAGTCAGAACAAGGTCAAGGGTCAGGCAGCAGAAGATTAGAACTCAGAACAATAGAATCAGGCTATCACTCACCAAGAAGCACAAACTATGCCTGGCAGGGATCAGGGGCAGATAGTTCAGTTAAGTAGCTAAGCGCTCACCAGAACACTGAACACCTGCAGAAAGTCCTGCTCGTCCCAGTCACAGATTGGGCAGCAGAGCTGTCAATCAAGGCACCGACAGCCAAGCAAGCCCATCACAATATTGGACAGCCAAGCTGTCAATCAAGACACAGACAGCTCAGCAATACAGTTTCCATAGAACAGCATAGCCATCATTAAGGGTAAGTTCACACAGGGCATTTGCTGCGTTTTTTTTCTGCAGCAAATGTTGGCAGAAAAGCTGCGCCAAAAACACAGGTTTAGGTGCGTTTTGTGTGCTTTTTTTTCATGCATTTTTTTTTCTTTGTGCATGCCAATAAAGTTGAATGCAAACAGAGAAAAAAAAACAACTTCCTGTAGATAGAATGAATAGATACAATTAATAGATTGATAGAATAGATAGAATGAATAGATAGATTGATAGAATAGATAGATTACCTGTGGTATCTTCTTCCCTGCATTTTCCTACTGTGCAGAGGTCAGGCAGTGAGAGAGCACAGGCTCAGTGACGTCACCACTAGTTACTGAGCCTGCGCCCCCTCCGTCTCATTCATTCCCCAGTAGCTTACGGCTTGGA
This sequence comes from Ranitomeya imitator, assembly GCF_032444005.1. Classification (NCBI taxonomy): domain Eukaryota; kingdom Metazoa; phylum Chordata; class Amphibia; order Anura; family Dendrobatidae; genus Ranitomeya; species Ranitomeya imitator. Next base: position 447,566,808 of record NC_091282.1, read on the forward strand.
GCAGTCGCATTAGCAGCGTTCCTGATTGTAAGATTTATCTCCCCCAGAAACTGCGTGGGGCACTCGTTATATCAGACTGCGACGGATCAGGGAGTATACTGTTGGTTTATTATTTTATGTTTATTTCAGAAGATCGATGGCTTCGCTTGGAATGGCGGAATAATAAAATGGTAAAACACTGTTTTTTTTCTGCATGTGTGTTTATTTAACACTTTAATTACTATAGGATTAGTAATGGATAGGTGTCTTATTGACGCCTCTCCATTACTAAGCCGGTTTTATGTCACCATTCAATAGGATCAATAATTGATGCGCCTTTTCTGGGCAGCTGTGGGCCGCTATTTTTAGGCTGAGTGCCTATATCAATGGCCCCTTACCAGCCTGAGAATACCAGCCCCTAGCTGTGAGCTTTAGCAAAGTCAAAAATGGGGGGGACCCCACGCTGTTTTTTAAAATTATTTAAATAATTTTTTTTTAAAAAAGCGTGAGGACCCCTCTATTCTTGATAACCAGCCTTGCTGAAGCTGACAGCTGGGGGTTGCAGCCCCCGACTGTGAGTTTTGTCTGGCTGGTTATCAAGAATAGGGGGAACCCACACCTTTTATTATTATTTATTTATAGCGCAGGAGCAGCAGATGAAAACTCTCATCCGCCGCTCCTACTGTCACTGTAATTAGCGTTAGCAGGTGTCAGATGATGGGATCAGTAGTCCCATCAGCTGACACCAGTGATTGGAGATAAAGTTTATACCTGTTTGCAGGTATGTTTACATCAAACACTGTAATGTCGGGCCCCACATTCAAGTGAATGGGGGTCGGTTCCACTCTGTTGGATGACAGGCTGTATGATTGCATCATGCAGCCTGTCATCTAGATGTAGCAGAGCCGAGTGTGACTTCACATCCAGCTGTCCTTGACTTTTCTGCAGCAAATACGCAGCAAGAAAAATAAACCTGTCTATATACAGCGTTTTTTCACCATCCATTTAAGTCAATGGGTGGAAAACGCTGGAAAAATGCTGAAAGAATTGACATGCCCTATATCCAAAAAACGCAGTAAAGCACCAAATACTGATCACACAAAAAACCAATGTGTGTGCATGAGATTTCTCAAATCTCATAGGCTTTGCTGGTACTGTAAAAAGCAGCAAAAAATTAGCATAAAAAAACGCAGCAAAAACGGCCTGTGTGAACTTACCCTAACAGAGCAGAGGAATCATGACAGGGGGTCGATATTTGCTGCTCTAATTAGGTATTCATCAGTACATCGTCTGACGGGTTACTGATCCCTCAGTGACCTCCCTCCTAGTTTACATAATGAATATATGTACATACTTAAAAAGGAAAAAAAAAAACCCTTCTGCAAAACTGAAAATAAAGATTACACAACAACCACAAGACAGATTTCATCAACCAGGTATCATTGTAATCAGTATAACGGCGCTGACCTGACACTGTCTGTAGGTTACTGTGTACAATCCTGCTGACAGGTTCCCTTTAAGTAGTAGTGTATGTTTCCCTTCTGGGATGTTTGCCCATTAATACTGGCAGTGTCATCTTGGAAACATTCATGCATCATCCTAGTGTTGTAATCCAAAACAGTAAATATGTGACTTGGATACATTTTTTACATTTACCGTATATACTCGAGTATAAGCCGAGATTTTCAGCCCAAATTTTTGGGCTGAAAGTGCCCCTCTCGGCTTATACTCGAGTCAAGGTGGGTGGCAGGGTCGGCGGGTGAGGGCGCTGAGATATACTTACCTAGTCCTGGCGATCCTGGCGCTCCCCCTGCCGTCCCACGGTCTTCTGTGCTGCAGCGTCTTCCCCTCTTCAGCGGTCACGTGGGACCGCTCATTAAAAAAATGAATAGGTGGCTCCACCTCCCATAGGGGTGGAGCCGCGTATTCATTTCTCTAATCAGCGGTGCCGGTGACCGCTGATAGAGAAAGAGGCTGCGGCACCGAAGACCAGGCAGAGGGAGCGTCAGGATCGCTGGGACTAGGTAAGTATTTTATATTCACCTGTCCGCGTTCCAGCCGCCGGGCGTCGCTCCATCTTCCCGGCGCCTGCGCTCTGACTGTTCAGGTCAGAGGGCGCGATGACGCATATAGTGTGCGCGGCGCCCTCTGCCTGAACAGTCAGAGCAGAGACGCCGGGAAGATGGAGGCGCCGGGACCGGACGCTGGGAGCTGCAAGCAAGAAAGGTAAGTATGTGGTTTTTTTTTGTTTTTTTTAATGGCAGCAGCAGCAGCGACAATGGCAGAGCATCTATGGGGAAATATGAACGGTGCAGAGCACTGTATATGGGGCACAGCTATGGGGCACAATGAACGGTGCAGAGCACTGTATATGGGGCACAGCTATGGGGCACAATGAACGGTGCAGAGCACTGTATATGGGGCACAATGAACGGTGCAGAGCACTGTATATGGGGCACAGCTATGGGGCACAATGAACGGTGCAGAGCACTGTATATGGGGCACAGCTATGGGGCACATTGAATGGTGCAGAGCACTATATATGGGGCACAGCTATGGGGCACAATGAACGGTGCAGAGCACTGTATATGGGGCACAGCTATGGGGCACAATGAACGGTGCAGAGCACTGTATATGGGGCACAGCTATGGGGCACATTGAACGGTGCAGAGCACTGTATATGGGGCACAGCTATGGGGCACATTGAACGGTGCAGAGCACTGTATATGGGGCACAGATATGGGGCAATAATGAACGGTGCCGAGCACAGTATGGGGCATAGCTATGGGACAAAATGAATGGTGCAGAGCACTGTATATGGGGCACAGATATGGGGCAATAATGAACGGTGCCGAGCACAGTATGGGGCACAGCTATGGGACAAAATGAACGGTGCAGACCACTATATGGGGCACAGCTATGGGGAAATATGAACGGTGCAGAGCACTATATGGCACAGCTATGGGGAAATAATGATCTATTTTTATTTTTGAAATTCACCGGTAAATGCTGCATTTCCACCCTAGGTTATACTCGAGTCAATAAGTTTTCCCAGTTTTTTGTGGCAAAATTAGGGGGGTCGGCTTATACTCGAGTATATACGGTAGTTTGTTTGCAGGAATTGTAAGTAAATGCATTACAGCATATGTGATTTCAAAGAACATTTTACTTAATGTTATTTTCTTCTGACTTGTAAAATAAAGCTGATTCATGTACATAAAGATGAAGTAAAGTGTTGGTAAGGAATTACCACTTTTTCTAACTTAATTTTTTGATAGATGATACCATTTTTTTTCCATTTCTTTGTTAAAGGGGAAGATTTGCATTTTATGTTTATATGATTAATTGGTCCACCTATTTGTTATTCCATTAATGAGGATCTCAGTATGTAGTATAAATGGTGATCTCAGGAGTTCAGCTGGCCTTCGGTTGCCTTAAGTAACCCATCGGTACGTCCATGATGGCATCATGGAGGGTCCAATTCATTGATTAACTGCATGGCTCGGAGCTTTGCTCTGGCTGCTCCTGTTAGAACGGATGCCAGCTACTGGCTATGTAACACAGCTGGCATCTGCCATGTGCACAGCATGCTCCGCTCCTGAGCCCCCTCCACACATGCAAACCCCAGGATGCATGTTTATTTACATACTTCACTCAAAATGGTTTAACGCCTTAGAGACAGAGCCAATTTTGTATTAAAGGGACTCTGTCACCTGAATTTGGCGGGACTGGTTTTGGGTCATATGGGCGGAGTTTTCGGGTGTTTGATTCACCCTTTCTTTACCCGCTGGCTGCATGCTGGCTGCAATATTGGATTGAAGTTCATTCTCTGTCCTCCATAGTACACGCCTGCGCAAAGCAATCTTGCCTTGTGCAGGCATGTACTACGGAGGACAGAGAATGAACTTCAATCCAATATTGCAGCCAGCGGGTAAGGAAAGGGTGAATCAAACACCCGAAAACTCCGCCCATATGACCCAAAACCAGTCCCGCTAAATTCAGGTGACAGGTTCCCTTTAATGACCAGGCCAATTTTTACAATTCTGACCACTGTCACTTTGAGGTTATAGCTCTGGAACGCTTCAACCGATCCCACTGATTGTTTTTTGTGACATACTGTACTTCATGTTAGTGGTAACATTTATTCGATATAACTTGCATTTATTTATGAAAAATGCAGAAATTTGGCGAAAATTTTTGAAAATTTTGCAATTTTTAAACTTAATTTTTGTGCCCTTAAATCAGTCATATCGCACAAAATAGTTAACAATAACATTTACCACATGAGCACAATTTTAGAAAAAAAATTTTGTTAGGTCGTTATAACGGTTAAAAGTTGACCAGCAATTTCTAATTTTTCCCACAAAATTTACAAAACCGTTTTTTTAGGGACCACCTCACATTTGAAGTGAGTGTGTGGGGTGTACATAACAGAAAATACCCAAAAGTGACACCATTCTAAAAACTTCACCCCTCAAGGTGCGCAAAACCACATTCAAGAAGTTTATTAACCCTTCAGGTGCTTCACAAGAACTAAAGTAATGTGGAAGGAAAAAATGAACATTTTACTTTTATCACAAAAAAAATACTTTGGAACCAACTTTTTTATTTTCTCAAGGGTGTCAGGAGAAAGTGGTCTACAAAATTTGTTGTGCAAGTTTTCCAGTGTACGCCGATACCCGTATGTGGGGAGAAAGCCACTGTTTGGGCACAAGGCAGGGCTCCAAAAGGAGGGAGCACTGTTTGACTTTTTTGAATGAAAATTGGCTGGAATCAATGATGGGCGCCATGTCGCGTTTGGAGACCCTCTGATGTACCTAAACAGTGGAAACCCCCCTGTTCTAACTCCAACCCTAACACAGCCCTAACCCCAACACACCCCTAACCCTAATCCTAACCATAATCCTAACCCTAACCCCACCACCCTAACTCTAGTCTGTCCCTAGCCCCAACCCTAACACTAGCCCAATCCTAACCTTAGCTCCAAATCCTAACCCTAGCTCCAACCCTAGCTCCAGCCGTAACCATAGCCCTAGCCCTATCCCTGATCCTAGCTCTAACCAAACCCTAAACGTTGCCCTAACTCTAACCCCAACACTAACCCTAGCCCCAACCTTAACCGTAATGGAAAAATGAAAAAAAAAATACATTTTTTTATGTTATTATTTTTACCTAACTAAGGGAGTGATAGTCTATCAAAGTGATCAAAATGAACTAATAGGAAAAATCTTCTATTGTTGCCGGGTGCCAGTTGGCAGATCTCGGTTGGTGCACTGCACATTCTTGAGGTATCCTCTGGTATGCTTGATCATATCAGAGGAGAGAAATAAGCTTTTTTTTTTGCGGTCACAACACTGGGGGTGGTAAAAACCGATCCGGTGATTTTCCGACGCTGGGGGGCACTAAAACTTAATTTCTTAGCGCTGTTAAAAAACGGCGCTGAGGAATAAGTACCCTTAACTGGTGCCGTTAAAAGGCGTATTGGCGGTCGTTAAGGGGTTAAGAAAAAAGGGGAAGATTTGGGTTACTCTTTTTTTTTTTTTTTTTTTTTACCTCTGGGGTAAAAGATCTTGATATCAGAGGTTATAAATTCTTATAATAAAAAGGCAGACATTGTTATACTTTTTTCACTCCTTAGTATCCCTTGTGGTCACCTACCTACCCATGCTTTTGTGTCTTGTATATATATTTTTATTTCCTTTCCCTTCCGAGCCTTATCAGGTTATGCCACTACCAGGACTGTGGAGTCCGTAAGCCAAACCACCGACTCCGACGTTTCCCTTAAGGTACCGTCACACTAAGCGACGCTGCAGCGATTCCGACAACGATCCGGATCGCTGCAGCGTCGCTGTTTGGTTGCTGGAGAGCTGTCACACAGACCGCTCTCCAGCGACCAACCATGCCGGTAACCAGGGTAAACATCGGGTTACTAAGCGCAGGGCCGCGCTTAGTAACCCGATGTTTACCCTGGTTACCATCGTTAAAGTAAAAAAAACAACCACTACATACTTACCTTCCGCTGTCTGTCCTCGGCGCTCTGCTTCTCTGCTCTGGCTGTGAGCACAGCGGCCGGAAAGCAGAGCGGTGACGTCACCGCTGTGCTTTCTGGCCGGCCGGCGCTCACAGCCAGAGCAGAGAAGCAGAGCGCCGGGGACAGACAGCGGAAGGTAAGTATGTAGTGGTTGTTTTTTTTAGTTTAACGATGGTAACCAGGGTAAACATCGGGTTACTAAGTGCGGCCCTGCGCTTAGTAACCCAATGTTTACCCTGGTTACCAGCGAAGACATCGCTGAATCGGCGTCACACACACCGATTCAGCGATGTCAGCGGGACGTCCAGCGACGAAACACAGTGCTGGCCTTTCTGCCCCGACCAGCGATATCACAGCAGGGGCGTGATCGCTGCTGTGTGTCACACTGGACGATATCGCTAGCCAGGACGCTGCAACGTCACGGATCGCTAGCGATATCGTCCAGTGTGACGGTACCTTTACTCCGACCCCACTGTACTGCGTCACTATTGAACATGTACATAAAGTGCAGCTCAGATTCATCTAAACTGATCCTTCGAACAGACATTAATAGGACATTTCATAATTTTCCCAAATTCTTATGAAATCATTTACAGCACATCCTGCATTGTGCTACTGTACCCAATGTATTATATATTTTAGAAATTTGAGTGGCTCCATTTTATTCCAACTCCACAACCCTGGCTGCTACACTAAATATAACCTATAACCCACTGTGTTGTGTTCACATATGCAATAAACAAATTGATGACAGTATTTTTTCCTGTTTCCTTTTATTTATTCTTCTTAGACAATGGTTACCTTTTTCAGCAACAGTGTGTCTTAGTTCTCTCAGCAGACATAAAAAGGGAAGCTGTTTTATTGCGGCAAAATATAATTACTTATGTGTATATTTACACTGATGAAATATCCAAGAGAAGACAAAGAAATATAAGTGTTAAGACTCCACATCTAGTAAAAATTACCGTATATACTCAAGTATAAGCCGACCCCCCTAATTTTGCCTCAAAAACTGGGAAAACTTAATGATTCAAGTATAAGCCTAGGTTGGAGGTTAAAAATAGATACCAATAAAATAAAAAATTAATTGAGACATCAGTAGTTTAAGTGTTTTTGAATATCCATATTGAATCAGGAGCCCCATATAATGCTCCATACAGTTCACGATGGCCCCATAAGATGCTCCATACAAAATAAGCCCCATATAATGCTCCATACAGTTTATGATGGGCTTCATAAGATGCTCCATATTAAAATATGCCCCATATAATGCTGCACAAATGTTGATTATGACCCCATTAGATGCTCCATACAGTTATTTGCCCCGTATAATGCTGCACATAGCCCCATAAGATGCTCTATACAGATATTTGTCCCATATAATGCTGCACATGGCCCCATAAGATGCTCCATACAGATATTTGCCCCATATAATGCTGCACATGGCCCCATACAGATATTTGCCCCATATAACGCTGCACATGACCCTATAAGATGCTACATACAGATATTTGCCCTATTTAATGCTGCACATGGCCCCATAAGATGCTCCATATAGATATTTGCCCAATATAATGCTGCACATGGCCCCATACAGATATTTGCCCCATATAACGCTGCACATGGCCCCACACAGATATTTGCCCCATATAATGCTGCACATGGCCCTATAAGATGCTCCATACAGATATTTGCCCCATATAATGCTGCACATGGCCCCATACAGATATTTGCCCCATATAATGCTGCACATGGCCCCATACAAGATATTTGCCCCATATAATGTTGCACATGACCATATAAGATGTTCCATACAGATAATTGCCCCATATAATGCAGCACATGGCCTCATAAGATGCTCCATGTAGATATTTGCCCCATATAACGCTGCACATGGCCCTATAGGATGCTCCATACAGATATTTGCCCCATATAATGCTGCACATGGCCCATAGATATTTGCCCCATATAATGCTGCACATGGCCCCATAGATATTTGCCCCATATAATGCTGATTATTGCCCCATAAGATGCTCCATAGAGATATTTGCCCCATATAACGCTGCACATGGCCCCATAAGATGCTCCATACTGATATTTGCCCCATATGCTGTTGCTGCGATTAAAAAAAATAAATGACATTCTCACCTCTCAGGCACCCGGCACTTGCTATACTCACCTTTCCCGTTCCACCACCGACCGCCGCTGTGTCTTCCCCGTCCTCTGCACTGACTGTTCAGGCAGAGGGCGGTGAGCACTAATCGCGTCATTGCGCCCTTTGACCTGAGCGTCACTGCAGAGGACGCGGAAGACGCAGCGGCGCCGACGGTGGAACGGGGCGCAGGTGAATATCGCACACTACCCCCGCCATACTCACCTGCTCCTGGCGCGTCGCTGCATGTCTGTTCCCCGGCAGCTTCTTCCTGTACTGAGCGGTCACATGGTACCGCTCATTACAGTAATGAATATGCAGCTCCACCCCTATGGGAGTGGAGTTGAGTCCATATTCATTACTGTAATGAGCGGTACCATGTGACTCCTCACTACAGGAAGAGGCTGCCGGGAACAGACGTGCAGGGACCGCGCCAGGAGCAGGTGAGTATTATTAGACAGCTGCTGCTCCCCCTCCCCTGCTGACCCCTGGATATGACTCAAGTATAAGCCGAGAGGGATACTTTCAGCCCAAAAAAGTGGGCTGAAAATCTCGGCTTATACTCGAGTATATACGGTATATACAGAACTTTATTTGTATAGAAATCCATACACATAAAAGACTAGAGATGGGCGCAGCAAACACTGCTTCTGAAACCATCCCCGCCGGTCAAAGTGATGTGGTTCCTACGCTGTCAAGACAGCATGAGCGCTCAGCTGTGATTGGCGGTATAAAGTTTACCTTCAGTCACTGCTGTCAGCTGATGGGACAACTGCTCCCATCATTCGACACGTGCTGCCGCTAATAACAGTGAGAGCAGGAGCCGCGGATGGGAGTATTCATTTGCCGGCTCCTGCGCTGTAAAGAAATAATAAAAAAAAAACAGCAGGGCTGTGGAATCGGTAAGCCACAGTTGCGACTCCAACTCCTGGATTTTATCAGCTTCCGACTCTGGCTCCTTCATAAATGGCCAATTCGTAACAATAAATTTACTGTTGTCAAATATTAACATTGTGCTTATTCTCACCATCATATAAGTAATCAGACCACTTAGAGCAAAAACTATATTTATTAGAATACAATTAGAATATAGCAAATAACTTTTATAAACTTTTCTTTTTCTCTTGTAAGTAAATATGCAATAAACACTGTTATGCAGTTAATAAGAAGAAATCTATAAATTTGTCCTCAGAAAAAGTATTGCCTCTGTCAGATCTTCCTTCATGGATGCCCTCAAATCTGATCTAATTATTTTGAGAGCACAGAACAACCTCTCTACACTAACTTTAGTTGGTGGCAAAGCAGTAACCACTCGGGCAACATCTCTGACAATGTCAGGATACAGAGGAATCGCTTGTTGCACTGTTATTTTCGATGAATGGTCAAATTTCTCAATTTCTTTTGGTGCACATGAAAAATTCTGCTGAAATGCACTGGCTGTGTTCTTTGATGGGGCTGACTCCTCTATGCGGGAACGCTTTGCACGGTCCCTGTGATCCAAATATTTTTCGAAATTAAAATCTTCATCAGTTGATGAGGGTGAAGATGTGGCAGGACGACCAAATTCTTCTTGTTCCTCCTGACTGTTCTGCAACCCTGTCATCCTTACTGCTATTTCAAACAGAGCTTCTTTTCATTTAGTTAGCTGTTGATCATCTTGAAGAATCCGATGCATTGGGTCTACATAAACAGCTGTCAAAAGAATGTTATTTTGTAATAGTAGCTCCTCTCTCCGTTTCATTGATGTAGCAATGCCACTTGAAGTTAACCCGCCTCTTTGGGACAGGCGAAACATCAGGTTCTTCCACTCCTTTAAGAAAATACCTGGAGTCCTCTGCTTGTAATTTTTTAGTCACTGTAAATGGGTGCTCTAGCAATTTTTCCAGCTCAGTCACCTGATTCCACTGACTTTCATTTAGTGTCCGTTGAGGGTTAGCCATGTCTACAAGAAAGGTTTTCAGTTCAACCAAGCGCTGAATCATTAAGTAAGTACTGCCCCATCGTGTGGCTTGATCAATAATTGCCCCTTTTCCAGCACGTCTCTTCAAAATTGAGTCAACTTTAGGGGTTCTGGCAACAGTAGCCAATTTTCTCACCTTGCAAATCAGTGCAGCAGCATGTCCTTCTTGCAGACTGTCTCTTATAGCCAGCTGTAGCTTATGCACAACACAGCGCATGTGATGAATGAAAGAGCGTATTGACAAAGTTTCAACAAGATCATCTAAACTATCATGTTGCTGTTCATCTGAAGCAACTTCAGTTTGCTCCTCAGTTAACTCCTTTCTGACATCGGACGTACTATTCCGTCGAGGTGGGGTGGGCCCCTATGACCACCGACGGGATAGTACGTCCAGCGCGATCGGCGGCGCTCACGGGGAGAGCGCGGCCGATCGCGGCCGGGTGTCAGCTGCCTATCGCAGCTGACATCCGGCACTATGTGCCAGGAACAGTCACGGACCGCCCCCGGTGCATTAACCCCCGGCACATCGTGATCAAACATGATCGCGATGTGCCGGCGGTGCAGGGAAGCATCGCGCAGGGAGGGGGCTCCCTGCGGGCTTCCCTGAGCCCCCCGCAGCAACGCGATGTGATCGCGTTGCTGCAAGGGTGTGCATACCTCCCTCCCTGCTCCAGGCCCGGATCCAAGATGGCCGCGGCATCCGGGTCCTGCAGGGAGGGAGGTGGCTTCACAGAGCCTGCTCAGAGCAGGCACTGTGAAGCCTGCAGCACTGTAAGTCAGATCGGTGATCTGACAGAGTGCTGTGCAAACTGTCAGATCACCGATCTGTGATGTCCCCCCCCCTGGGACAAAGTAAAAAAGTTTAAAAAAATTTTTCCAAATGTGTAAAAAAAAAAAAAAAAAATATTCCTAAATTATGAAAAAAAAAATATTATTCCCATAAATACATTTCTTTATCTAAATTAAAAAAAAACAATAAAAGTACACATATTTAGTATTGCCGCGTCCGTAACGGCCCGACCTATAAAACTGGCCCACTAGTTAACCCCTTCAGTAAACACCGTAAGAAAAAAAGAGGCAAAAAACAACGGTTTATTATCATACCGCCGAACAAAAAGTGGAATAACACGCGATCAAAAAGACAGATATAAATAACCATGGTACCGCTGAAAACGTCATCTTGTCCCGCATAAAACGAGCCGCCATACAGCATCATCAGTAAAAAAATTAAAAAGTTATAGTCCTGAGAATAAAGCAATGCAAAAACAATTATTTTTTCTATAAAATAGTTTTTATCATATAAAAGCGCCAAAACATAAAAAAAGATATAAATGAGGAGTCGCTGTAATCGTACTGACCCGAAGAATAAAACTGCTTTATCAATTTTACCAAACGCGGAACGGTATAAACGCCTCCCCCAAAAGAAATTCATGAATAGCTGGTTTTTGATCATTCTGCCTCACAAAAATCGGAATAAAAAGCAATCAAAAAATGTCACGTGCCCGAAAATGTTACCAATAAAAACGTCAACTCGTCCCGCAAAAAACAAGACCTCACATGACTCTGTGGACTCAAATATGGAAAAATTATAGATGCAGAGCAGATAAGGAGTGGCTCAGACTGTTATATACAGGTGCTCAGGAAAAATATCTTAATAGTCTCGAAAAAAATCCGGCACACTGTTTTTCCAAACACGGTGAAATTTATTAGAAATGTAAATTTATTTCATTTCGTATTCAAGCAAAATGCACAGCCTACGGGGAGAGCGCGGCAGGGGGGAGGCCGCGGAGGACCGTCCCGACGCCGCACCCGGGACCCCGGGTTTGTTTTGGTCTGATAAATGCACGCATCCCTGGCGGTCAGCGCTCGTTTGCACGTATTAGCTCTAGAATTACCACAGTTGTCCGAGTCAACGGTTTGGACCTGGTTGATCCTGCCAGTAGCATATGCTTGTCTCAAAGATTAAGCCATGCACGTGTAAGTACACACGGACGGTACAGTGAAACTGTGAATGGCTCATTAAATCAGTTATGGTTCCTTTGATCGCTCCAAACCGTTGACTCGGACAACTGTGGTAATTCTAGAGCTAATACGTGCAAACGAGCGCTGACCGCCAGGGATGCGTGCATTTATCAGACCAAAACCAATCCGGGGTCCCGGGTGCGGCGTCGGGACGGTCCTCCACGGCCTCCCCCCTGCCGCGCTCTCCCCGTAAGCTGCGCATTTTGCTTGAATACGAAATGAAATAAATTTACATTTCTAATAAATTTCACCGTGTTTGGAAAAACAGTGTGCCGGATTTTTTTCGAGACTATGGAAAAATTATAGCTCTCAAAATGTGGTAACGCAAAAAATATTTTTTGCAATAAAAAGCTTCTTTCAGTGTGTGACGGCTGCCAATCATAAAAATCCGCTAAAAATCCCGCTATAAAAGTAAATAAAACCCCCCTTCATCACCCCCTTAGTTAGGGAAAAATTAAAAAAATGTATTTATTTCCATTTTCCCATTAGGGTTAGGGTTAGGGCTACAGTTTGGGTTGGGGCTAAAGTTATGGATAGGGTTGGGGCTAAAGTTAGGGTTAGGGTTTAGATTACATTTACAGTTGGGAATAGGGTTGGGATTAGGGTTAGGGGTGTGTCAGGGTTAGAGGTGTGGTTAGGGTTACTGTTGGGATTAGGGTTAGTGTTATGTTTGCTAATGACAGGTGTTATGAAGGCAATCCAGAAACACAGTGTGCATAGCGATCAGAGTGCACACAGTGATCTGACAAATACCCAAAAATACAAGAACGAGCTCTGAGACGTGGAAACTCTGTAGACTGCACACCTGATCCTATCCTAAACACAACTAAAAGCGGCTGTGGATTGCGCCTAACAACTACCTAGGCAACTCGGCACAGCCTAAGAAACTAGCTAGCCTGAAGATAGAAAAATAGGCCTGACTTGCCCCAGAGAAATTCCCCAAAGGAAAAGGCAGCCCCCCACATATAATGACTGTGAGTAAGATGAAAAGACAAAACGTAGGGATGAAATAGATTCAGCAAAGTGGGGCCCGATATTCTAGGACAGAGCGAGGATAGTAAAGCGAACTTTGCAGTCTACAAAAAACCCTAAAGCAAAACCACGCAAAGGGGGCAAAAAAAAACCCACCGTGCCGAACTAACGGCACGGCGGTACACCCTTTGCGTCTCAGAGCTTCCAGCAAAACAAAAGACAAGCTGGACAGAAAAAAAGCAACAAAAAAACAAAAAGCACTTAGCTATACAGAGCAGCAGGTCACAGGAACAATCAGGAGAAGCTCAGATCCAACACTGAAACATTGACAAGGAGCAAGGATAGCAGCATCAGGCGGAGTTAAGTAATGAAGCAGTTAACGAGCTCACCAGAACACCTGAGGGAGGAAGCTCAGAAGCTGCAGTACCACTTGTGACCACAGGAGTGAATTCAGCCACAGAATTCACAACAGGTTAGGGGTGTGTTTGGATTAGGGTTTCAGTTATAATTGGGGGGTTTCCACTGTTTAGGCACATCAGGGGCTCTCCAAACGCGACATGGCGTCCGATCTCAATTCCAGCCAATTCTGCGTTGAAAAAGTAAAACAGTGCTTCTTCCCTTCCGAGCTCTCCCGTGTGCCCAAACAGGGGTTTACCCCAACATATGGGGTATCCGCGTACTCAGGACAAATAGGACAACAACTTTTGGGGTCCAATTTCTCCTGTTACCCTTGGAAAAATACAAAACTGGGGGCTAAAAAATTATTTTTGTGGGGAAAAAAAGATTTTTTATTTTCACGGCTCTGTGTTATATACTGTAGTGAAACACTTTGGGTTCAAAGTTCTCACAACACATCTAGATAAGTTCCTTGGGGTGTCTAGTTTCCAATATGGTGTCACTTGTGGGGGGTTTCTACTGTTTAGGTACATTAGGGGCTCTGCAAATGCAATGTGACACCTGCAGACCATTCCATCTAAGTCTGCATTCCAAATGGAGCTCCTTCTCTTCCGAGCCCTCCCATGCACCCAAACAGTGGTTCCCCCCCCCCCCCCCCCACATATGGGGTATCGGCGCACTCAGGACAAATTGGACAACAAATTTTGGGGTCCAATTTCTCCTGTTACCCTCGGGAAAATACAAAACTGGGGGCTAAAAAATAATTTTTGTGGGAAAAAATTTTTGTTTTATTTTTACGGCTCTCCATTATAAACTTCTGTGAAGCACTTGGTGGGTCAAAGTGCTCACCACACCTCTAGATAAGTTCCTTAGGGGGTCTACTTTCCAAAATGGTGTCACTTGGGGGTTTCAATGTTTAGGCACATCAGTGGCTCTCCAAACGCAACATGGCGTCCCATCTCAATTACTGTCAATTTTGCATTGAAAAGTCAAACGGCGCTCCTTACCTTCCGAGCTCTCCCATCCGCCCAAACAGTGGTTTACCCCCACATATGGGGTATCAGCGTACTCAGGACAAATTGTACAACAACTTTTGGGGTCCAATTTCTTCTCTTACCCGTAGGAAAATAAAAAATTAGGGGAGAAAAGATAATTTTTGTGAAAAAATATGATTTTTTATTTTTACGGTTCTACATTATAAACTTCTGTGAAGCACTTGGTGGGTCAAAGTGCTCACCACACCGCTAGATAAGTTCCTTAGGTGGTCTACTTTCCAAAATGGTGTCACTTGTGGGGGGTTTCAATGTTTAGGCACATCAGTGGCTCTCCAAACGAAACATGGCGTCCCATCTCAATTCCAGTCAATTTTGCATTGAAAAGTCAAACGGCGCTCCTTCGCTTCCGAGCTCTGCCATGCACCCAAACAGTGATTTACCCCCACATGTGGGGTATCGGCGTACTCAGGACAAATTGTACAACAACGTTTGGGGTCCATTTTCTCCTGTTACCGTTGGTAAAATAAAACAAATTGGAGCTGAATTAAATTTTTTGTGAAAAAAAGTTAAATGTTCATTTTTATTTAAACATTCAAAAAAATTCCTGTGAAGCACCAGAAGGGTTAATAAACTTCTTGAATATGGTTTTGAGCACCTTGAGGGGTGTAGTTTTTAGAATGGTGTCACTTGGGTATTTTCTATGATATTGACCCCTCAAAATGACTTCAAATGTGATGTGGTCCCTAAAAAAAAATTGTGTTGTAGAAATGAGAAATTGCTGGTCATCTTTTAACCCTTATAACTCCTTAACAAAAAAAAAAATTTGATTCCAAAATTGTGCTGATGTAAAGTAGACATGTGGGATATGTTACTTATTAAGTATTTTGTGTGACATATCTCTGTGATTTAATTGCATAAAAATTCAAAGTTGGAAAATTGTGAAATTTTCCAAATTTTCGCCAAATTTCCGTATTTTTCACAAATAAACGCAGGTAATATCAAAGAAATTTTACCACTATCATGAAGTACAATATGTCAAGAGAAAACTGTCAGAATCACCAGGATCCGTTGAAGCGTTCCAGAGTTATAACCTCATAAAGGGACAGTGGTCAGAATTGTAAAAATTGGCCTGGTCATTGACGTGCAAACCACCCTTGGGGGTAAAGGGGTTAATAGTACTTATATTTGAAGCATTGTCAGTTACGACACAAAGAACTTGCTCTTTTTTAAGTTCATAGTCTTGCAGCACCTTTTCCACCAAGACCTGGAGAAACTCACTGATGTGATGAGCTTTGGTGTCTTTTACTGCCAATGTCTTGGTAACTATTTCATTTTTGTCACAAACAAATCGGACATTGATGGCAAAATAGTTCACTCTGTGACGTGTGCAGGCATGCATTTTACGAAACAGAAAGCGTCCCTTAAGAGTTTTTTTAAGTTCTTCCTTTTGTTTAAAAGCTTCTTCGATTACTAATGTTCTAATACTCTCTATCTCTAGAGAAACACCAAGCTTGCGGGCCATTTCCCCATTCAGACACATAAAAGCTGGTCGTGAAAATAATGAAATAGGCACACTATCCTTTACAACAAGCTGTATGATCTGTTTTTTAAATGTATCTACTGTCATTGTCACAGTAACTTTGTCACTGACAAAATATCTTGCAACTGATGGCTGCAAAGTTCTCTGCTCCTTTGTTTGGCTGGAAGAGCTGGGCACTGGTTCATTGGTTTGGACGCAGTCTTTATCATCCACTGCTTTCAGTACTTTTGGATGAAAGCGCTGTATATGTCTCTTTAGATTAGAAGCTCTGGTAGGAGCATTTTTATCTTTGCCTGAATATGCACTGATCTTGGCTTCACAGCATTTGTTTTCGTCTGGATCATTTGTCATACACTGACAGACATAATGTTTTCTATCTTGAGTGATGGTGAAATGTTCAAATACAGCTGATTTAATGTGACGCTTCTTTGACATTCTCAGGTTTTTAATTCTGCATTCACAATCCAAATGACAATTGTTTTTCCTAATAGTCTGCATAATAGACTCACCAGGGCATGGTGGCTACAGTAGTTCCCTAACACTGGCTCAGCCAAGACATTCACAAAGTCCTCTTACCCATGGTTACCCTATTATGTTTTGCATTGAAGCCCCAATGGGCGTTTCACACTCGCATCCTTCAGGGGGGGGGGGGAGGTTTGGGCAGTGTGTTCTAAGCTGTCTACAGAGTTCAAATGTCCCTTGGCATGAGTATCTGGCATATCCGTACTCATCATATGACGAACGCATAGGGACGGGACTTCCAGTGCCGATCCATCACTTCCGATGTCACGACCGCGATCCATGTCAGGAACAAGTGTTCCTGTGACATGAGTGGCACGCATCGCTACGTACGGACATCTTCCGGGATGGTGGCTATCGGGAAGAACCAGCCCCATGCATTACACATGGTAGGGCGGCCCCTATCATATTAGAAACTGCATCAGCCATATTTGTTATGGGCGCATGTAATGGCAAGTAAATATACACTTATTAATTATATAAAAACATTATTGCAAGTGCACAAAATATAAATCACAAGCAGTTTGAAGTGGACAATCGGTCCTAAAGAGACCCAGTGTAATTACAATCGGGCCCAAGCGAAAGAAGTCCTGAAATAATTGTCCAACGGAATAAATCCAGACACCTGAGAGATGAACATTCATTCCAATAGGGAATCATCACAAAACTACTAAAACTTGATGGAGACAAAAAATAAGAAAAACATACCCAATTAAAAACTTATAAAATACTCCAGAGATGAAACTGAATGAAAAGTTGCCGAGATCGCAAATGGGGAAAATAACATCTGTATACACTATAAAAA